>NC_046376.1:16096076-16405425 GCF_011125445.2 Fundulus heteroclitus
GCCACACTTTTTTAATTAATTAATAATATTAACAACAATATAAAAGGTTTCTGGCCCGACTCGTAGCTGCAGTCAACATTAAATTAACAATGAGCCTCATATGGCAAATCTAATATCAAGTCATTAATATTAAAGACAAATTTCAATTACATTAAGTTTTGTCCTTTTTTTTAGGACTCTATAAATAGTATTCATCATACTTCTGACTCAGGTACAGATCAAACAGCAGGAGGTGCTGTTGTCGCATTTAGAATGATTTAGAAGGCCTGTATTTTAAACAGACCCCTATCACACTATTATGCTTTAAGTAAGTACTGTATAAAACACATGATTCAACTATTTTTCTAAAGTAAAGATGCCAGTACTGTGATCATCTGAGCAAGTCGTTCAAGTGTAATTTTTTTCTCACTTTTCTCTGACTGTCTCCTTTCTCTTCTTAAAGGTTTCCACATTTGATGACATATTCTGAGTTGCTGTGCTTAGTGTTGCTGCTGTGGAGGTTTGGTGACGTTTTTTATAGATGTGATGAGTACATAGTCAATAAAAATATCAAATCACTCACAAAAACTCACAAAAATAATATTCATCAACGATCATGCCTCACCTCTATTCATCTCTGTCCAAATTTCAGAATTCTATTATATTTTGCAGGCTGTTCAGGAGGTTAACAAGACCAAGCAGCCTTTTGATTTCTGTCTTTTTATACAATAATTGGACTGGGAGGATGGTGTAGGTTTAAGTGTATTAAACAAGTAAATATACACCAATAAGACAGTGTGCAAACACTGTCACAAGAAAGTTTGTTTCCATTTTGTTGCCAATTTTTCTGTCCCTGCTCAGCCCTGACTGTGCGGGCGGATTTTGGATTTACTCAGACGGTTTGGATCGGTAAGCACACGTCATCAATCCTTATTCTGAACACAGGGACACCCCAGGGCTGAGTCCTCAGCCCCATTTTCTATTCAATATTCACTCATGACTGCTCCCCCAGTCACTCCAGCAACAGCATAGGGAGGTTTGCTGATGACACCGGTGTATTGCTGCATTGTGTGGTTCTCCACCTTCTCTCAAGAGAACAGAAAGAACCTTCAGTGTGTTTTGAGGTCAGTGGCACTGGTTATTGGCTTGCTGCTGCCCTTTCTGATGATCAGGTGATTTACACCTGCAGACATCAACAGAAAGCCAGCTCCATTTCAACAGACTCAACTCACCCCGGACACATTCTTTTCCCTCCACTCCCATCTAGTAAAAGGTCACAAACTTTTAAAGCCAAATGCAGTTTTTCATTCCATAGCAGTCAAATCAATCACCTCTACCACTTAAAGACATGGACAGAATGTAGCAAATATCCTGATTGTGGCTAACCTTCGTTTTGTGTATTACTTTGTGTATTATTTTTGTTTTATATGTATGTGCGATAGTCATAATCACTGCAGGCAAGCATTAGCCTGTGCTGGCACAGCATGTGATGGCTTCATGGACAACAGGATTTTGGACCCTTACTCTCTTTGTTCCTATTTAAAAAAAAAATCAGCAGGTTGAATTTTTGCAGTTTTTGCATCAATGTTTTGCCGCCGAGTATGTACAAAAACATTTATTTTAAAACGGAATCAAACCGGCGTGCATCTAAACAACAGGAGATCCACAGTCGAAGTGTATCTCTATGTAAGTGTGAACTCTCTGTGAAAACCCCTTTTGGCAAAGACGAGTTTTCTCCAACAGAACTGTAGTTACCTTTTAGTTCGACTTGAACCACATGTGTGTCACGGCTGAGATAGTTCTCAGCGGTGCAGTTGTAGGTGCCCTCTTCATTCACAATGAGTGTGCCATTTGACCCAAGAAAGGCTGTGCGTGAGCTATAATGCCATTGGATCTTTGGGGGCGGGTTGCCATCAGCCTCACAAACCAGCTCCTCTTTATAACCTCTGATCACTGGGACCGACTTCGGAAGCTTTGTGGTGTTAATCTTGGGTTTATCTGTTAAGACACAAAGAACGGAAAATGTGAGCTAATGATGTTTAATCTAATGTGACCCAAAATAGGAACTTTGCCCCATAAATCATGACAAAAGTCCATCAGTGAAGCATTCAAAACACTGAGCGTTGTGAAGTAAATGTATTCCTCACAGGTGACGTTGAGGATGAATGAATAGGAATTCGCAGATGGTGGAGGCTGTGGTCCTTTAGGTCCCAGGTCTAGTTCAGCTTCACATCTGACCTCGGTCCCATGGTGAGTCCTATTCAAAGTGATGTTCATGTAGCATTCCACATTTACAGGCGATCTCTTCTTAGGGAAGCTGCAGCTTGATGCATTGTTTGCTCCCACTGAACCTAAAAAATTAGATTTTAAGAAAAACACTTAATTTCCGTCCCGTACAGTCCCGTTAAAAAAAAAAAAAAAAAAGTTTTTGCTCCTTTTTTCTGTTACGCATACACGTTTCAGCTCATCAAACATTTGTTTATATCAGGCAAGGATACCTTAAAGAAATACAAACATGAGTTTTCTAATGTGGATGAGATGTGTTGAAGGGAAAGAAGTGATTGAAACCAGCCTGGCACTATTTTAAAAACTAATTGACCCCCTTTTTAAATCATAAAATAACTGTGATTAACCAGATTTTTTGTTCAGTTTCACTAGCCACAGCGCAACCTAATCACTGCCTCTCCTGTAGAATCATGAAAGCACTGAAATAGAACCTGTCTGACAAAGTGAAGGTAACTAAACGATCCCAAAAAGCAAAAGGATGAGGCACTGATCCAAAGACATTTCAACAACTGATAAGAAACAGGGCCACTGACATTTAGAAGTTTGAAAAGGGTTACAATCCTCTCATCCACAAATAGAGAATGTAACAGTAGCAAAACTTCCCAGAAGTTCTGGCCCGACCAAAATTTCTCCAAAAGTGCTCTCTCGCCCAATGACTGCTGGGAGATAGACACCCGCCCCCCACAACCCACCATAGATAAGCAGGTATAGACAATGGATGATAGATAGATGAATGTCCAGTCAGTGATAATAAGCTTAATCAGACTAGGGTTTTGTGGCAGGACCAAATCACACCAGCAAGTCAACATCTGAATGGCTTTGAACAAAAGAAGAAATGAAGGTATTATGGCCTAGTCAAAGTCTGTGTAATGACCTTAGATATATGATTGAGGCTTGAAAAGCCTCAACTGTGACTATGGGAAAACAATTCAGCAAGATTGTGTCAAAAAAAAAACGCACTGCTACATCTCACAAATGCCTGCTGGCAGTTGTTGTGGAACAGGTTAGGTTCAGGTTTTTCTCACAGGACTTCTTTTTATCTGTTAACAAATGCAACCAGTACTGAAAACCTGCTGTTTGTATCTACTCAGGTTATTTCAGATATTAAAGTTTCATTTATAATCTAAACATTTAGATGTGACAAAAAAAATGAAACCGAAGATATTTGTAAGATTTTTTTTAAAATGTGGAATATGACGAAGAAGCATGCTGACTCTAGACCAGTTGTTCTCAAATGCTTTCTGTTGAGCCCCCCATTGAAGAAAGAAAAATTTGCAAATAACATATATATGCTTCATTTATATCATACAACAATGGTTTCCAGCAACTAGAATGTTTCAACTTGTTTTTTAACTATATAATATTAACAATATTTATAGCTTTTGTCCTGACTCGTACCTGCTGTCAAAACAAAGGATGAAACAAAAATGTTCACTGCCTGCGGACAAAGTACGCTCTATCTGGAAAGATGGCACATTACTTTTGACTAGCTTTAAATTTCATATGGCAAAAATAATATCAAGCCATTCATATTAAAGACGAACTTCAGTTAGTTTTGTACTTTTTTAGGAGTTCATTAACAGTATTCCTCATACTACTGACCGCAGGAACAGACCAAACAGCAAGGGGGTGCTGTTGTCACATTTAGAATGATTTAGAGGGTCTGTATTTTCTAGACAAAAAAGGGCAAGGCTGTTCTTACACCCCCTGCAATACCTTCAACCCCACTATTTGAGAAGCACTGCTCTAGACTAATGACGCTAATGTACTGTTAATTGTCCGCTTTTGGAAGAAAAAAAAAACATAAGCATAAAAAAACAAATCCTGTACCAAGCTCAACAGTCTCATTCCCTTTTTGCCACGTCCAATGTACTTTGAGGTTTTCCGCAGGAGCCACATCCTTAATGCTGCACTTCAGCTCCATCACTCCTCCCTCCACTGTGGATGTTGAATTATCCTTGGTGTCGATGGAGACATTTTCTGGTGGTTCTGCGGGTCAGTTAAGTGAAAACAGTTAAAATTCATACAGTCAAGCGTAACGGCAAAGAGGGGACAAAATTCAGGCCTGCTTACTGTAAAGAATGTAGAGTAAAGTTTTATTACACCGTCCTATTCCCTTAAAGTCTCCGTGACAAACAGGACTTAGGTCCCAGTCTTTGCTCACGTCAGGTGTCCAACTTTCATTGGAAATATTTCTGTCCGGCTGGATCTGCCAGAATATTTCCTTAACGTTTGAGTCAGCGTTTCGGGGCTTGCAAACTGCAGCCTGGCCTCTGCTTTGGTATTCCAGCACCATTGTGTCTGGTTGTATTTCAATGGGACATTCCTGCTCGGCACCTGTGGAAAACAGGGTGGGAACAGAAAATGTTATTTCACTTGAACGACCACGGCCGTTGTTATAACGCAACATTTCCGTGCAGCAATAGTTTCTTAGCTAGATAGCGTTGAAAAGACAAAAGGTCCTTAATGGACTGCTAGATCTGCAGGCAACAGGAAAAGGATGTGGCCCCTCCTTTACCGCATACTCGGCCTGTTGCCCACCATTCCTAAAGGTGGTTGGTATTGATAAGTGCGTCATATTCTAACAATCCATTTTCCTTAGATCATAACAGAAAAATTATTCTGTGTCATTGTTTAAATAACAATTGTGAATTATTTCTTTATAGATATTGGAAAAAGCAGTGTTTTCTGATTTTCTGCGTGTAATGTAACTATTTTGATGCAGTTCAAAGTCTAAACATGTGTATAGTCCATCATATGCATACTAATGAACTTATTTTTTTTTTTTTTAAACGCGGCTGTGCTTTTTAAAATCTGCTCCTGGCGAAGCAGGGAACCTGAACATTCAGCATTAGGCACTGAGCCATTTTGATCCCGACCCCAGAAACGTAAAACGTCAGGTCTATAAGTGCGCACATGAAAGAGCCAAAACTTACTGGAGTTTGTCCCGTTAGAAAGCGACAGCAGCTCTAACACGAAAAGCACCGAGAGCAGGCGAAGACAGCTGAAGTCCTCCATCGGGAATACAGTTAAAGGGGTAGTTTCTCCGGCTTTGTCTCGTCTCCTCTACTCCTCTCGGAGTTTCTCTCGCTTCGCCTCAGCTGCACGGAAACAGCCAGAGGCGGGCTGAATGGAACTATGGAGACTTGTTTAGGAGCAACACGCTAAGCTAAGCTACAGTTCCAGGCTCCGAGGCGCTCCTCGTCGGGTGGAGAGAGGAAGACAGCCCCCCCTCCCCAAAAACACTGGGCACAGAGTCACGGCATGCCCACACACTCCCACCGAGACTATAAATGTAGCAGCTGAGCAACAAGCTGTGCTGCCTGCAGCCAAATGGAGAAAGAAAGGAAAAAAAACACGCAACGGAATAAAGAGTTGATGATTCAAAGTGACTAATCTGGTGTATTTTAATGCCTTCTTCTTTTACGCCTGAGTTTTTGCGCCAGACGCAACCGGGACTCGAACCCGGGTCCCCCCGTATCAAAGAAGCGATTTACCCCGCTACAGTACAAAGGGATTATTATATTATATTATATTATATTATATTATATTATATTATATATTATTATATTTATTATATTATAATATATTATAGTATATTATACATGCAAGGAACTGGGTTTTGTTTTTACAGGCTTTATATAATGATATATAATTAAAAATAATAACACTTTGCCTTGTTTTTTAAATAAAAAGACTTGAACTTGAGTGTTTTTTTTTTTTTTTTTTCAAACAGCCCTCTGAACCACCTGTCTCAAACTGGCAGGTGGTTTCCAAGATGCTTGGAGTCCACAGAGATGTTAGCTCCCCGCTTCATGTTTAGTACAACATCTGGATGGATCTTCTCTGCAGACCAGGTTGTTTATTGCAGCTTGGTCCTGGCCTGTGTTGTGGCTGAACCGCGGCAGGTAGTAATGGACAGACTGAATATTTGTGGTGTGTGTAGGCAGTTTGTATTTCCTAAGTTGCTGCAGGAAATAAAACTTCTGGGCCTTCCTCCAGACAGTCAATACGTGAGGACCACCTAAGGTCCTGGTAAAAGGCTGATCTTAAGAATCTGGGTGAAACACTGTAAACACTGGGTTGTCGAAGTTGGTAATAGGGAAGAGTGTAAGGAGTGTTCTCCAGAGGTTCACACATCTGTCTCCATCGTGGCTATCACAGCACCAATAGATCAGCCAGTCTACACAGACTCATCATTGTCCTGCATCAGACCAATGACTGCAGTGCCGTTTGCGAACTTCAGGGCTTTCAGCAGCTCACTGAGATGCAGCCATTGTGAGTTGTTATGAGATATAACTGTGAAGAATTGCATTGACTGCCAGTGGATTGAAACTTTTGTGTGTGTTCATAAAAGACCCTGGGTGTGTTTTGTTGTGAACGGGCACAATTTACTGCATATAAATTGACATTAGATAATGAAGTCCTGAGTAGAGTATTTGCGACTAACATTACACCTACGAGCCAATTGTTGTTTTTTTTCATATAAATTATAGAAAAAAAACATTTACTGAATACACAGCTCAAACAAATGTTTCAAATCAAAGCAAACTCAAGTGTTAGAATGGCACAGTCAAAGTCCAGACCTGGAGATGTGCAATAATAATAATAATAATAAGAAGAAGAAGAAACAGATTTCCAGAGGCTCCTTCCATCTAATTTGACTGAGCTTGAGCTATTTCATAGAGTGGGCATTAGTAAGGAAAAACCAGCAGAGACCTCCCCAAAACACTTGGAGCTCTAATTGCTGCAAAAGTAGTTTTCACACAATATTGTTTTATGGTGGCTGAACTGAAATCCAAACATTACATAAAATCTAAACAAAGAAACAGTTGGTAGCACTGTTGCCTTGCAGCACGAAGTTCCTGGGTTCCAACCCCAGGCTGGAGCTGGATTCTCTCTGCATGGAGTTAGCGTGCACTCTTTCCAGGTAAAAGACCTCCTCACAGTTCAGAAACATGACTGTTAGGTTAATTGGTTGCTTTAAATCGCCTATGTGAATGTGAGTGTGCACGGTTGTTTGTCTGTGTTGCCCCGCGATAGACTGGCGATCTCTCCTGGGTGTACCCTGCCTCTCGCCCATTGGCTGCTGGAGATAGGCACCAGCTCCCAGCAACCCTCCACAGAATAGCGCAGGTATGGGAAATGGACGGATAAATGCACTGAAGTTTGTGGTTGTAACGCAACATTAGGTGAAAGTGAAATGGGCATACATACTTTAGCAATGCATATGATGCAATACACCATGTCCTTAAGGACATTAAGGAGATTTTAGAATATGTGATTGTGGATGTTTATTTATATCATTTCATGTTATGCATAATTAAAAATGTGTCCACATGCTAAACAGGGAAGAAAACAGTTAGCAGGTTATGGTAAAAGAAAGTCTGTGGTTGTTTCGACGTGTCCCCTCTGCTACATGAATCAGTTCACGGTATCACGCTGGGCTTACCTTTGACGGTGACTCTAACTGTTTTGGAGACATTTCCTCTCTCGTTCCAAGCATGGCAAGTGTAGGAACCTATGTTGAATCCGTTGGCGTTGTTGATGACGAGAGCAGACACTCCGTCTTCAGTTCTCTCATTCACATTTTCAGTCTTGTAGTAAGTCCAGGAGTAGTTGAGGCGTGGGTTGCCTGCAGATGAGCACTTCAGTACCAAACCTTCTCCGGCCTTAACTTCAGAGTCTTCAAGCTCCACTATATCAGACGGTGGGTCTACAAGAATCAGTTGAGCACATGTAAATCAGAGGAAAAGCAAACACAAGACATAATGCATATCTTAACAAGAATAATCCATGAAGTGCTTACAATGAACGACAATGTCTACTGTATAGTTGAGGGTTGTCAGATTGTTAGAAACTGTGACCCAGTACTGGCCCGCGTCTCTTCTCGTTAGGATGTCTGGAAGTTTGACCTCCTCGTGATCTTTGTACCAGATCTCCTGAGGTTCTGGGAAACCCTGACTGCAGATGAGGTTGTGTGGCCTGTACTCTGAAGCGGTGAAAGTATCTGGACACATCCACTCCGGTCCATCTGTAATGGAAAACCTAGAACGCTATTTAAACTCGCTTTACACCAACAACATATCATCTGGCAAAGGTTTTAAATGCTTGGCTGAAGTGAGCATTTAACATGTAGGAATGACACTCACAGTGCACATCAACCTGGATTTTCTCTTCAACTGCATCAGCTTTTACGTCATACGTCCCCGTGTCATTTCTTCTCAGAGGGTCCGTCAGGTTTACGGGATGTCCATCTTTCAGCCAGACAACCGACGGAGGGGGGTTCCCTGTCACGTTGCATTTCCCTTCCAAAGATTCTCCCTCCTGAACCTCTATGGTGTTGCACTCGATATAAGGTCCAACTGGCATGGACAAATGCAAACAGTTTAATTTAATTTTATTTCAAGAACAAGGAGGCCGCTTCAGCTCCTGTCACTACCTTGAAACACGTCTTGGTGTGTAGAAAAACAAGTGCAGTTGGGTGTGAGAATCAGGATTTAAAAGAGGGTTTTTGTAGAAGGTCCTGTCACATGTTTGAAGTAGGCCTGGGCCTTTATGTTATCGTTAAACTATCGTGAAAAATTTTTCATCATGATAAGGATTTGGGTTTATAATGACAACGATAAATACCAATTAGTCATGTCTGAAAACCCCCATAAACTGCCAGTATGGTTACAATTGATATTTTAGCAATTTTCTCCACTGTCTGTTATTTCAGGGCATCAATAAATGTCAGTAATCTCTAAAATACAAAGAAATGCCATTACTGTGTGCAGCTGAGTGCTAAAAATCTAATTTCTTTATGTGACCTGTGTCCTGATGAAACATATTTAGAATTTTGTTTTAGTATATGTTACATTATTAAATGTGTCTTTTAAGGACAGTATTTGTATTTATGGGGCAATAATTGACATGAAGGCACAGCCAGTTACCTAAAAAGACTACAAGAAGAAGCCGGTAATAGTCTTTTTTTCATCACTTTTATCGTTATCAAAAAAATAGTAGCACAATATATCATCAAAATTAACGTCCATGTCGCCCAACCCTAGTTTAAAGCATGCTTGTTGTTTTTCCTGTGTTCCTTCTCTGAACGGCACATATGTGTTGGCATCAGTATTGTGTGTTTTAGTTTCAGTGTTCCTACATCTAGATGGGGGGGGGGGGGGGGGGGGTACTTTCTGTGATGTCAAAGTCTGGTCTGGGGATTCAATTTAAATGCCCTATGAGTGCCCATAAGTGGTAAGATAATTATTAGCCAGGCGAAACAGAAAGTGGAGTCATCCAGTCAGTTTTTCTTTCAGTTTCAAGATTCCAGCATCTGGATAGCATAGTGTGAGATTAAATCATGTTGTTATTGGGTGAAGGCAGCCGTAGAAAATTAACTAAAGCTGCATAGCTGGAGTTTTTATTTTTCTACGGTTTGGTCTCCTCAATGCAGCGACTACCGGATGCAGAATCGGTACACATGAAATCATGTAGAATTGAGGAAAGACAAAGAAAAAAAGGGATGTTTATTACTTACACAGAACTTTGATATTTAGCTCCTGTGAAGATGCATTAAACTTTGAACCTTCTGGTCCTAAGTCCATGTGCGCTTCACATCTGATAGTGGTTCCGTCATGCTGTCTCGTCGGTGTAAAACTATGGACAGACGTCTGGTTTGTGGGTTTCTTTTGTTCACTCTGAAGAGTGTTTGTGTGAATGAGCGCATCTCCCCTGTACCACCTTATCGTGAGATTTTGAACTGGTGCAATATTGAGAATGCTGCATGTGAAGTTGTACTCCACGTTTTCTCTAATTCCTTCATTTAAGTCAGCGCTGGAGCTGATGCTAATGGTTTCTGGAAAGGCTGGAAGAAAGCAAAGGCAGATTAGACATAGTTAAAGAAGCATTTTTGATGTGTGCTCAATCTGCCAGACCTACTGTAGATTACAAGATCCAGTTTGGTAAGACATTGCTTTCCGTGTATATCGTTGAGGAAGCATTTGGGACTAATATCCCACTGAATTAGACTCTCAACTGTCCACATCACAGATCTCTGTTCCCGGATGCCTGTGCCTCCTTGTGAAGCTTCCCAACCGACTCCTGCAACGTCACTTGCTGATGTGCTGCAGTTGACTGATACTGGGTCTCCGTGTTTCACCACAACGCGGGGTGGGATCAGCTCGACAGCACAGGAGGCATCTTCACCTGCCACATGAAAGTACAGCAACATGCTCGCTGTTGATATGATTAAATAGGAAAAGTCCCTGTCCTCTTTGATTTCTGTTTTATTTATCTTCCCATTTCAAATTGTGTCTGCAGAACTGGAAAACTTCATTAAAGCTCTGTTCAAAAGTAAAGTTTGCATATCAAAGGACCAAAAGGGTCTCAAAGTTTGATACAATAATCTTTGTTTTCTAACATCAAGATAAGCATTTGAACATGTACTTTTAAAGCTTTCGACTAATATACACAAATCTTTTTTATCAGCAAAATGAATATAACAAAGAACAATGCCTCAGATTAGACCGACAAAAACAACAGTGTTTTCCTAAAAGGTAACAGTCCAAAAATAGATGAAAGTAAACCAGATAGGGTTCTGGTGACCTTAACTTCATGTTCTGAACAAAAATATAAAAAAGGGCTATCATACTCGATGAACTGAATCCCATAAAAAGATAAAAAGAACTTGAAAAAATTTGTGAAGTTGGTTTCACATGTGCACTCCCCAATAAAAACAAGTTACTAACAACAGCAGTGAGTAGTTTATTAACCCCAGCTGAGGCAAGAAAAGTGGAGGGCTGATTGCTTTGTCAACTTCACAAACAATTTAGTTACATCTTTTCCATATTTAAGGAATAAGTTCTGCTTTCAAGGGTATTGACATCAGCGTGTCCTCATGTCGGAATGATTTAAATACTAATGTGAAGCCAATTTTTTTTAAAAGCCAGTTTTTAATAACAGGCGTGTAGTAGAGATAGACTCATGAGCGGCAATAATTCTGGGCCAGGTTTACGTAGAGATTTCTCTGTTTCCTAATGTTACTTTTTGGTTTTGTTTGAATTCGTCAAAATTTCTAAAAGTAATAACCAAATCGAATATGCTCTGATAGTGACAAAGGGTTCATCGAGCAATTTTTAAAATCAGTATTATTAATTTCCGTCCACATTTGAGACTGTCGTGACTAAAAGCAACTAAGCTTTTACGCAATAGGGCGCTTCGCTTTTTTTTCACATTACACTGCCCCCTGCTGGATGAAACAGCGTTCTGCAGATTCCTATAGATTCACGTACCGCATCTATAGTTCACAGATAGTTCAGGTCTTTGACTAAACAATAGCCTCTGGGTTATTTTCATACAGATTAGATTTTTTTGCTTTTTGTTTTGTTTTGCTAAAACATTCCCAGATGGTAGTAAATGGATTAACACACTATGACCAAAACACACATCTCATGAATTACATGTTAAATCATTCAACAGCAAGAACAATTAGTGAAGGTGAAGCCTACCAGGAATTAGGAGGAGTCCTGCAAAGAGTTGAACAAATAGTATCCACTCAGTCATTGGATTCGTTTTGGAGTGAAAAGTGTGTCTTCTGTGGTTTATTCCAGCTCTGCTCCTCTTGTGGGGCTTCTTTGTGCTGACTCGCTTGGAGACCAAGGCTTTTTACACACCAGGAGAGGGAGGGGGAAACATGGAGCCAGCTCAGCTTCGCAGAAAAAACAGACACACACACACAAAACAAACTGAGACTGACTCAGGATTATCAGGCGACAGGGGCTTTTTATGTGCTGTTTTAAGCATGTTTGCAATTGTTTTCATATTTTATCTGATAATGTAGGTGACAGATTATTTGCAGTGTGATATTATTCGCCTCTCTTAGATGTGTGACACAGTTAAAAAGCAGTTAATCAAGCTAATGTTCTTAGCAGGTTCTGATCCAGTACTTGTTGGATTTCAACAGACTTGTGTTATCAGACCAGCATAAGAACTGGCACAACTAGCCACAATATACGCAACAACTGTCTAAATGTGAGCTGACCTTAATTCTGGGGCGATTTAGACCTGACTGAAGCGTTCTTATTTGGGTTAGTGTGCCTGACCTGATTCTGCAGTGTCAGTCATACCTCGCTTTAGGCTGCGGTATTTATTCCAGTTTGCTGATTTTTCTGGCATTTTGACATCAAACAAGATACCACTCCTTTCTGTTGCCACTTTCAAACACTTTCAAACCCCTACTTTCTGTTGCCACTTTCAAACAATAGGTAGAAAGTTTTTTGGAAAAAGCCATCAACATAATGTGAAATATTTTTATTCTGTTTCTGTATTCAAAATATTTAGCACCTTTTTGTCACAAACAAATTATATTTAGCAACCAATGTTAAGCCATGAAAAGAAGCATTGATCCCATCCTTTTTCTCTTGAAATGAATTTCTAACTGGGAATATCGACATGAAATTCAGACCAGCTGTTGTTAACAAACCAAGTAATTCTCTCATACAAGCAAATGTATACGTTTTATAAATTATAGGGAATCAGAATGTCGCATGTAGAAGGTAATAAAGACATGAAGAACAAAAACGTTAGCAAAAAGCCCAAGAAGACCAAGAAATCATCTGAAATCTGTCTGTATTTACATTGTAATCCCGTGTGAACTTGTGCAACATCAGCTCGCTTAACTAATGACCTTTAAATTAGTTTACCGTCGGTGTAGCAGATAGAAGCGTGTCATGACGGACAAAAGCAAGGAACTCAATTCAGACCTTGCAAAACATACTGATTCATCATTTTCACCATCAACCAGCAGGGACCAGGTGCTCCTTGTACGATCTCCGGCAAATTAGTCAAATAAACAATCAGAAGATTTGTCTAAGAGCCTATGGCTACTGACAGAGAGCTTCAGAAAAGCCTGGAATAAGTAGAGACAGTTTATCCACGAAAACAATGAACAATTCATTCAGCCACTGCGGCTTCTATGCACATTCACTGCGTAACACTCCACTGTTGAAGAAAAATCAGGCCCACGGTTGTTTAAAGTTTGTTTTCCTTTTTTTTCTGAGCTATTGGTCAAACCAACGAAATGCTGAGGAGGTCCGACTAGAGCTCTTCAGATGTCATCGTTCGCACCATGTCCAGAGTCAAAGAGACGTTGCACAGCACTCATCATGCATACAGTGAAGGCAGCAACATCGTGGTGCGGGGTTGTCTTTCCGCATGTTCTCGTGGTTGTCGGTGTAAACTGTAACTATGTCGCAGAGACAGCGATACACAGAGCCAACAGTTTTAAGCTGTTTAATATACACAAGTTAATTTATAACGTTTTCTTTTTAGGTAAAACAAAGACAAGACTGGGGAGGAAGGTGGTACGGGTAGTTTAAATGGGGCATGGAGAAGTGGAGGAGTCTTACTTGCTCAAAGGAATGCAATTATGAGGGAGGGAGCTCCATATATCTGTTGAGGACAAGGTGGACCATAAGCAGAACAGCGTGCTTGTAAGCCTGGGCAGTTTCAGTCTCCTCTGAGTAAAGACATTATGGTGGAGGGAGGATGTTCAGATGGAAGTTCTAGGAAACCAGAAGGAGATCAGGTATGACTCACAGGAGAGTTCCCCAGAAGAGCGGCAAGAATTAAGATCAAAAGGATCCTCAGAAGGAGGACGTATGTTTACTGGGAAGGGAGTCTTCAGAGGAGATCGTAATGGAGCAAGGATATCCTCCAGTGCAAGAACTTAGAGTTTGGTTTGGGCTCTATAAGCATGCGAAGGCAGTGCCTTCCAGTTGCACCTTTTATCAGAGAGACACCACACAGAGACAAAAAGCCCAGCAGATATGAGCTATATGGTTCTGATAGACTTCCTATAACTTAAGGAATAACGAGTGGAGAAATCTCCCAGGACATTCTTGATAAATGTCTCAAGGTTGTGAGAATGATCCCAAACACGTTGCCAAGTGGTTTCAGAAAAAGAAAAAAAATCTTCTGGATTGGATCTGCCAGTCACCTCCTTGACTCTGAGAGAAATTCAATGGAAAGAAGATAAGAGTCTAAAGAATTAAACTGAGTAATGCATGAGGCTAGTTTCTCCGTTCTGGAGATGTATGAAAGCAGTTATTTACAAGAAATAGCTCTAGATATCCGATAATTTCAAGTTTTTCATTTAACTTTTTTACATTTCACTTATGGAAAATGTGTTCTTTGGATTCATTAATTACTTGAACGCTTACAGACAATAATGTGAGCTCCCTCTCAAGAACATAAACTTAGCTGACAGAATATTTCTTACTGATATACGTATTTTAGATGTTTTTGTTAACTGAAAAAAAAAATTTATGCACGATAAAATGTTGAGGCAGTTGGTACAACACAGATGCTCCTAACACAGTACTCTTTCAAATAAAAAGCAAACACAGGGGTGCAGCGAGAGTGCTTGCTTCCTATCTTTAATCTACAGTGAAAGTAGTTTGAAGCATCCTGAAAACGATTTTCCACACCCATGAAATTGAAAGTGGTCCTTGACAAGATTCACTCCCACACATTCAGTTTTAAAATTCCCATCGTTCCTAAAACTTTTTTTTTTTTTTTTTACCTCTGAGTAATTTCATTCTTAAAGGGGGATTCTGAAAGGAGACAGTTCAGATTATAATCTACTGCAAACATCCTGTATGGCCGTTTTCAATGCATAGGTATCTCATGAGGCATAAAACACACAAGCAAGGCTGGACTTTCCACACTTCCACCCCTACGGGGACATTCCATCTTGCTTTTGTTTCTTTTCCAGCTTTCCCGCATTTCTTTGGCGTGGTAATACATTTGCCTCCATGTGCTGATGGAATGAGTGCTGGGATAATAATGTGGAGTCAGTTCCTGGTTGTGAAATTCCCTGGACACTTTTTGGTTTTTTTTTTGCGAAATGATTAACAAACCTGGGAACAAAAGACTGTCAGGGAATGAAAGCATCTAATGTAAGCATATACTCCCCAAGATCCTGTCTGCCTCAAAAAGAATGAACAGAGCCCAGAAAAATGTGTTTTGAGTTAAAAGAGGCGGTGGGAGTAAAGGGAGAATAAACACCCATGCACAGCAAGCTCTCTTTAATCTAAAAGGGGGATCAAAAGATATTTAAACATTTTTAATGAAGAGATGACGAAATGATAATACGGCAGGGAGCTACTGAAAGACAAACAGAATGCTTCACAAAGAAAAACGCACATTTAGATTTCAGTCATGTCCCTCAAGAATGAACTGTGTGCGCTAATCTCCACTCCCTACTCCAGGATATCTAGCATATAAGACTCTGAGGGATGTCAGAGTAGGGACAATCTGCTCTCATTACCTACATGCCGAGCGTTCATCTCTGCACAGGGAGTCTGTTATTGGGCAATGTCAGAGGAATGCTAATTAAGGAAGGGACTGACAAACACAACATCAGTAGAACACCAAGTGGCTTTTAGGTCCTGGCATCTCACATGTCTAACCATCACATCTGATCATGAACAAATAAAGATTTCCTACCTAAGCTTTGCAACAACAACAAAAATATTGAGGGGATGAATAATGGACTATAAAGGTCTTGGAAAGTATAGCTGAGTGTGATTTCCTTTTTCATCAGAGCATAGTTATTGTTGTTGTCTGGCGAATTGCATTGTTATTTCTACAATAACGCAATAAAGCCTAATCTGAAACAGCCACAAATTGGTCACAAATTGGTCACAAATTGGTATTTTTTTTTAACCATAAACCTTAATTTTCCATAAAATAAAGATGAGTCCCCAACCCAAAGAAGCTGGGTTTTAGTTTGTCTTGAATTTAGCCATTGCTGCTTGAGGCCTGGTGAAAAAAAAAAAAAAAAAAGAAACGACGAAGAGACTCAGACATCCCTCTCCCTAAACTATTTTCACTAAAAACTGGATGCAAAGTAGTCATCATCTAAGTGTACCAGGAAGTGGCTCATGAGAAATTTAGGAAACCCCCCACCAGTAATTCTGTTTTATCCACTCAGTCAGCAGCCCTGATTTCTTATCTCCTTTCATTTTTTTTTAGACAGGGCAGCGTGGTAATGGGCCGGGTGAAAAGAATCAGCTATGTGCATGTGTCTTCAAATGGCCTTAGGGGTCACAATGTGTCTCTTGAAGAAATCATGTGACTGAGAGGAAATATCTGGGAAACTCAAACAATAAGGACATAAGGAAAAATGCTTCAGCAGACATAAAAGTGCAAACGCAGACTCAAATAGTGACAAATGACGTGTTGCACAACTGATACGGTGGCCTTGTACTCCCAGAGAAAACTTACACTGGCGTAATAGACCAGATGCTTTCTTCTCACCCTCTGTGTATCTCATCTAAGCCAGCTGAGCAGAAACTCAACGCTCAACAACCTAATTGTAAAAGAAAGGTTAAAACAGAGACATTCATTGGGCTAACAATGTCATCGTTGTCCACTTACTGAAAGCTGGCTGTAATGCGATCATGCAAAATGCATGAGGCAAACAGAAGTCCTTCTGTCTCCACATTCTTCGTGTCTCTGTTGGCATTTTGAAGCCTTTCGCTTTATCATTTGTAAGAAAACCGAAACCAGTGTCTGGATGTCTGGACAGACATCCAGACACTTCAGTTTGATCCTTTTCCATGAAATTACTCATCGCACTGGACAGACACAGGAATGCCACCTATATCCGCACTGCAACAAGCTGTTACTCATGAGAAACGAATGCTTTCAAATGCAGTTGGAAAACATGTTGGATGCTTTTTTTTTTTTTTTCTTTCTGACCTCGCACAGCACAACACATCGGTATTGAGAAAATTCATTTCCCATCAGGGTGGCTGTTTTCTGTGAAACTTACCGGTAGTGCTGTTCGTTTCCAGATAGAGCTGTGTTCATAAAAAAGGATACTCCTGTTACTCAATTCCTGTGACCAATTACTCACTCTGATTCCATCTTGGCCCTCTTGGAAATATTCCCAGAGATTCCAGCAACTCCCAGGAGCCGTGTCAGGATTGGCATCCTTTGTAGGACTCTGCTTTAACACAGCTTCCTAATAATGCTCATCATGCCTCGATTTGAACAAATACACTTGTAAAATGTTCTTAAAATGAATCATAAAGTTAGTGTTTCATTAAAAAAAGAGCTTGCTTATGCTTTTAGATTCCCTTCCAAACTGATGGATTTGGTTTAGCAGGAAAAATGTAACTGGACAGTTACGGTTAAACCCCAAATTATTCATATTGGCTGCATTCGACTTGAAATAACCCTTTAATTCTTACATTTTCTTCTGACTAGAAGTCATCTTAATGTTTTTTAAATAGACCAGCCAGTGACCTGACATGAATCAGCCTGCCTTGGGTATAAATAGTTTTGGGCTGAACTGTGACTCATGAGTCCTTTATTAAGCAGAACTAGAATGTCCAAGTAATTTATTTGTCAAATGAAACAAAGATCAACTTGCTGAATCAACTTTTTTTTTTACTGCTGCTGCAAACCCTTGATTAGTGGAAGCTGCTCAGCTGCTTCTTAAGATGCAAAAGCATATAGTGGTTCAGAATGTGGTCCATTCTAATTAGAAAAAAAGTCCTGGCTCTGAAAACAGGTCTTGCTGTCTTTCAAGGATGACATTTCAGAAACATGACACAATCATTTTCACAAGAAAACAAAAAACTGCAACACATCTGGTCAAGTTGCAGCAAAAAAAATGCTTTAATATCAGGAGTTATCAGTTTGACCATAAAAACAATACTGGTAGTTCAACAAAAGATGAGAAGGTGATAAGTCTCGTGTGGAAATATGAACTTTTCAATAAAAGAACATTTTAAGAAAGCGTAGTTTTAAGACGCTATTCTTTGTAAGGATCAAACTGAGGTTAACTTGTATCGCTGTGATGTTAAAACTAAACATTGAGCATTCCACGCCGTACATAAAACAGACCGAAGTCCACGCATTCCACACTGGATCACAAGGTCCCCAATGTTTATTAATGATACGGCTGGCGAGAGGAACAGCCAGATGAATAGTGCTCGGGCTGCACAGTTCACCGAAGAGCGCCACAGCAGGACACGAACAGAGAATGAATCAAAACCACGAGCAAAGTTTAACACTCTGCTATGGTTGAGTCAGACTTAATCTGTAACTCATTGATTAAAGGCAAAAACCAAAGAAAGATTAATGCATCCTGTCGTACATTTTAAAGAAGGAGGCAAATCATTTTCGACAGCTCCCCCCCCTTCAAGCTGCTTCTCTGAAGAAAAGGTATTGAGAGACAGTTTCATCCCCCAGGCTCTCTCTGTGATGAACACAAGGAACACCCCACAGAAGTCAGCCGCACTGCTGTAAAAACAAAATGAGAGTCTTTGCACAACACAAACTCACTACCTCCCTTTTTGTCTTTCTTGTCTTTGTCTTTCTTGCAAAAAAAAACAACAAAATGTATACCCAATGTCGGTATGCAGTGAGCGCTGATAACCAGAGTCAAATAGTCAAACAAAGCTGGTTCTGATTCCGAAAAAAGGAAAGAGAATTGTGATACTTATGTAAATCACTCCAAATACCGTGAATTGGAGCTCACACCCCAGAAGTCCTAACCTGACCCTAGCCAGATGGATTTCGCTCCGCCTGGCTTCACTCACATCCATCTGGGACCTCTCCCATAGAGAGTGATTTCTCCAACCAATTTTATTGTCCAGCCAATCAGGATGCAGGGCTGGAGTTTCATAGATGTGACGTAGTGGAGAAGCAACCGTGAGACTGTTTTGATTCAGACAGCAATGGCGGCTCGCATCGAGGAAGGTGATAAGTCTCGTGTGGAAATATGAACTTTTCAATAAAAGAACATTTTAAGAAAGCGTAGTTTTAAGACGCCATTCTTTGTAAGGATCAAACTGAGGTTAACTTGTATCGCTGTGATGTTAAAACTAAACATTGAGCATTCCACGTCGTACATAAAACAGACCGAAGTCCACGCATACCACACTGGATCACAAGGTCCCCAATGTTTATTAATGATAAACATAACATTGATGCTGCTATTTCTTCCGTGTTGTCCAATCTACCTAATATTGTTTCATTAAAAGAACATCAGAGAACGGCTCTGAAGGCTTTTGTTGGTGGAAACCATGTTTTCGTCCTTCTCCCGACCAGATTTGGCAAGTTTTGTTTTCCGGGGCCCCGGAGCGGTTAGCGGTTAGCGGGAACCATGTTAGGAGGCCTTTAGTCCTCGACGCGGTCGGCCTGGGATCAACTCCGACCCTCGGCGCTTTGCCGCCTGTCTTTTACCATCTTCCTGTCAGCTCACTCTCAATAAAACGCGTGCCACTAGAGCCGCAAACACATTTAAAAAAAAAAATTGTTTTATTTTTTCCTGCGTCGCTCTCATCAGCGTCACAGGTTGGCTTTGGTGTGAGTGGTTGAAATAGCACGTCGATAAAGATGACAGACAAGTGGCTTATCCAGTCGTATGCAAGGATTTTTGATAAGGCCCAGCCTTCTGAAACGCCATTCCTATGGATCTATCCCAGATGGATGTGAGTGGAGCTAGGCGGAACGAAATCCATATGGCTAGGGTCAGATTACAAAAGTCCTTCAGATTAAAACAAAAATGGATGTGCCCATTTTAAAAATAAAAGTAAACTTGCTCCATTTTGTCCTTGAGTTGGACACAGCTGCAGGCAGGAGGTAGGTACAAACATCAACAACTGGATGTTTCTGAAATAGAAAAAAAAAGACAATACAAGGCGTTCTGAAAGCGCAAACCAGTGAGACAAAGATGAGAGTTAATCACTAATTCTAAGAAAAACATGAGCATTCAGCAGCTGTACAGAAGGAGGGAGTGATTACGACAATGAAAAAGGTGAGGCTGATTAACTGGATGGTGGCAGACCGTGGGAGCACTGAGAGACAACTGTGTAAGCTGGATGCGTTGTTGCGTTTTGTTGACTGTCATAGATGTGATATTTACGGTGCACATCAGGCAGCTCATCCATTATCTCCGTGATAATAATCTAGTGTAGTGAAGGCAAAGCTGATGTATAAAGGAACCAGATACCAAACAGGAAATGACTGACTGACGCTCATGGCGGCAGAGAGCAAAACAAAGGAAGCTGACATGAAAATAAAACAATGGTTGAAGCAAGTCAAAGGGTCTTTCTGCAGTTAAAGGCTATTTTCTTGCTATTGCTTCCCAATTGCTGCTGTAACCCTCCAACACGGCGTTTCATTTGCTCAAATCAGTTTACCCAAATTCATGCTTCTGGTCTGTCTCTCACTTTACAAAAGGACCACACATCCAGGGCTTTGAGCTTGCATTGCTTAGCAGTTAAAGCAGAGTGTTTGCTGACCCACATCCTTCGCCCCTCTTCTCCTTTTACCCTGTGTACTTAGTTGGCTTGTTTCTCCAGTTTTCTTTCAAATGCATCGACTGTCTTTTTGTTTGAAATTTGAGGGAGTTACTGCCCCAGTTGGTATGGAAGTCATTATTTCCCAGTAAAACACATTGTTTAATTATATTGCTTTAAGCAAAAAGTCCCCCCTGTTGTCCAAGTGAGTCACGAGAGGAGGTCTGTCCAAGAACAGTCTGCCCCTTCCAGGTCCCCCCGCTAACCCACTGTTGCACAACGGTGGACCATCAGAATCAAGCAGAAAACCCCAGGTGACAAAGAGAGGATTTGTTTGCTGTGGATTTCTTTCTTTCTTTTGTTGATCCTAAGAACAAGAAAAAAGGTGTAAAGCAGGTCGCACATCTTTGCACGGACAGCATTTTCTATTCCTTTTTGTTCTAGCTGGGGATGAGGGGAAGTTGTACAGCCTGCCATCGGGTCCCAGATCCTCACTTCCTCCCTCACTAACTGTCATATCTAATACTGATGGTTCGCAGGAGAGGCTCGTTATTCTGCAACATGAAGCTTAACTCAACCATATTTATAAGTTTAGGGAATTGGAAGAGGAAAAAAAAGATATTAGAGATGATTTGGTTTCAAATAAACCAAATCAAACTTTGGAAAAATACTAAAAAAGAAGATTGTTTTTACCTCTCAACGGCATTTGCAAAATTGATTTTGGTTTGTGGCGCATGCAGGGACTGTGTAAAATGACGTAATGCAATCTGGGAGTGATAAAAAGCAAATACTTATCAGCTGAACAGCAGTAACCCTCCCACGTTATTAAACTGAGTCGAGATGCTCCAGACCAAACCTATTGCTAGACTTTTTTTCTTTTTTTTTCAAACAAAAGCACACAAAGTGAAAATGTATCCTCTGAGAGACAGAAAAGCATGTGAGGATGATGCTTGTTTTAATTATTTTTTTCTTCTTTCATTTTGGTTCAGGGATTCAACTGCAAAAAAAAAAAAAAAAAAAAACAGCTGCACGAAACCAAACATTCACAGAGTTCAGGCTCCGGAGACTGACTCAACAATGTGATCTCATTAAATTTCATCAAACAAGTCAGCAATTCGTCTGCATTCCCGAAGCAATGCGTGAAGGATTTACAACAACCAGCATAGACAATTTATGACACCATAACATTGTCAGTTCCTTGCAGTTTGTACCTGCATTTAAAACGGTTGAGAACCGTCAAGAATTGCCACTAGATGGCAGCCTTGGGCTAAAATCGTAGCAGCTCCGAAGCAGCGCCTTTAAACCAGGGGTCTGCAACCTGCAGCTCTGGAGCCACTACGGCTCTTTAGGGCCTCCACGGTGGCTGCTGATCACTTCCAGCAGTAATGTTAGAAAAACTGATCTGTGTGACAGTAATGCTACAGGAACTTCTTATCGTTGGTTTTATGTCATTAGGCTGAAACTGATGTTTTTTGGGGGGGTTTCTGTTTGTTTTTTTAGAAATTTTTAGAAATATGTGTTAATTTGCTTGTTTTAAATCTTTAATGTATTTTTAAACCAGAAAAAAACAATCAATGTTTGGGTATAAACTTCTTGTAAGAACACGTAACCACAATAAATTGCAAATGTATCGTCATTGCGCCATCCCAATATGACATATCAACATGGCAAAAGCTGCTTTTCAGTGGATTAAATATCAACCAAACGGTTTCATTAGCTGATGTTGTGATTTGGTTGGACTGATTGTGAAAGTGCAACTGTTGAAAGACTTGTACAACAAGTGTTTCTTTACAAAAACAGCAGATGTAGATGGAGGCAAGCTTTACGTGAAGACCGCATTGATGAGGTGGAACTATGGGAATTTGTTTCCCAACAGCTGGATAATCTACCTGAGCTTTATATTTGGAGGGTCTCAAAGCAGACGGTCGTGAACATAATTAAAGTTTATGGAAAGTTTTCAGATCCTCGGGTAGACCTAATTAGTTAGTACTTTGAAATGTATCTTTTTTTTCCGGATGGGTCATGTAGAAGCGTCTCCAGGCAAATCTTATTTAAGAGGAGAGAAGAAAAATGTCTCTTTGTGTTGTAAATGGTGCAGAGCCCGGCTTTAAACCATCAAACAAACGTGCTTTCTTGGCATTGCACAAACTTGCGGCTTTTGGTGAAGATGTAGCAGGGAGCATTTGCAAAAAGTCAGATATCTTTGGTCTTAAGGAAACCTCAGCAGTAGCAAACCACAGCTACAACATGTGCTCAATCTGGGGCTTACCTGATCTCTGATCTCAGTCAACAGGGAAATATTTCCACTAAGATGGGTATCAGAGCTGCACACCTGAAGGTGCATTTGGCAGGAAGCGAATTTCAAATTGTTGATGCAGGTTTGGGTGCACAGATGTCTCCTACCATTTGAAAAAAAAAAAAAGTGCTAAATTTCATTGATTTCGTCTGAAAGCCCTTTATTCCCTATATCATGTTTATGTTAACAAAAGTTCATTCTTGCTTAAATTTCTCTCTGTTTTGGTTCAACTGAACTATTGGGCCCGAAACTAAACATATTACATTGTTAAACACAGCTCAGGGCAAATGTTAGGATCGCGTTTCTGACAAAGCTTTTAATGGGTGGGTTTGTGATTTCAGTAAAATAAATGTTTGAATTTCAAAAATTTCTTTCGGGGGGGGGGGGGGGGCAATGGTTTTCCTTTTGCACGGCGAAGAACTGCGGAGGATTTACATAGTTGTATTTCCTATCTGGCCTCTTTTTGTGGCGGCCGGCTCTGCCTCGGCCAGCGGTGCAGACGCTGCATAGATCATCGGTGGCATTATGGTGGGATAGACCACAGAACTGACAATTTCTCGGGCCTTTGAAATGGTAACAAGGTAATCCAGTGTTTGCTGGAACTTTAAACACACGGATTGGCTGTCTTTCTGTGGTTTAATTTTAACCTGTTTGCTTTGGACCGGCTCCAACGTGTGCTGCAGATGGACACTTTCTCACACAGCTCTTCACCCCGAAACTTATTCCCTTTTTCCATCTCTCTCTCTCTCTCTCTCTCTCTCTCTCTCTCTCTCTCTCTCTCTCTCTCTCTCTCTCTCTACCCACTGTAGATGCCCCAGAGGGTAAAAACATGTTGTCGTCTAACTCTGTGGCTCTTTGTCTGACCCATGAAACTCAAATGATCTCCAACTGGTATCTTCCGTGATTTCAGAGAAAAACTTGTACTTATTATTAATGTTTTCTATAAGCATTTACTGTAGAGACTCGTGGTATCTTCTATGGCTATAGGGCAGGGGTGGCCAAACTTTTTTGTCACGTGGGTCAAAATTGTCAAGTCAAAAGTGCTTGAAGGCCAGAAGGAAATAATTTCAAAAAATAAAATAGCCAAAAAATTATATTGTGGATTTTATTACCAGATGCACAAAATATAAACATGCAGTATTTTAATCAAACCAATTAGTTAAACTTACTACAAGAAAGGGATTTATATGTTATGTAGCCCCTAAAGGGACACTGAAGGGAAAAAACAATGACAAAAAAAACAGGTTTCTTTTGCACACGAATAGTATTTATCTGGTGAGCATAAAAAAAAAATATCCCCGTGAATGTCCCTTTACGGCCTCCGTAGTAGATTATATATATTGTGAACTTAGAGAGGGTTTTGTTCATTTACCTTTTTAAAAGATGGTCATCCATTTTGCCAATTCTTTTGGGCTCCATTGAATTTTCTTTGTTTCTTTGTTTCTTTCTTTGTTTGTTTGTTTGTTTCTTTCTTTTGCCTATTCTCAACAACGAGAACAGGATTTGGGTCAGTCTTTATTTGAAAACACTGGCTGTATTGAGCCAATTGTAATAAGTGCATTATTACCAGATTTTGTGGCATCAAAATCTGCATTTGAGTAAAGGATATTGGATAGATGTGGTCCTATTTTGCAGAAAATAAAGAGAATGTAAAAATTGTGGTCATTAAAAGAGAAATACTTTGTGTTGTACCTGACATTTTCAATTGTAATATGATTTTAACTTGTCTGTCATAATTTGGCCCTGATTTTTATTTTATTTTTTAAAGGCTCCATCTGCATCAAACACAGGTGATGGTGAACCACATAAATGTTGAATTGCTGTTCAACATTTATGTGGCCCCCGGGCGGTATTTCAGATAGCCCTGATATGGGGAGTTTTGGTGAGCCACATGCAAACAAAAGAAAGGCCACTTCTTAACTTGTCGTATTAATGTAAAACTGTGAGATCATTGAGTGAGAAAAGGTAAGAAACACTGCAGTAGAAATCTAGAAAATATTTTTATGGATGAGGAGTGAACCGAACTGAGAAAGAGGGCAGAATCGTAAAAAGTCGACGAAGAGTTTCTGATATAAGACACTCAAAAAGCCCAACCCAAGGATGCAGACAAATGAAACCTAATAGTATTTACCCCCATTTCCCATCTGCAGCTACAGAAGACTTTGGTATTTCGCTTGCCCTACTTTCCCTAACATTACCAGAATGCTTTTCCGAAAAACCCCACCCAGCTTCCCTGGGCTGCGTTTCGTTTGAATCCCTGCTGATCAATGCAAAGTAAGCATGGATTAGTGATTACCCTGTGAAAGGGAAAGCATCCCCAGCTTCTTTTCGTGGGCTGGTGTTGTAGGAGCTTGAAAGAGGCCTGTGACCTCCAAATCCCTTCCCCCGTCAAAAGCCTCTCGGGCACCATTAACACCATGAGAAGAGGGGCTCTGACTTCCAAGGTCTGCTGGAGAGTACAGCATCCCAACATCTGGAAGGCGTTATGTTGTTGCTGCCCTCGGGTGAAACGAAGGGACACGGCGACGGGGGCCTGCCCGGGTGTGTATGTGTGCACGTATATGCATGCGTGCTGACAAAGCCGCGTCAAAGAATTGCGTCAGGGTTACTTAATTGCGTCGCTGTGCAAGAGTATGAAACCACGACCTCTTAGGAAATTCTCGAATAATGCTGGCATCACAAACTGCGCCGTTGATGCAAGACAAAGACGCATACTGTACGCCGTCGTGGGAGAAATGTACACGGTCCTGTGTGGGTCTTTGTTCGGGCAACTTTGTTTGAACGTTGGCTCGTTCGCCGAGCGGCAGGATGTGGAAGTTCTTGGCAACGGAGCAGCTCCCATCTGAACCTGGTCTTAAACAAGATGGCTTTGTGTGTGAGATCACCACGCTGCCCCTCCCCTTCCTTCCCCCACGGCGTACCTTTAGAGCTCTCGACGTGCTCCCCCTGTTTACCTTCGCAGCGGTTCAGGTCGCGCTGCTTAACGAGCAGCGGTCACCCTCAGGGTAACATGACCTTCACGTGCACCGAACGCAGAGCTTTCTCCAACCAGGGCTGTTTTAACATCAGCTGGAAGACAGCGAGAAGGCAGGCGAGCTGTCAGGGAGACCCTTCTGTGCTGAAATACATTACCAGGGCACCATGAGAAGCATCAAGCCCAATAGGCACCCGAATAGCTTCTTAGAGGGTCTTTGTTCAAAGTTATATGGATAGGGCCTGTAGATTATTATCTAAATAGACTAAATTTTATAGACCAAAGCAAAGTAAGTCGTAATCATGAAGTGAAAAGAAATGGATGTTTTTTTTTCTGAATTTCTCGCCAACAGTACTCTAAGGTGCACCGTGCTCTTCTATGATGTTGAAGGAGAACCACAGGAAGTCCCATTTGCATTTTGCCACAAGCCACACATGAGGCACGGTAATCACTCAGAAGTTACATTGCAAAAAATCAGGCCAAACTTCAACACTGGCCTCTAAACAAATGCTGTGTACTGTGCAAAAGTAAGGCTCCACATTAACCTGAACACACCATCCCGTTGGTGAAATATGGTGGCGTCAGCGTCATGCTGTGCAGTGATGGCGCTTTTCTTCGGCAGGGACAGAAAAAGTGGTCAAAGGTGATTAGAAGATGAATGGGGCTAAATACGCAACCGTTCCTGAAAGGAAACCTATCGGAGGTGCAAGAGACTTGAGACTGGGGCCGAGGTTCACCTTCCAGCAGGACATCAACATTAAACATGTTGGCAGAGCCACGGTCGACTTTTTAGACGCGTGCACTTGGTTTAGAATGGCCTAGTCAAAGTCAAGACCGAAAATCGAATTTAGATTGTGTTTTGCAAGATCTCTTTACAAACACAGTCTTCCTCCAACATGACTGAGCTTGAACTATTTTTACAAAGAGGAATAGTTTCAGTCGCTAGATGCGCAAAGCTTGCGGTGACAATCTGCAGAGGAGCTGTAGCTACAATTGCAGTGGAAGGTTAAACCTCACCATTACCAGTTCGAGTCTCGGGCGTACGAGAGATAAGGCCCCGGACAACCGTCTCCCTTCCCCACCCTTGCCCTCCTCCACCCTCCACATCAACCTGCCATGTACTCCCCCCCCGTGCCCTTCGCTTTGCATCCCACTCCTCATCCTCCTCCCTCCGTGCCCTGCCGTCAGATGGCTGTAGTTGAGCAGGCATTTCACAGACACTCCCACCACAACCAGTGACCTCAGCGGCGGGCAGGAAGTCAAACGGGTTCAAGTTCCTCCTGCGAGAGTAATCCCACACATGTCCGCGCGTTTGGTTCAGGACAGGGGATCATTGTGGGACTCCGGGGGTGTGGAGTCCCCGCATGACACGGTTTCTCACTATCAGCGCGCGCCACATCGTCTCTGTCATCGCGGCGCAATAGACGCTGACGTAGGCCCGTCCTGAAAAAAAAAAGGAGAAGAATCTCTGTGAAAGACGAGCTACGTGCAGGTGTCCCCATTTCCTTTGGTTCAAACGAGGTTGTGACGTGGCCGTGGAACAATGAGAGGGAAAAGACCGAATTTAGAAAAGAAAGGAGAGAAAGGGAAGTACATTTTAACAAATGGCATTGTTTCTGTTTAACCATAAACAATCAAGAATTCGGGTTTGATATTAACAGCCAAATGCAGCCCTGTTTCCTTATCCGCCGTCCTTCCTGGTGGAACGATCGTTAATTTGACACACCAGGGAAAACTGACTGGTGTTGTTTTTATCCCACTGAAGTGGGTCGATGACCTCCACTGTTTGTCAGTCGCTTCCTGCCGAAGTTTCGTGGTAACAAACATGAGAAGTGGGAATACAAACCGGCACTGACACGGCTCTCCTCTGGACGCAGCCACCTGGGCTCATCGTTTCTTTGTGGTTATGTTGTAAGATTGAGGTGTGTTTCACTAAGATGGTAAAAAACAAAACAAAAAAAAACCAAAGGTTGCGTAACAACATGTGAACAGACGCAAACTCACAAACACTGAATAAAAAAAAACTGTCCTCAGCTATCATTTCCCCTAAACAATGGATTCGTTCGTGTAATTTTCTTTGTTAATGTTGCGTTATTGAGCCGCTGCCGTTTCATCCCTCTCAGCTGTGTGGCATGTGAGTGCATATTACAAGCAGATCGATGGGAGATCATTGAATATCTACTGGGGCTGTCACGCAGGTTCACACGCTCCCAAATTAACTCAGACACTGGAAAGCAAATAGGTAGGAGCCTCCCATTGGATCATTACTGCATGGGTGATTATTTTTTCAGCTGGCAACAAGCTATTCATCCCTAAATAATGCTGGCAGTGAGTTCTTAAGTAACCATGTCAGAGGACAACAATCTGCAGTTGTGGAAAATACATAAATTTGTTTGAAAAGGGTCAACTTATCGGCATGTATGACGCTAACCAAAGCATCTGAGGGGTTTGCTGAATCTACAGAAATTGAGTTAAGAACTGTCCAAAGCTTTTTTTTGGAAATCTGGAGGGATATGGGGTGTGGGGGCTGTGATCTTCGTGGAAGAGTTCAGGAAAACAGAAATGGTTAATGATTGTTATCTTAGGCGATGTGATCTGATGACTCCAGATTTCTGTTCTGGTAAGAAGCATGTGGGGTCATTGCTGTAACGACTGACTGACCGTGAACCCGATAGCCAAGCAGGAAACGGTGCTGCGCTCAAAAAGATTTCTTAGTTAGATCAAAAACCTAATGCGGACAGGAAAAACCATCTGCAGTAGTGGCCAGAAGCCTGGTGATGCTGAGAGCAGGATGAGAGAAGCGAGCCGATCACCAGAGGCTAGAATCAGTTCTGTAGGACAGACGTGGTTCATACACGGGCAGGCGGAGAGAGGCTGACAGATCCGATGGGCTTGGCAAGGTTTGTGGTCCAGATAACAGTCTATTCAGTTATAGTCCAGACTACAGAAGGCACAGCGTAGATGTAAGATAAGATAAGATAAGAGATAAGATGGACTTTATTGATCTCACAGTGGAAAAGACATAATAACTACCCGGTTATTATGTCGGTGGATTAATTCTTATTTATATATATATATATATATATATATATATATATATATATATATATATATATATATATATATATATATATATATATATATGTATGTATATATATATGTGTATATGTATGTGTGTATATATAAATAGAAAAAGTAAATAAAGCACAGATTTAAGATGACTTATGTACATTTAAGGTGACTTATATACATATGGATTTGAAGTTGTATCAGGTAAAGAACAACAGTGAGGTAGTGAGATAACTATAACCACTGAAGTCACTTACAGGATTATTGCACAGGTTATTGCACAGGGTATTAAATAGTAATTGCACATTAGTTATTGCACGAGTTATTACAGTTATAGTGCAGCATTGTAAAGTCTGATGGCAGCAGGGATAATTGACCTGCAGTAGCGCTCCATTTTACATCCAGGGTGTCTAAGTCTGTCACTAAAGGAGCTGCTCAGCTCATCTACAGTCTGGTGCAGGGGGTGAAAGGTGTTGTCCATGATGTCTGACAAGGCAAGAAGAATTAAGTCGAGGTCAAAACCTGGAGTCAGGCAGGGTAAAACACTGGAAATCTACCTGCTCGAGGCTTTCAGCTAGCTGGCACTGCCTGTTTGCTGATGTCTAATATAGCCAGGCAGATAAGCAGGTGCAGATTATCTTGATTGAGCTGCATGGGAGGCAGCACACAGGTGCATCAGGTGATCTTGATTTGCAGCAGCCCGTGATGAGTGTGGCAGCATGCAGACAGACAGGCCAGAACACGACAAATGCTAGGATCTGGGGTTGCCGCAGTTAGTCATGTCTTGTTTTAGGTGACTACTTGATAAACCGAACTACCCGGTTATTATGTCGGTGGATTACTTCTTCCTCGTAGGGCCTATTGCAAGAAGACAATGCCAGAATTCATCGGGGTCAGATTGTACAAGAGTGGTTCAAAGAACGAGATATTTTTTTCCATGGATTGGTCACCAGAGAGTCCAGACCTTAACTCCATTGAGAGTTTATGGGATGTGCTGTGGAAGGATTTGCACAGCAGTCTGACTCTTCAATCATCTCTATAAGACATTGAGGAATATTGATGAAGCTTATCACAACACAACGAACGCGAGCTATTATAAAAAACTAAAGGCAGTCAAATTAGTGTTTTTTTGGACGGGGAGCGTATGATTTATGTACAAACTCTGCTCCCAGAGAAGTTGGCAGACTCTCTTAAATGCTTCAACAGCTTTAATCTGAAAATTCACTTGGGTCTTTTTTTTTTTTTTTTTTTTCAAAGATACAAGTTCGTAGGAAAATTTCAGTGTCTTCCTGAATATGTTCAACTTTTTATGGGAAAGGAAATATATTACTGCATCCCAATCCCAGAAATGGGATCATACTGCACGTCTGTACATTTCTGTTTCAGCATGCCTGGTTTCGCATGACGGATCATTAACAAGCTTCTGCGGAACTTGATAACTATCTGTTTATAGGTAATTTATTCCTCAGATGTGTTGGAGGACAGATTGCCCCGAGGATTCTAAAACGTACATACCTGAAATCCCCCACCCACTCACAAAAACATTGGGATTGGAAAAAAAAAAAAAGAGTAGGCTAACAAATATGTTAAAACTAACACATTTATCAGCACCCTTGACAACAAGTGTTGATTGCATAAAATGAAGTAAAAAGGCCCAACAGTGTTTTTGGACACATGTAATTTGATTGCGTCTCCAGCTGTCCCGACTGCCCCATTCTTTGAAATACTACCTGTGAGGATTTTTTTTAGATTATTTTATTGAAAAAGATCAGGGAAATAAAAGAGAAAAGTAGCACCCCTTCTTGCTGCAGTCTAGCTCATGTTGGCCCCCCCCTTCTCAATCTGTATCACTATAGGATATCTTGTCCAAAATTAAATCATCCGCTAGGGTATCTGATTTTCTTCCCACCAGGCTTCTACTTAATGTCTTTGAGTCAATTGGACCTGGGGTTACCAACATGTTTAATTTATACCTGTCATCTGGGGTATTCCCCAGCTCGTTTAAACATGAACATTGAACCAAAACTCAAAAAAAAAAAAAAACATGTCTTGACCATCAGATCTAAAGAAATTCAGCCCAAGTTCCAACTCTCATCTTTCCTAGAGACCAACAGTTTCTATGACACTTTTCAATTTGGCTTTTGGAAATACAGCTCCACCGAAACAGCGTCACTCAAAGAGTTTAACAATATCATGATAGCTACTGACTCAAGAACATGTACTGTTATATTCCTATTAGACCTCTCCTCGGCCTCCGATACAGTCGATCAGCCTGTCCCGATAAACGGATATAAGGATGTGGTTGGGATGACTGGTACAGTGTCGAAGTGGTCTCTTCCTATTTGACTGGAAGAAATTTCAGTATCACAGAGAACAATATAACGTCCTTACCCTGTGGACTACCTCATGGCTCTGTCCTGGGACCAATTGTATTTTTGTTGTACCTGCCCCCCTTAGGTAAGATTATATAACTGTTCAGTGATGTCTCCCACCATCTCATTACGGACAACATACAACTTTATTGTTCTTTTAAGACGTCAGAGGCCCATAAACTGAGTTCCCTGTCCAACTGCCTTTCACATATAAAGCAGTGGCTGAGTGATAATTGTTTACAATTAAACTCAAATAAAACTGAAACTCTCAATATTGCCCCAGATAGTGCTATCCCTGGCATTAAACAGCACCTAGGCAATCTTAGCCAGGCGAAATAATCTAGTTTTGGAAATCTGGGAGCCATTTTTGATGAAGCCATGTCTCTAGAACATAGAAAATATTTAACAAAGACCTGCTTCCTCCAGCTGAGTAACATCCCCGAGCTTGGAACAATCATCTCTAAAAATGAGCTTGAGACGTTGATTCGTGCTTCTGTTTCGTCACGTTTAGATTGCTGTGATAGTCTGTTCACCTGTCTAAACAAAAAAGGAGCGGGCCCGTCTTCTGCTGGTACAGTACTGCTAGGATCGTGACGCGCAGTAAGAGAAGAGCCCACATCACCCCTGTTTTTACGATCTCTTCACTGGCTCCCTGTAGCTCATCGTATAAATTATGAAACTCTGGTTTTGACATTCAGAGTGCAGCATGGGCAGGCCCCTCCCTACATCTGGGACTTGATTCTACGGTACAGTTCAGCTCGTAGCCTGCGATCCCTGGACTCTGTCGATGCTCTTAAGAAAGCAACTTAAGACTTAAGCTTTACCGGTCCCTGGGTTGCTATTAATGACTGTATCTTTCTGTGATGTGTTTTACATTTTTTCTAGCACATTATAAGATTTAATTTCTCCTTTTAAATGATCTAAATTTGTATATGAATACTATAAAGCAATTCCACTGCGATAAGGGAACAAAAAGTAAGCACAATTTTCTTGAAATGAGTGTAATTTGTCCTTGATTTGAGCAAGTTAATAAGATGATCTGTCAATGGAATGAGTATTTTTACCTCTAAAATAACATCATTAGATATACTGCACTTGAAATAAGATGATGGAGATTAGTTGTTCCTATTTTAAGGGCTAAAATCTGTCAGATAATATTTTTTCACCTGCTCAAATCAAGGAAAAAAACACTAATTTCAAGACCATTTTACTTACTTTTTGCAGTGTACTGACTGCTGCTTGAGAGAGGCGCTACATAAAGAAATTGTACTTACTTTCTTACTTACTTACTTGAATCCTTTTATTAAAGTACATTAACTTGCAAAAGTAATAATAACCTTTTAACTTTTCTATCATTAGTAATGCTGCAAACGCAAATTTCACTGGATTTTACTGGGATGTTATCCAACAGATCAACACAAAGCTGTGCAAATTGTTCCAAATTTGATAAGTGTGGAATGCATGTGTATTCATCCTTGTTTCCCCCCCCAAAATGAAACCCAGGGAGACTAACTGCCTAAGAAACCACCTAACTATTACATGGAGTCCCCCTGTGTATAATTTGTTATCTACATAGATGCAGCCGTTGCAACTGTGAAGGCCTCAGAGGTTTATTTGAGAACGTTGGTAAACAAACAGCACCACAAAGACCCAGGAACACATCAGACAGGTCAGGGATAACGTCGTGGAGACCTCTGAAGCCGATGCAGGCTTCAAAACAAGACGGCCAGAATCTGTGAATGGCAAAGAGCATGGTTTAACTGCAAGATCCACATGGTCCAAAGATACCAAGATCCACAACTCAGAAGGGTGAATAATCTAATTGTGTGTTCTGTAATTGTGGCCTTTTTTTCTCTGTACTCCTCATAAACATAAGAGCCACAAGAAAACCGCTGTTAAAAACAAGAAGTGTTGTTTGTCATTTACACAAACCATGCTGGTGGCTCATAAAATATGTAAACAAATGTGGTCTAGTATGTTAGAATTAAAATTAAACTTTTGGTCAGTATGCAAAACTGTGACACGACAACAAAACGGGATGTAACCCTGAATCAACCGAGGTGAAACATAGTGGTGATAGTATCATGCTGTGGGGATGACACTATCTTCCCAGCCGAAAGAAACTTGAGACTGGTGAAGTAGTCAGATCCCAGACATGAATCCAAAGCATATTTTATTGCAGTCACTTGAAAATCGTTGTCCAAAGACATTCTCCATCCAGTTTAATCAGAGCTTATAGGCTATTCTGCACAGAACAGGCAACAATTTAACTTTCTAGATCGGCTATGCATTGCTGGGAAGCATACTCCAAAGGACTTGCAGCTATAATAGCAGTTAAAGGCGTTACAAAAAGGGTCTGAACACCTTTTATGATACAAATATTGTAATTTACCAGAGCAAATTCTCGCACTGACAAATGTGAGAGACATGAGGATCCATGCTACCACACGCAGTGAAGAGAATCCGTAATAAAAAGGAGGTAAGAAATCTCTAAAGCCCGCTGTTTGAGGAAGGCAGCGATTTCTTTCATTGTTAAATTAAAACTAAAGTAGTAAAACAAGAACTTAGCTGAGATTGAGAAGAAGATCATCACAAACACCTTAAGCATCCACTGTGCACATTATTGTGAAAACACTGAAGGAATAGAGTTGGAGTCAGAAAAGGACATAAATAGGCAAACATGTCAGTAAGTTAGATGTTTTAACGACTTGTTTGAACCATTCTTTTTGACATTGTACTGATACTATAGCATTCCACTTAGACCTTAAGAACTGCTTGTATATTGGTGCTCTATTTCACTTCTTCTGATTGCAGGGTGTGACCGACAGGTGTGTCCTGCAGCTGGAGCTCTTCAAGACCAATCAGGAGGAACTTGGAGAGGAGCAGATGCCAGATTGTTTTTACACTCAAAAGTAGTAAGTATTCATCCTCAACTTTGTTGCACTCGTCTTTGTGACGTTCAGAGTCCCCCTTCCAGGAAGAAACCAAGGTCCTTCCTCTGGTTTCCAGCCCTCTGTCTCATCGTTTCCTGCCGTTTGCTGGTGAACTCACTCCAGAATCTCCTCTGAAGAATCTGCCCCCCCCTCAGTCTGGACTTCTCCCCACACCATCGTCATTACTCACCTGCTTGTCCACCCTCCAACGCTCAGCCATTGTCTTCAACTTCGGAGAAACAAGACACCCTCAGCGATCCTCACCACACACCACATGCTGTCAACCTCTGCCTCTGTGGGTAAACTCACCTTCCTCCATGTAAAACTCTACCACTCCAGCAACAGTAAGATCACAGATTTATCTGAATCTTCATGTCAGAATATTAAACGTCTCTTCATATAATACTCACATCTCCTCCTCTGTGCCGTCCTGGGACCTGCTCCCGAACCTTGACGAAACATTAACTTTTTTTTCTTTTGTGCCAATAAACCTTCCTCAGTTGTCTGTACTTGTTGCCTGTTCCAAGGTCTCATTAACAAACATCTTGACAGCTGAACAAAGCATAATGTGGTGTTTCATCCATTCCAAAACCAGTTTGAGATCAGTATTTGGTTCACTGCCCTGTTGGCAAACAAGATTGTGCCCAAAAAGGTAACCATGGAGCTGCTGATTTTGTTGGTTGCCAAACATCGTAAACAATTTCATTTTCTTTTCTTTTTCTTTTTTATAATGTTTGATAGTTTGTGTTAGCTGGCTAAAATGTGACACAATTGGGTGATCCAACAGGACAATGGATCCAAACCAACATGAAAACTGGTTTTGGAATGGATAAGTCAGGCTCATTACATAAAGCCTCTGGAGTGGTCTCAACCTCAACCCACTTAAAATGTTATGGACTGTGCGTAAAAAAAAACAAAAAAAACAAGAAACGTGCCAGGAATGAGGTGTACTAATTCTAATAAGAGTGCTCCATTATCTAGCCAGAAATACACCAGAGGCTGACTGATGGCTTCAAAAAGCATGAGCTGATGGTGCTGCTTGCTGAGGGAATAAGAATCAATAATCTGTTATTGTCACCACGTGTTACCGTGGTGATCGTTTTCGAGACAGACCTCAGGATGCACACAAGTAAAATATACACACATAGTATTTTCTCCACCACCCTCCCTTTATTTATTTATGTATATATATATATATATATATATCTCTATACTAATATAAGATATATATATAGTGTGGGTGTGAGTGTGTGATGATGTATAGATTATATATAGATATAATATTATATATATATATATGTGATCTAAGTATGAGAGAGAGAGAGAGAGAGAGAGAGAGAGAGAGAGAGAGGTCAGTCAGTCAGTGGGCTCTGGCCAAACACACTTCCTTAGAAACTTAAGCATGCAAAACAGTCTTTAGGGTTTGCTAAAACTCGTATTGAGTTCCAAAAGCTTGATATCAGTTCCTTTCATTGTTGAACATTATAAATACTGTGTTGTTGCAATAATTAATCACTCAAACCTTCTTTAATGATGCAGTAAATAATATATCAAACATTCCTGAAAAATTAGAGCGTGCAAATAGACATTAACATTAATGTAATTGTAACGTATAACAGCATCAGTCTTCTCAGCAGGGGGCGATAGCCCTCACAGCTTTTACGAAGAAGCTGTTTCTTAGTTTTGGATCTAATGCTCCTGAAGCGTTTTACCTGATGGAAGAGGGGCAAACAGTGCATTGCCCGGGTGGGTGGGATCAGTGGTAATGTGTCTGGCCCTTCTCTGGACTTGTGCTGCATAAACTGAGCCCAAATCCTGCAGAGGGCATCCCACAATCCCATGTGCTGTCCTCACCACCCATGCTAAGTCCTTTCTCTCCTTCACTGTGCAGCTCCTATAGCACAGTTACACTGTAAAAAAAAAAAAAGAAAATATGGCAGAACTCAAAATTTAAAGGCAACAAACCTCAGGAATATTTTAAGTTTAGGACTTCAATTAACTATTTATGTTTTGATTTTCAGTTTACCAAACTTAGAATTTTGTTTTTGTAGCTTGGAATCCTGACTTGTTTGTCAATTTATATGAAAGTTGCAGTGACTAATGTACAAACTATGAATCTGCAATTTCTCACTTATTTATGCTTTTTCTTTAGCCGTTATTGTCCTTCAGTGGAGAAATTCTGTCATCTGCATTATCACCAAGCACTTTTTTTTTTATTACAGGCACAGTAAGAGTCTGAATTTTGAACCAGTGACCTTGGCAGAAAATGCCCTGCTCTCTAACCACTAGGTCACCATCTGCCAGCTACAAATCCTGACTTCTGGTGACTTAAGTATGAGTTGTATAACTTTAAATTAAGAAATAAATGAGAACCCGTATTGTCATTGTACAGAAAGCACAACAACATTTCGTTTGGCAGCAATTTTTATTGTTAAAATTTAACATTAAAAGAACACTCAAAAGCCAATTCTAAAAGTCGTTTTTCCCATATTTCATAACAAAAGCTTGAAAGCTGGCAGAACTTTCACCAGCTGAAATAACCTACATCTTAAAGGTATAAGCACTGTCAACTCACTCAATAATGTTGAGGATTACAGCTACCTTGGTTTTCTGTGCTGACTTAAATTATTGTCCCAATATCTCAAACTTACTTTCTCAGGTTTTCACAACTGAAAATTGCTTTTCAGCCTAAAAAATATATGTTTGTTTTTTTACAGTGTATGCTGAGAAATAAGAAACTTATTATGATGGCAATGTAAAAATTAAAAGTTAAAAGTGGTTTGTGGTTGAGACCACTCCAGAGACTTTATGTTATGAGCCTGACTCATCCATTCCAATATAAACGTTCCTTAGCAGCTCGGTGGAAAATCCAGTTCGTTTCAGTTTCCTGAGGAAGAAAGCTTGGGCCTTCTTCACCAGGTGGGAGGTGTTTACAGTTCAGGAGAGGTCGGAGGAGATGTGAATGGCCAGGAACCTGATGCTGTCCACCTGCTCCACCACCTCCCCCTTTATGCAAAGAGGAGCATGTTCAATCTGCCTGGACCTCCTGTAGTCCATTATTACCTCCTTGGTTTTGCTGGTGTTCAGCATGAGGTTGTTCCTGGAGCACCACTGATTGTGGACCTCCTCTCTGTAATGGGTCTCATTGTTACTGGAAATGAGACCCACCACAGTGGTGAGGAGAGCAGGGCTCAGGACACACCCCTGCGGTGCTCCAGTGTTGAGGATCAGTGGGGTGGATGTGTGTGTCCCAATCCTCCCCACCCGGGGGCCTGTTAGTAGGGAAGTCACTGATCCAGGAACAGAGCCGAGGAGATAATCCCAGATTGTAGAGGTTCAGGGTCAGCATGTCTGGGAGCACAGCGTTGATTGCTGAGCTGAACATTAGTGACATGTAACCATACATTAGTGGGTATGTATGTATGTATGTATTGGAGCCAGAATCTATATATTTTTAGGCTATTTAAAGAAAAGATCCTCAATAATGAATTCAAATTTCCTTACTCAGTTCTGGACATAAAAAACAGTTAAAGTGCATGTTTTATTATATTTCCAGGCTGGGGAAAGAATGATTCAAATGTGTGAATAAAAGCCCCATAATTCACATGAGGTTATCATCCAGGATGAGTAAACTTCAGATCAGAAAATCCTCAGAAGAGCCTCGGCTGGAACAGATCATAGTTATTTTTATCTTTTATATGTCCTGTAGGCCAGTGTAGCACTAAGAATTGCTGTCTTAATGACAAAAACAGCCCAACAGATTTACTTTCACAAGTGGAGCATAACTGCTTTTGCTACAGTGTTCTGCCTGATATGAATGCAAAAAAAAAAAACTTTATTGGATATTATGTTGGGATTATTTGAAATTTAATGGACGCAGAAACGGAAAAAGAGAGTACAAGATGACATCCTCAGAGTCTGCTTCTACATCTGCAGAAAGAGATATAGAAAGAACAACAAAATCAACCAGATAAAGTATCACAGGAACAAACACTTAATGCCTATAATAACATCACTGAAAAATACCCAGTATTGTTTAATACAAGATGTATTTTGTGACAGCCAACGCTAACTAGCTTGAACTGATTGTCATCCCACCATCATTTTACCCACATGATCTCAAGAGTACCTTGGAAATGGTCTCTCAGCATATCCTGCTACGGTATCCAAACCACGAGACAGTATTTCATGGATTTCATGAGATGACCATAAACAGCGTATTGTGGGTTAACTCAGCATTTCAACCACCAGAATAACGATTGTTGCTGTATTCAGTTTTCCCAAAATGAGGGAAGGCAGTCCAAGCTGAGAAAAGGGACAAAAGACAGCGTGGTATTAAGAGGCATTCGTTTCCACAACGAGGAGGACGTTTATAAAAGTGAAAGTACTCTGCATGCAGAAGCATGTACTGAAACTTTAGAGACAGGGATACCGTCTAGATGTTATCTTTTTCCAATTTACAACAGCATGGCTTTTATCTATATCCACAACCGGTAAATGTCTGTTATATCATGAATAGGAGAATCAGACAGAAAGATAAGACGGACCTTAGTTATTATTCTCTCTTCCCAAGTAGTTAAGACGTGTAATTAAAGGGAGAGAGGCTGGAACACAATGCTGCATTTAGAAACGTGTTACTGGAATTAAATACAGCCTCAATTTAAATATCTTAAATACCAAAGAGGGGTGATTTTGAAATCTATTACTTTAGCTTGTTTCTATTAAAAGACGGTTCAAATAAATCTCAGTTTTAAATTGTCTTATTGACGAGAGCTCAAGTTTTCTGGAAGTGCTGTTGTGTATTAATTTGTTTCACATCCTGTGTGTAACTCCTACTCATAACCTCTTTTGGTGGTCACCAGTGGTAAGTTGCAACAGGTCTGTTGCTGCTTTGTGCTGACAAAGCAGAACAGTAGTCTAGTTCCAAGGAGCTGCTTTGCAAATCTGAGCTTGCAAAACACAAAGAGGTGAACTGACAGAAAACCTGCTGGGATTCCATGAAAAAAAGGGGACTTTGGGGAAATCCACACAGAAGCTCACAAGACCGGGCAAGAATCAGATCCAGGGCGTTTCTTTGCATGCGTCTGAAGGGGCGTCAAATGCCTGTGTAAATGGGCATCAGCTCGGCTCGGTTCATCGCGGATCTTCGCCCGCGGGAACATTGACGGGTCTGTACCCAGATGTGTGGGAAGGACACGGAGCTGAACAGTCATATCCAGTGTTTGCAAATTCTTTCCAGCTCTTTGGACACAGTCCATGCTCATCAATAAATCTGCCACACTTCCAGCCACTTGGCGTCAGTGACCCGATTACTGATTTTACATGCACAACCAACCCGCTTCTCTTGCCTTAGAGAGGATTCAACGCAGTAAGAATCAAAGAGTAATGGCAGAGGGAAGCGTTAGCATGTTTTTTTTTTTTTTTATCTGGGACTTATCATTCAGGAAAAGGAACAAAGCGATAAAGTCCTGCAACTTAAACAGCACCACATGTCCACAAGGCCTGCTGTCAGACGGCCCGGTCACAATCAGCCTTCTCTGCTTTCTTTGCACAGTCAATGTGGAGGCTCTATGTGTTTTAAGGAGCTTTTTTTTTTTTTTTCTTCTCCGTGTCTGACACAGTGCCAATATTCATACTTTGGTGAAACAGAACATTCAGATAAAGACGGCAGCGAGACTGGGAGGACATTCAGCGATAAACTTTGAACCCTCACAATGAGAACATTCAGGCTTTGCAGACAGGGATGGGCTGCTCCCACTCAGCACCCAGCAGATAGCCATGGTGACCTGAGCTCCAAGCTTTTGTCATGCAGTGAAAATGTAATCACGCCTTTAATCGAATGCACGCTGCTCGGATTTAACTCGCGTGGTTTTGGCTGGGCGAGAGAAGTTTGCCCATGTTGGAACGATATTCGCAGAGTTTGATGATCTCTAGATTGAGAGGAGGAGGAGTGATAGAGAAAGCATGTGACTGCGTGGAGATAAGCGCAGGTCGCAAGGAGTCTGCTTGCCTAAGGGTCAAGAAAGGTCAGCTCTGCTGCAGAAACATGGAACGCCGTGAACTGTTGCTGGCTGTGTGGGAAAACTCGGAGAGAGGAAAAGGGGGGGGAATATTTTCAGGTCTGTTTGGGATAATTGAAGTGCGTCCTTCAGCTGGAGTGTGAGTCAACAGAGCGCTGGTCATATGGAGAGCAGAGGAGGGGAAGGAGAACGAGGAGATTTGGTCCTTGAGCAGGTCTGGTTCCCATTAGACCAGAGGCCTGGGGTCGGTTTGTTTGTACAGGCAGAAGGTCCCCAGAGGAGAGCGCAGGCAGCTTGATGTTGCTCCTCCCCGGCTGGGCCGCCGTCGAGGGGGAATATCAGCTGCAGTGCTTCACTCTTTTTTGGCCCTGTGTCTCGCTCTGCTTTCTGCCTTTCCCCACCCTTCTGGAACAAAGTCCAAAAAGGTCCTCCAAACTGTTTACGGATGTTCTCTGTTTATGTGCTCGTCGTGTGAGCTGAGAGGAGAGTTCCCGTCGCAGCCCTTTTTTGCCGTGATGGCACTCGTCCCAGTCAGGCGGCTGGCTCTGTTACTCACATCTGAGCCTAACCTTGTGGATTAATCAGCTCACCTGCGTCTGATGGGCGTGCAGCGACAGGCCTGTACCACTCTCTTGGGTTAGGCTGCAACACTGCACTCACACCCAACTTTTGGGCCTAAACACAGGCTGATCAATTAAATCTACCCCCCACCCCCCCCCCTCCACCACCACCACCACTATTGTAAAATAAGGGTTGCATAACGGCTGTGTCGTGTCATGGAATATTTTCTCAGCCTACGTTTTGTCCTCTCGTGTTATATGTGTTATTACTGCAACACGAGCCTGCAGAAGGTTTTGGTTATGTACTTCATTGATTGCCTCACTGCTCCGACTGGAAGGAGAAAAACCGTCTGTCTGGACGGCAGCAGCGGTGTTGTGAAATGAGAGGGTGACAAGGACGCGGCCGCAATGCCCGAAACGCTGGCGGATAAAAACGATGCAGGAAGACTGATTGAAGCCGCTTAACTCTGACACCAATGTGGTGCGGCAGAGAGTGGGGCTGTAGAGAGCTGAGTGCACCCCGGGTGACTCAAAGGGAAACAGAGACCCTGCGGAGGTTTGCGGTGAAACGGTGAGGAAGTTGTCATCTGCTAAATTTGGCTGCATTAAAAGCAGCGAGAGGAAGATGGGTGGAGCTTTGAGGGGTCGGGGGGCCAAAGGGAAGAGGATGATGTTTCCCCCTTGGAGCTCCGCAGGGAACAGCCGGGGAGTGGGTTTGTGATTTATGGAAGAGAGAACTCTACAGCAAAATATTTCTTTTTTTGTTGTTTTTTTTTTTTTGGCGGGGGTGTGCAATGAGTTTCTGTCCTGAGCAACTCATTTCTCTTTTTCCTCCCTAATCTGGCTTTCCATCTCTTCATATATGGATCGGACCATCCGGCTGTAGATCGGGGTGGATGTGCAGCCAGAGAAGAGTCTAGGGTGCAGAACTGATCCAAAACTAGAACAGGAGCTGTATTTCATGAGGGCCTGTTACAATCGTTTGCCTCAGCAGGAGTCCGGCTACAGAGCTAATGAACAGTTTGTCATTTCCTTTTAAGAGCCGCCATGAATTATGGGTCTGTCTGAGAATTGTTTTAGTTAGATCATAGAGCCGCTTTCCTTGTAAAGGCTCGACACCGGAGGAACTTTGTTTCGAAATCTGAAATCCCAGAGTCAGTTTAAGAAATATTTATGCTTTATGAGTAAACAAACACTTTAAACAGCTAAACTCTCAGCACCAAAAAAATAAAAAATCGTCGTCCCAGTTTATCCGGCATGTGTAGCATCAGACAAAAAGCTGATTCTTGAATTAACACTTGAAGATGCAACAAAAAAAAACAACAAAAAAATCTGTGACACTACTGTTGCTTTCTAACACAATCTGTTTTACGTTAGCAAGATTACTGCCAGTCACAAAGGAAATTCGTGCGAACAGTGAATCAAAACCACAGCTTTGTTTTCTCATCCAGCGGCGCTATTCATTGGTTCTTTATGATGCGACTCTCCTTGCCACAGTGTTGCCAAACTCAACGTCTTACAAGACGACTCACGAGTGTCTTTGACTTTTGCTTTTCCCATCATTCCCCTACAGCTGCAGGGGGAAGTGACCGCTTTCAGTTTGGGACCAAGATGTTGCTCTTATCAAACATGCCCTTAGGTCATATAGCCATGCAGTAAGCTGTTTTTCCACTCTGTACACTTGGAAACCTTTAATGGCATGACTCACAAATCAGCAAGCAGAACCAGACCTGCTGGCAAGCAGCAGCATGAGCTCAGAGTCATCATTTTGTGAAAGCCTCTCTCGCAGACGCGTCAGATCTGCTGATGTTAGAACGCCTTTGGTGAGAAGTCTGTTTAAGGGCGTCACACTCAAGTCGCCCTGGCTCATTATGGATTTCATCTGGGAAAAAAAAAAAAAGTGACTGCTCTTGTCAGTGGGACGGCTATTGTTTGGAAAATGAAACAAGGCCCCTTTACTGCACGCGGGATGGGTTGCCAGTTCTTGTGAAAGTTAGAATCTGGAGCTGTAAGCTATCATTTAGCACTGTATAAATACACCTTTAATGTAACGGAAGATATTACGTAACATGCAACGTATTGCTTTCTCTATCGGTTCTGATAGCGCTTCTTAAAGTCTTTATTGAACCTGTTTTGTGCTTGCAAAAAAATGTCAAGGTGCCTGTAGCTGTAGCAGTGTTACCAATGTGCTTTGGTCACAACAGGCTTTTTTTTTTTTCTTCTTCACCTTCGCTATTACTGAAAGCATAAGGAAAGTAGCAATTCCTTCGAAACAATGTAACTTTTCTTTGTAACTCTGTCGAAAGCTGGAACCCAGTGCAACAATTCACTATGTCAACACCGTGGAAGAAATTCAGGCAACAAATCCCAGCTGATCTCGTTTGCAAAAACATGCTCGTATTTGAAGACAAAAAAAGGCCTAACAGGTTTACTTGTTGACAGCGTGCCGGGCTGAATTTTGACAAGCCCTCTATTTAGCTTACCAGCATTCATATAGACATGTCATATTTATTGCATAAAAGACAACTGGAGCTGACTCATAGAAGACGAGAAGACGGGACACTTCTGCAAAAAATCACATGCATTTGATTAGTCAAATTAGTTGCACAGAAACAAATAATACTGAAAAAACCCGTTGAAAGCGCCAACATTAGTACTTGTTACGACATGAAAGACAGTATTTTCAATCGGGCTTGTTTTTGAGCTTTTGTGCTTGACTGCTGTTTGTAACTAGAGGATGTTCCTTTCTCTCGGTTATTGTTGCCATCGCACGTATTAATTTGTGGGCCAAAGGTCAGGAAATGCATTGCAACAAAGCTGCACCAGCGAGTGTGAAACAGAGAGCGAACAAAACAGCAGGTATGAAAATCAGCGGAGAAGGTGTCATCTGTAACAAAAGTCAAAAGCCTTCGCTTCTCGAATCACATTTTCAAAGCAAATCTCAACATTTCCCATCGGTTTTGAATCTGGGTGCTGGCTTGAACTAAAGTGAAACATGCAGCTGGCTGTCGAAAATGCATTTTAAGGCGACATCTTAGACCCCTTGCTTCCTTGTGTGACATCACGGATCATAAAAAGCCATTGTATTAGGAACAGAATGGTGGAAAGAAGGTCTGCTTCACCCCTTGGTACAGTTTCCAGATACCTGAATGTGTTTCAGTTAAAAATGTGTGAATCAACCACAGAGCAAAAGTTAAATACCTTGTGAAGATGTTGACTGAACCTGGTAAAGAGACTGTCGTTATACGCAATGAAACAAAATATTTTGCCTTCATGGGCTGGGAGGGCATTTAAAAAGAGGAACAAGCCTCACTCCAGCTGGTACATGTAAAAAGCATTCATACGGGCGCACTGGTGGCGCACCGGGTAGCGCCACCCATGTATGGAGGCCTTAGTCCTCGAAAAAAAGCATTCATACAGTTCACAAATGTACCCAAAGACAAAGACCTTAACTTTTGGACCCATTTCCTGTGATCTGACCGATTAAATTAAATTTGAAGTGGTTGGTCTTACTGCCTATCGATATATTTGGAGGGAAAAGAGGGAGCATGGAAACCTGAGAACACCATCCCTACTGGAGAGTACGGAGGGGGCAGCATCATGTGAAGGTGTTTTCCTCCAGGAGTTATAGGTGCAATTCATACAATTGATTTTATTTTCAGAGAAAACAAATTGTACAGAAACATTGAAGCAACATTTCAGTAATCAGGCAGGAAGTTAGAGCTGGCCACAAATGGACTGTAATCTTAGGGCTACTCAAAACTAATTACAAAGTGGTGTGTGGATAACAAAACTGCATTTGGGAACAAAAAGTAAGTAAAATTTTCTTAAAAGTAGTGTATTTCTCCTTGATTTAAGCAGGTAAATAAGATTATCAGATGATTTTTGCCCTTAAAATAGAAATAACTCATCTCTATTATCTTATTTCAAGTGCAGTATATCTAAATATGTTATTTTAGGGGCAAAAATATTGATTCAGTTGAAAGATAATCTTATTTACCTGCTCAAATCAAGGACAAATACACAAATTTCAAGAAAATTGTATTTATTTTTAGTTCCATTTCTGCAGTGTTTTACACCGGCTCCATTTGGCCCAGCTCTACTCAGCTCTACCTTCTTTGTGCGCATTTCAAGTACAGGTTTTTCTTTTTTCCCTACCGGTGTGACTTTTTTCCTCTCTGCTCCGAGTATGGCCAATCAGAGTGGAGTAGGGCTGAAATGTGATGTGAACAAACTGCTGTTCACTGATTGGTCAAGGGAGAGGAGAAACGACAGGGTTTAAACTGAGGAGCTGCAACATTAATATTACGAACCACCATGAACCAAGTGGGTCAAACCGAAATATAATTTTACTATTCACAAATCCCGAACCAGGCCTCAAGGGAACAATAAAAAGAAAACGGACATTTCAGCTTTCTATTCGCATAGAAGTTCTTTATTTAATAACCTAAATTAAATTTGAAGATGTAGCGAGTCTTCCTCTCATTTTATGTACACTGAAAACTATTAAGTTTTGTCTCTAAAGAGTGTTTGGTTGTTCGCAGCCTCTGATCGGACCACTGCGTGCGTGAGGAGGGAGAAGGCAAAGAGCTGCAGAGCGGGCAGCTGCTCTCTGGATCTAACCCAAAGAACCCTCTACCGAATCAGCGCAGCATAAACATCCAACATCCAACCTATAAAAATTATTTCTCTGAAAAAATTTGCAGTATTGCGCTTTAAAGTCCTTATCATCATTCTGGCCATGGCTGAGGCAGAATGTTGCTAATAAAGGCCTAAATGTTAACTCCTAAAGGCAAACATTGGAGCAGACTATATGTCCTCTATTTTATTATTAGTTCTGTCTGATCTGTGATCCAGATATTTTTCCCAGTGGATTATTTTATCCTTAAAAATATTCGAGACATTCTTGCATATTAAAATTTTTTTGTGGCATTGGGACATTTGTCATGCCATGCAAAAGATTGTGGTATTCCTTATAGCTCCTTAGTGCGAGTGATGCACATGGCGAGCCTTATGCTAAAGGAACTATGTTAGGAAGTATACAGGCTCCTTTGCCTACCTCCTTCCTTAGTGACTCCACTATTCAGACAGTCCTTATCATGGCGAACGCTGATGCACTTCCGATTGGGCTAAGGAGTCCTCACCAAATTAGACATTTTTGGGCGTAGCCAATATAGAGAGGCCATCTCAAAGCTATGATCGTGGCTCATAAAAATCTTGTAAGCAAAACTGAACAGGTGATTCAGTCACACCAGTCCTGTCAGGAGGAATGTGCCAAATTCCCTGTAAAATACATGGAGAAGCTTGTAGAGTCATAACCAAAATATCTGACTTTAAAAAAAGCAAATTAAACTAGCACTTAGAAAATTTGTGTAAACTTCAGAATTTAAAGAAAAACAAAAATCTCAAAAATGTGTTCATTATTCTGGTATTTCACAATTCTCAGTTTAGTGCTCCTAACTAACTGGAAATGTTTGATCTAATTTAATGTCAGAAGGGAAGAAAAATGTGGTTTTTTTAGACAGCGTGTGCAGTTATCTGGTTGTAGCTCTAGGTGGGTGGTTGCAGCTCTGTGAAGTGGAATTTTGTCAGCCTGACCTCACTGGAGTGAAGGCCTGAGCAACTGGAGGTGCTCCAGCTGCAGCCAATAACAAACAACTGGGGAGGAGACTGAAATGGTGAACTGAAGAATGTGTGCTGATCAAAGCATTGTTTTCTGGCTGGCGTGTGGAAGTTTGACCACAAGGGAGGCAACACTTTGCAGGCAATAATGCTGGAAAGGGGGAAAGGGCTTTCTCTGATTTGACAATATTTTTGTCACAATGAAAGATTACTGTAGAATACATGACCCAAATTTTTATGCATGATTTACAAAATCATTAAAAAAGCTGATTTTCCTCATTTCTCATTTTTCTCTTTTAAGCCACCCTTTGATGCCCTTCTGGGGATTCTCGCACAGATGCATTGGCCGCCCCAGGGGGAAACTCCGGCCTGCCATCCTGTGTCAGTGTGACGTTTCTGTCCCGGTCCGGCTCATGTTCATTGTGTGCATGTTTACGTCTGCGTCAGCTTTAACAACTGCAGGACTTCAGGCTGTGTCAGGAGAGTGTGACATCTGCACCCCGGCTGCCTCCCTGCCATCTCTCCTCACGTCCTTTGTGCTTCTGTTTATTGTACGTTTTACGGCTTTGGCGGCGCGTCTCTGTGACTGCTCACTTTTAACCACAGGCAGAAAGTTCCTGTTAAGCAACAGCTGGATAAAAGCAGTGGCCCGACCCTGATCCGTCTTATCTCATGACGCCCCAACACCCAACCCCACCCTCCGCAGCACTGACCCCAGGCAGCCATGATCCTGCTTCCCGTCGGGAAGCTGAGGATTGTCTCCTCTAAGATAGAGAAGTGCACACATTTTGATGCATTTCTCCAAACAACTACTTAGCAATCAGCCTGAAGCAAAAACGCGGAGAAAGAGCATCTCGCGACGTCCAGCCTCTTTGTCTCAGCTACACAGCAGCCAATCTTCCTCAGGCAAAAATCCAATAGGTGCATGCTTGACCTGGTTACCAAAAGCTTGTTTTACACTCTATTGATCAACTTGACTTCCTGTACTCCTCTGCCTGTAGACATCAGTCTAGTTTCCATTGCCTTCCAGTCTCTGTGTTTAGCTGAAGATCTACAGAAATCCTCCGCACAGACAGAAAGAATAAAGGCAGGCCTGGGTTTTTTTTGTCTTACTGTAGACATCTAGCAGCACGTATTCTGTCATACTTCAATGCACATGCAGTGCTCTTTGAAATCCCACCTAAACCACAGAGGTCAAAAAAAAGAAAAAAAAAACATGGTGTGTCTGCGACATCTGCAGATGTGACAAAACATCTCACCTAAACCAGATTATATCATCAGAGTTTGGTATTTGAAAGGAATAACCCAGAACAAAGCAAATAAGTTGTTCTTTATGTTATTGTTGGACAGAGGTCGTGTTTGCAGCTGTGCTGGAAATGGTCTAACAGACTTCGGGTTGTAAAGTTGATAAAGGCTGTAATGATAAAGTAATGGATTAGGATTTGTTTTGCTAGGGGTGCTTTAGTCATACTGTGCAAACATTGCTTTAATCTGCAGGAAGCCACAAACGTTCCCACTTTAACCCCCACTGCAACTATGTGGGTCCCACGCTTCGCTGTCTACTGACACGCTTTGCCTGAAGAGCAGAGAAGATCCCGTAAACAACGACAGCCAATGTTGGTAGTTAAACACAGAGTTCAGACAGACATTTTTGCAGAAGTGGACCACGGGAACAAGCTTTTCAGGCTTTTCTGTGTAGCTCTTTTTTAATGCACGTTAGATGTCCTGGCAAGTTGGCGAACTGGTGAAATGCCAGCGAGACATGCAGTTAAAATGACTTCTTTTTTGAGCAAAAAAAAAAAAAAATAGACTTTATATGTGTGATGCCGAATACATTACCATATGCATATATTAACAAGTTTATTGACTAGCAACAGTGTGAACAGATAAATGGACCACAAGCTGTGAGCAGCAGACATGCATCTTAAGCCCGGTGTTTAGAGTACAGAGGAAGATAAAGTGGGCAGACTACACGTGGCTTTCGGAAAAAACGAGTGAAAAACCCCCATTACTGTGTGCACTAATGACATTCGGGGTTTTTTTTTTTTTCTTATATTATTTGAGCAAGGTGAAAGAGTATTTGGATGCATTTAGTTGTTCCACTCTCCGTTCAAGAAAGTACCAAAAACAACATGTCATGTGCAAGCATGACACATTTCCTTCTTAGTTTTTCTGGAGATCTTGATCACACCATCCTGACTCTACTCGGATGCATGTGATCTTCAAAAACTTTAAAGCGGCAAAAACAAAAATCACGTCTCCTTTTGGTGTGACCGTCAGGACAGGGACTGGGGGATTCTAGACCTCTGCTGTGAATTTCGTTTTCATCTGAAAGAGAAAGTCTGGGCACATCTTTCCACAGCTCCCCACTCTGTGTGTGTGTGTGTGTGTGTGTGTGTGTGTGTGTGTGTGTGTGTGTGTGTGTGTGTGTGTGTGTGTGTGTGTGTTTGTGTTTGAGACAGTGCAGTGTTTTCTTGCCTGGATGGATTAGCCTACACGCACGCGCACACACACACACACACACACACCCATATCAGTGAATCATAGGTACAACTGAAAACAAACATTAGGCAGCCAGGGTGGCATGTGGGAGCCAAAGGGATTTATTCCTATTTCATAATTAACACACTTGTGTCTGTGCTTCAGCTTTATATGCCGTAGATACGATGGTAAACAAGGGATGGAAAGTCCCAACCTCACACAACTCGGAGCCTGAGAACCCTTCCAATGTGCTGTTAATGACTTCCCCAGTGTAATCCTAGGTCTAAAAGGAGGACCCGCTCAGTATTATGCCGCTCTAACTACTTTGCCTTTTTGGGGTCTGTTTCTCTTTGAACGCAGCTCGGAAGAGATGAGCGCTTCAAACGTCGACTACAACCACATCTTCGGCATTAAACCTGCTTAATGCCACGTTTCTGTCAAGTTCAAACGCAGGTCGAGACACCACAGCTCAGCTCAGCAATCAAAGCACCTGACATTGTTTTTTCCAACTTGGCAGATGCAGAGAGCATATTCAAACGAATATTCCTCACTTGGGGGGGAGGAGAACTGTATGTCCTTTCGTAGAGCATTTCTGCAAATACAATCTGTTACCAGAACACCTAAAGCTGATTAATCATTACAGTTTCCTGTCTAATTTGTAGAGGAACCAAAGTGCGGTTCCAGACAGGAGTTAATTAGTCTCGCAGTTTCCCCTTTCACCTTTATATTCCTATTTAACGACTCCACTTCATTGTAGAAACACTTTACTAAAACGCAGCATCAGCGTCTTCCCAGCAGGCGAGGCTCATAAAAGCAGATCCATCCCACAGTGTAAAGGCTCACATGTCCGCTTGCATGTGAAGTTACGCTCATCGGGGATGAAGGGGTGGCTACAGGAGGTTGCTAATAACAGCTGCCAGATGTGCAGAGTCCCCCGAGTCCTGTGCACATTCTCACAGACAATGGAATGTTTGTGAGGAGCCCCTAACAGGAAGTGAGGTCAGGGCTCTTGACCCCTCCCCTGAAGGCCCAGTGAGAGACGCGGCGATGGGGCAGCTCCAGCTGAGCCAGCCTCTGAAAATGTGCCATGGTAAAGCCACGGACGGTGAGCGAGGCAGTTCATAAAGGCTTCCTGCAACAAAGCAATTAGCCCTGTGAACCAGCTTTCTTTATTCTTTAAGAAAGAGCAACTGCTTACTAAATCACTGCAGGGCTGGCTGGGATGGATGGAGTAAGTGGATTACAGCAAAAAAATCTCAGCATCCCATATATCATAGGAGCCAGCGTTATCAGTAGTCCTTGTTAAGTGCAGCCACACAACTGGAAACTGTATTTACCAATGAGATCTTTCCACAGCCCCAAAGCTACAGGCGAACTTCGTGATGGCCTAAGTAAAAAGGTGCTTCCCGTCAAATTCACTCTGACATCATTAGGCCTAAAATGACTCAGACTGGGAACCAAGATGTATAAATCAGAAAAAATTTAAAGAAGTGCAATCTGTTTCCTGTCTACAATTTGAGGTTAATTCCAGAGTATATGAAAGTTACTCGTTGGCACACAAACCCTCCCTTTTCCAGTTTCATTTTCGCTGTTGGGAAATATTTACAATTCTTTTTACACGGAAAAAAAAAAAAAAAAAAAAAAATCCTTGTTTTTGATTCAGGAAATATCATACATTTTAATGTAGCATCTACCAATCCCTAATGAAAACCCCTCTGTTGCACAGAAGCCAGAAAGAGATGCTTTGCGGGCTAGGTAATGGATGAGAACATTTAGAAGCTCCTTCCTTTCACAGACGCATGACATCACTGCCACTAGGGAAGATTTTCGAGATAATGACTGAAGACATTAGTACCCCCACAGAAAAGGCTGGACAGAGGCCCTTTCACTGTAGACGGCACCTGCAGCCTCATATGCAGCCCTGATGACTAACATGTTCTGACTTACCTTCACCTCACTCCAAACTGCACCTAAGGAGTGAAATTACTCAGAAATCCAATGTAAAATTGGCCAGAGACACATGTTTAATCACTGAACATCATAAAATTAACTTCATAATACTGTCATAGCATTCCTGCCAAAGGAAAAGTGAAATGTGTAATCTTCAAACCCTGATCTGCTAGAACGGTGGTTCTTAAAGCAACTACCACCTGAGGACATGTCAGGTTTCAAACCACCGTCTTGATAGATAATTTGTAAAGGCGGAACAACATTGTTTAGACCGTTTTGGTCAGTTGTGTTGTGTCATAAAAAGAAAGAATAATAACAAAAATAATAATGATAACCAACACCCTTCTAAAGCCAATACAGCTACCCTGCCTATAAAACTCAGGCATAGCTGCAGTTAAAAAAAAAAAAAAACGTTGACAATAAGGTTCTAAATAAATGTTTCATATAGAGTACTGTAAAATCCCCTTTTTGCAGCTTTTGGAATGTACAGTATACAGACAGGGTTGCTATTGAGCTTATAAATAAACCATGAACAAATTCAACCGGATTCGGAACTTGGACCTGGAACGTGGTTAAGCTGGGTTCAATGCCATTCCCAGATCCAAGTTTCAACTTCAGGTAAATGGTGGTTTCACTACGTGATGAGCGTTCTTATTTTTTCCTTTTCTTTTTACGCTGCACTTCTCTTTTCGGAGGTTTGTGGACAACACGTATATTCATTTCAGCTTATTTGTAAAACACCAGTTTACCACAAATGCCCTCTTTGGGAACTTAAACAAAAGAGAAAGGTCCGATTCATGTCCAGGAAAACGCATTCAGTCTGACGCGCTCCAGTCAGTCGAAACATCTTGAACTGGATGCAGCCGAGTCTACAAAGTTTACACACAACAAAAACACATTTGGAGGATTATATCAAGACTCTAGGGAGAACCTTCCACGTAGCATAATTTATAAACCCAACAGCTAAACGAATAAAAAACCTCAGGTACCAGTTTGTTCTTGACCGTTGGGCACAAGTAAACCTCCTCGTTGATGGCAGCAGCCTTAACTCAGTCTGAAGAAGATGCTGGGGGTCTTTAGTGATCAATGTTGGCCTCTTGGCGACTCTTATTTTTGTTTTTATCTTTGTATAGATCATAACCACACTCTTCAGCCACTTCTTAATTACTATGCTGAGGTTTCCAAACCAGCAAACCACTCCAATAGTTAAAAACAGATTGGATAAAAAGGGAAATATAACATGTCGAACAGAAATTGCTCTATATTAAAACCCACTTAATTTTCCTAAAAGGAACAGCTTTTGGCTGGCCTTCTTACAGACGGCATCAGTTTTAGCCATAAAAAGTTATCTCCTTGTCCAGAACGGTGCTCAGATACCTTTACTGGCTGACCATCTTTACCATGAATGAGAGAGAACGCTGCGTTCAAGTGACATACAAACATCAAAATGGTATATGTGACCTATTTGTTGGTACTCGCCGATACTGATACCACCATTTTAGTGCGGTATCGACCGATACTGGTATCGAAACACTAGTAGCAATACCTTATCCCCTGCAAGTATGAGGTGACATTGGACGCACACAGGTGGGCAGAGTAGTCAGAAATTGTACTCAAGTAAGAGTAGCACTACTTTGATAAAATTTTTACTCAAGTAAGAGTAAAAAAGTATAGTCATCCAGAAGAAAATACTCAAATAAAAGTAAAAAGATTTTGCAGTAAAAGGGCATCGTAAGTATTTAGTATTCGCACATCTTTTTGCGAGATTTACTTTGGGGAAATGATTTAATCCTACAGACAAAACATAAAATGATCTGCATGTTCTGGCAATCAGAAGAAAAAAAATGAACTGAAATCAGTGAAAAAATAATAAAACATCACTTCAACATGACAACTTTGGGAAGAAGAATCACGCATTTGCCAATCTCAGCTTTCCACAACACAAAAAACAATACTAACAGAAGGTAAACGTCTAAATATCAGAAGAGCACAGAGAACTTTATGTAATAATCTCTGATGTTTACATGAAGCTCACTTGACCCCCAAATGGCACTCAGCAGAACGAAATTAACATTAGAATGATAAACTAGTTTACCAAACCAAAGTCTCACTAAGCACGTTTCTGGGGCATGTTGGTTAAAATTCGCTTGTTTTTCATTTAGCAAAACAACCAGAGGTGGGTTGAGTAGCCAGAACTCAAGAGCTCAAGAGTAAGATTACTTCCAAATCATAAATAAGTAAAAGTTATGGTGTGGTAAAACTACTCCAATGAGCATTTGGTTTTCTCAGTTACTCAAATAAATGAGTTAATATAAGCAGTTACTACCCAGTTCTCAACACGCATCGCATATCACTCCCAATTTACTTATTTAACTTGCATTAAAATCAAATCAAAACATTTCGTTCTGAATACCACAAAGGCACCACCAGTTGTACTTGTGCCACAGTATGAGAACCATTGCCTGGATAAAAAAAAAAGGAAGTGAGGAGGTGGTGGAACATCTGGACTTCATTTTGTGTGCTGCAAAGTGCTGAAAACCTCCAGAAATAGGCTTAAGTCGTCCTTTTTAACATTAATTGCTGTCCGCCAAGCCGTGCTGTTACTCTGCCAAGACCGTGAATCGCGACTTCTGATGTTTCAACACACCCCACACACACACACCATCCCTGCCGTGTGGGTGTGAGTCTGTGTGCGAGTGCGAGTGCGCACGCAGTCTATTGTGCGCGCGCCTCCCCTGAAGCTCCCCAGCCCCGTAGAGCTGTTGTTCCCAGTCAGCGGCAAGACAATCAGACGAACTGCTGGATTGGGAAAAGACAAAAGAGAAAGTGTGGTTTCTACTTTTTGTTTTAACCCCCCCTTCTCTGTCTGAGTGGGCTCCGCTTCGGTTCCCTTTTTTTGAAAGGAATCGCCGCCCGCAACGGCTGAACTTTGTCTCTGTGTTGATGCGCTGACGGGCTATGGATTTTGGTTACCACAGACTAGACAAGACATGCCGTCTAGTCGTCCGCTGAAGTTTTGACTGTCAGCGTCGGTTCTCGACCCCGGAGCGGAGGAGAACGGCGGAGAACTTTTCTAGTTTTTTTTTTATTTATTTATTTTTTATTTTATTTTTATTGGGGGACACGTGTGGAGACATTCGGACGCAGTTTTTTTCCCCCCTCTTGCTCCATTCACTCTTCCCCGTCGGGTAAGTTGTGCGCTCCTCTCAAAAGCAACAAAAAAGAAAAGAAAATGCATTTATTGTGAACGCATGTGCCGCAGCAAGCGAACAAAAGGTTCCGGGCTTTACGTGTCATATCTTATCGATCGGTCGGACCTTTACGCTTCGCGTAAATGTTTTATCCTCGGAGTTCCCTGCGTCTAATCTCCTTATTTGCATTTCGATGAGTCAAAGGTGTTTAACGATCAACCGAACGTCCCCCCGTCACGCTTTCAACTCTCGAAATGTTCCAGTGACGAAGCCTTCCGATGACAGCATGATCGCCCACACGAACCTTTGCGCGCCCCAGTTACTCCTCCGGTCAGTAACGCGGAGCCCCCCCACGTTACCTCTGTGCATGTTGGGGCTGTTTTTTGCATGAAAACACTTTGCGATGAGAAATACCAACACGCGGAGCTACGTCTGTCCATCCAGCCTGTTGCATCATTTGCAGACACTGTATAGTTGTGCAGGGACCTCGCATGTTTCACAGGGGCCCTCGTCCCCCCACCCCCACTCCCTGACCCGATGCGATCCGATGCTGTTGAGGCTTGTCCATCCGTCACGCTAAAGAAAGCATTGTATTGAAAGGACGTATTAATAAGACAAAAGCCCCCATTATCCCCGTGTACAGGAGTTAATCTCCTGGGGCTTGGAAACGGGCTCCTCGGAGAGCCCCTGCACAGAGATTCTGCAAGCCGTGACTTAACAGATGTTAGCAGGGGAAAAAAAAGAATCATTGCACAATTTCTACATGCTTGTGTTTTCATTATTTTAAAGTTGAGTGTTTTTGGTGAAGTTTAAGGCTGGCATCTAGATTGACATGAGCTAAACAAGCTTCGCCCTGATTTTATCCACCTCTGTATCCTTAGGAAGGATACAGAGGTGTCAGAAGGCGTCCTGGGAGAATCCTCAAGTCACGGTGTGATAAGTTGATAAGGCAGAGGAACTAATGTTTATTGTCCTGATAAAAAAAAGCCCACATCCTTCAACCTGTAGCCTGGCTAATTCTGCACGGTGTGGAGCTCTTCAGCGAGCTGTCTGAAACTGCCTAGGCTTGTGAAAGCGCCACCTAAACTCTGCGGTAATGGGACAAAAATAAAACAAGCCAAGCGCGCACGGGCGCTGAAAAGCCCGTTTAACTCAAGCAAGCATCTTCGTGTGATAGCATCAAGAGCGAGGGGTGAAGAGGAAGCACCGTTGGCAGAGTTTGGATAAGGCTATCGGGTGCTGAAGGGGCTTGTCAACGGATTGAGTGATGCCGCAGTTGTGCAAGGGCTGCTATCTTTTGTTTTTTTTGGGCATGCATGACCACCTATGGACATGGCCGTTTGGAGACAGGGCAGACGGATGCGGACGTGTCCGTCAGTGTTGTGTCCGTGTGATCACGTGGTTCACTGGTCCTGGAACCCCCCCCCCAGCAGACATGACTGCTGTCAGGTTTTTCAGCACTTGCAATGCACCATCCCTGGACCCTCTCTGGGGGGGTACAGTGAAAAGTTTCAAGACTTTGACCACAACTTCTCTCCTCACGTCAGCCTGTCAAAGACATAAAGCACTCATGTTTGGGCCCAGCAGAGCCGGGTTATTGACCCACATCAGCGGGTCATTACCTCCGGGTCCAGGTTCTGCATGCTGCTGGCCCGGCTCGCTTTCCTCTGTGGCTCTGTAATCCTTTAGAAGATGACTGCTGTAATTTGAGCCGTCTCTGGGGGGGTGGGGGACTGCCAAAGGGTAGCGTGAGAAATTAAGACAAATAGATGAGTTGAATCAATAAATAGACGTATAAGTGCATGCATGGGTAAATAAATGAATGGCCCTTGAGTGGTGGGAACTAATATTGTGGGACTTTTTTTTTTTTTTTTTTTTTTATTGGAGCAGCTCATAAGGGGGTTGAGGGATGGATTTTGGGTGGGTGGTGTCCATCCCTGAAGGGCGCTCGCATTTCAGCTGCGGCCTGGGAGCGGCCCGTTTATAGGAAGCAGCGCGAAGCCTTTTTCCTCTGGGAGCCAGACTTTTCTTTTGTTGTCTTCGCTCGCCGTTTTATGGAGGCGAATCAGACGAGCTGCAGCTCTAAAAGACGACTGCGTGGACCCACCGGCCAGAGCAAGCCCGTTTTTTTCTTCTTGTTCTTTTTTTTTTTTTTTAAACCCGAGTTAATCAAAACCACCAATAGGTCATTGCAAGAGGCCTCTCCATTCAGACAGAACAGAGACCACAGAAAACATCAGCAGACGTCGCACGTGTTCATTGATTTTTTTCGCAGGGGTTTACGCGGTGATATTAATAGTGATCTTGGAAGGCCATCTGGGTTCTGTGTGCTCAAGAGTTCTGCCGGTTCTCCCCCTCAGCAGAAAAACACTTTGGCTGGGTGTGGCAGCTGGAGCAAAATAAACGCCTTCTGTTCGCAAGCTGCCGAAGTGCAAGTCACAACACACAGCTGACAGCGTGAAGCCTTCTGAGTCACAACCAGGAGCTGGGAGCGTTTCCAATCAGAGGTATAAATATGGCGGCCATCACTTTTCCCCCCATTTTCTAAACACAACTGATAGGAGGAGGCCTTATCTGTCTTTCCTTTTCTTAAAACAACCTTCCTCGCATCTAAAGGTTTTTGCTCTGATTGTTACATAAACATTTACATATTTCCTGGCGATATTTAGATATTTGCTGGGCGGAAAAGTTGCCTGCGGCTATCGCCAGGGTGTTTTAGTTCCAGCGAAAGAACTCGTTAGCGTAAAAGTGTCCTGTTACGGTCCTTTTCCAGTAAAAGTACTTGGATAAACCATAAGACCCCCCCTCAAGACCGCGCACTGATGCTTGTAACAGCATGCCAGGATTTCCTAATGCGTTCTAGCACATGGATCACACTCCCCCCCTCCTCCATCCCTCCTCACATTTCAGGCTTGGATCATTCCTCCATCCCAAAAAGCTGCCAGTTGGAAGACAGGAAGACAGCGGTTTGATCAGAGGAGCACTTTTCTGTTTGGGCCGTTGCTCAGCGTTGGATGTAGACAGGAATATTATACCTCCTCCAGGGACAATGACAAGTAGACTGAATGCAGGGTTTCTGGTTTGCACTGTGGCTTGGGATGGGATCAGCAGCACTTTGCAACCACTGTTTAGGCGGTGCTGTGATTTATGACCTGAATGGGAACAACTCGTCTGCTCCGGGAGCAGGCTTAATCAGTGTGGTCATGTCGTGGTTTCTGGATTTCTGGCCATTCTCAGAGCTCGCTCTCGAGCGGTTCTCTGCGAGCAGGTACGCGCGGAGATGCCGCCGCGGGCCGCTTGCAGACCTCTTTGGTTCTCTGTCGGCTTGTTATGCAGTCGGCTTGTTTGTATAGCTGGAGAGCCCTCCTCCAGAGACCCCCGAAATATGTCGGAGATGGTCTTCTTGGATGGGGAATCTTCCTGTACAGCCAGATAGTCTGCTGAAGCCATTCGTTTTATTTGGAACGTAAGATTTGTCTCCCATCCCCATGAGCGCCTTTCCTCATTAGATTGTCTAATGGCTAACAGACTTTAAAAATACCCCCCAAATCCTGCCGTGTTTTCTTAGATAGAGCTGTTGTGAGTAAAGGCTTAGGTCACTGGAAACGAGAGGACGCGAGGAGCTTCACCAACAGCCACCCAGAAGGGGGGGGGGTCATGACAGAGGTCAGACAATTCTCTTAGAACAGACAGTTTCAGTGGAAGTGGAGGCAATTTGCGTAACTGACGGGGGCTCAAACGTGTCCACTTGAGATGAGGCCGTGTCAGGCAGTCGGAGAAAGGGAAATGGCCTTGTTTTCCACATAAATGCCACACCACAGTACTGGTCACCATCAACCTGTCTGACATACACAGCCGGTCCAAAGATATGAGAGGCACTTTGCAGGATTTCATTTAGGGCCTATACCTTCCACCACCACTGACCTCCTGTCTCTACTGTCAATGCTTGATATTTTTTCCTTTGCGTTTTTGCTCCCTTTTTTTTTTTGCCGTTTTACATGATTTCCAATTTATTCACGTGTTACACTGCAAAAATAGAACTAAAAATAAGTCAAATTATCTTGGAATTAGTGTGTGTTGTCCTTGATTTGAGCAGATAAATAAGATGATTTGCCAATGGAATGAGTATTTTGATCCCCGAAATAAGATAATTAGATATTCTGCCCTCTAAATAAGTTGCTGGAGATGAGTCGTTCCTATTTTTAGAGCAAAGATCTCACTCTATTGGCAAATAATCTTATTTATGTGCTCAAATCAAGGACAAATGCATTCATTCCAAGAAAATTTGACTTATTTTTAGTTTTGTTTTTGCAGTGTATTTTTTTTTTTTGCACTATACCTTCCACTGAAGGGGTCAACGCCGACATCGCTTTCACAAGCAAGCAGAGACGAAAGGCTATTTCTGATTTACGGAGATAGAATGCGCATGAGAGGTGAAGACGTGTTAAATCATGACTGTTAACAGAACGACCAAACCGTGGAAGTTTCCGCTTTGCATGTTCACTGGGCTGTAGCCGTATTCGCACAAAGGGTTTTCAGCGCAGCGTTAATGTGTTAGCCACACGGCGCGTAACCGACCGATACAGCCTCATCTTTAGCTTTGCACAAATGCAAAACACTTGTTTGTGGACCAAAGTGCACGGTTTGTACGTTCGAAGGCAACGGCAAAACAATGCGGAGAGGACTCCCAGGTGTCAGTAAAGCGTGGAATTGGGGAACATTAAACGTTCTGACAATCACACTAGAACAATCCTCTATAACACACATGACCATACGTCTGTGTTCTGTTGAGGCGTTATCCCTGCCGGGTTTGGCTTCTTCGGTGCTTTCAGGTCCAACTCAATCACTGGATTGTCCGTAAATCTAAACAACTTCAAAGTGTTTTGATAATTAACAAAATCAAACTAAATCTTCATTCACTTCTGTACTTTTCTGTTTTTGAAGTGCTAGAAAATATTGATAAAATCAAATTATTGTCACAAAATATTAATATTATTTGCTTACTTAGGAATAGAGTGAACAAAAAGGTGTTCAAAAAGGTGTTTTTTTTTTGTTGTTTTATTTTACTTGACTGAAACATACGGTAAAATAACCAAACCGGGACGTAAAACCAAGGTAAAGAGGTACTGCCTTTACAGCAAACAGGGGGGGGCTACGCAGATGCACATTTTGCTTTTTTTTTTTTTTTTTTTCTGCAAACTAATCTTCATGTACCCTCTTTTTTTCAGCTAAATAAATTTTGCTCTTACAATATATATATTTTTAAATCCCTATAATTCTGGGTAACAACGGCAGAGTGTGTGGACATTACAATGTTCCCTCTCCAGGCAACTGTGTGTTTTTCTTCCACTGAAACCGGACTTTGTTTAATGGATCTGTGTTTGCCAGAGAAATCTAAAAATGTGCTTTTTTTATATCAGCCAATGAAAAAAGAAAAGATTAAGGGCAAATCTGTCAAGTCAGATTCACATGAGGTAAAAGCAGTCAGGGATGCACTGCAATGTCTTGTGCTAGCCTTTGTAGAAGTTCCCGCGTTGTTTACAGGGCTGCTAATCAATGTCAAATCTGTTCAATGAACAACTTTGAGGGCCTACAAAATACACAAACCTGGCTTACAATGCGACAAATAATTAGGCCTCTCACAGGTTTCCCGACGAAGCAAGAGAACTTGAGAGTGGGTGTAGCTCGAGATCAATGTACAGAAAAGAATAGGAGCAGGGAGCCAAAACAAAAGACACCTAAGGAGCATGGGAACCCTTTATTAAGAGAGATCCAACACTAAAGACAAGGACGGTAAAGGGTGTTAGACGTTCAGACTAAGTGAAGCTCAGATCAAGCACAGTTTAGTCCCAACACATTGACACCCGAGTCCCAAAATTTAGCACGCGGTTTACACTAGTCCTCTTTTAAACACGAAAAACCCAACTATTTCACCCCGGCAATTCTTGTGTGAAGTCTACCTTCGTTCCTGTGAAAACAAAAAAGTATGCGCAGTTTAAAAAAAGGGCCAGCTGTGAAAACCCCAAGACAGTTGTGCGTCTGAGATCACGTCCTGTCTGCTAAGGAAATGCAGAAACGAACAACAGTATCGCTGCTTCTCCGAACATATCGCAAAACCCAAATTTGGAGTTGTGCTGGAAGCTGCTCTTTGACAAAGCCAGGCGCAGTGAGGGCTGTAATGAAGGCTTTTGAAAAGGGCTTTGAGAAGCATGCTTCCTTCAAATGTGTGCTAAAAAAAATCCATCTTAATGTACATTTAATCACTTCTCTGCCCCCCCACGTCTTTTGATCTCGTTTTGAACTTGTGGTAAGTTTAAAATACACGGAGCATGGAGGAGGTGTTGTGGCACAGATGACGTGGCTTAGGAAATGAGGGTTCAGCATTAAATAAAAATATGCAAATCTGTGCAACTTAAGAACATTACCGATTTGAAAAAAGCCTGAAATTGACAGAAATGGTCTAAAGGGTGACTGTACCCCCCCCCCCCCCCCTTCCAATCTGGGAGGAGTTGGCCTGGGAAAAGGGGGGCTTATGATTCCTGGGGCTACATGATGCCCTCTTTGTTTTTGTCTCCTCTTGATGCTGCCCTTAATACCTCGTTAGGAGCGACATAAAAACTAAAGCATTACCATGCTGCAGACGACTTTGCCTGCAGAGCAACCGAAATAAAACCACCAAATGTGAAACGGGGGAATAAAGAAATGAAAACATTTTTATTTATTTTTATTTTTTTTGCACCAGACTGACAGATTGGACGCCTCGGAAGCGCCTGTGCCCAAACTGTCAAAGAGTTTGACGAGCAAAAGGGTAATCCCTAATTATGTGATGAGACCCCACGTATTGAGGCCACACAGTGCCCCGGTGTCTTGCAGATTATGTGCAGCGTTCGTTAAAACTTGACTGTACGTGATGGAAAACAAGCGGAGAGGAAGACGTGCTGCGCGGGGTTAAAATTAAACATTTGACACATAGGAGAAAAACACGAGGGAACACAATTTTATCTGTCACCGAGAGGAAAAAAAAAAAAAAAAAGGAAGAACTTCACTCTCGCTTGTAAGCCCTAACGCACCTATGGTACTGATACAATTTTGAAAATCATACTTCTCCATTTAAAAAATAGGGATGTGATTTCAGGCCTCTGCTTCTGTCTAGTGACAGACTCTTCTTTTCTCTGCATGTTTTCCTCTCAGTTTACTGCCCTTAAAGTTGAGGTTCCTCTCTAACGGAAAATGGACAAAATGTTGCAATGCCCCCATCTCATATTTTGCTGCTTTCAAACCATCCTTCTAGATTACACTTCTCCTTTGCTTTTTTGCTTGTCTCTTGTAACCGTTTTGAAAAAAAAAAACAACAAAAAAAAAAAACTTCCTACCCTTTTATCCTCTTGCTTCTGTCGCATATACACGCAATGGGCAGGAACTCACTGCTAGAACGTGTGAGACTCCCTGTCTCTTGTGTTGTCGGGTTTAACAGATTCGACATCTGCGGTAACGTCGGCAAACACCGAGGCGCTATCCAGATGAGCAGATCAGAGCTGCGACCTTTATGCTTGGAGCTCTGCTGCTGAACGGTAACTTTCTACTCGTCTTTTGGTGACAGAGATGTGAAAATGTGCCAATAGTTTGAAGGTTCTGAAGGAATTGCTGCGGTGGGTAAGGCGACATTTACTTTGCTCTCTAGTAAGAAAGTCTGCTTTGTTGTGACAACAGAGGTGTATGATGATCATTTCTGCGCTTTTTTTTATCTTCAGTAAAAAAAAAAAAAAGTCTTTTTTTTTGGTCTGCTGAGTTCCATCTGAACAGAGATAAGCTCAGCAGCTACAGATTGACTCGACTTCTCATGACACCGGGACAAAAAAAAAAAAGCTTGCTTTGGTTTTGTTGATGTTATAAACGACACGTTCTCCAGCTGAGCAGATGTGGGACGCACCAGTCAGTTTGAAGAACCAGAATAAAGTTCGGTCACTTCACAGCAGTGGCGACACAAATCCACCTCCCCCCCGACTGCTGTTGGAGGGAGGCTGGAAAAATGAATAATCGGCAGTTAACGATCAATAGGTTGGCTTTGCTTATATAAAGAAGTTATCCCACACAGATGGGGTGGGGGTGGGGGGGAGGTTGCTGGGGTTCAGCGATGGATAATACAGCAGAGAATTGCTGCAGGCAGCATATATTGCCACCGCGTTTTCCGGTTGCATGTTACCACTCCATGGTGCAGCTCGATAGAAAAACAGAAGCCTGCCTCTGGGGAGTCTTCCTCACAGGAGGACCAACGTCTCCACGATGCACACGGGGACGCAGACACCGTCATGACAGTCGAAGATTCAGAGAGGGGAGCAGAGATAAATCAAGCATAGATTTTGCACTTAAGCAATCTCTTTTGGCATATTGTGAAACTTAATGGTGTGTGAGTGTGTGTGTAGGAGAGAGACATGTCAACACTTGACTGGGCAACTTTCTGACTACTGTACTTATTACCTGGAATTTTCCTTTCAGGAGAACTTTTGTGCCTCGCGGTAGGTGTCCTCGTTTTTAAAACTGAAGGTATATATTTACGTACGCTGTATAAAAAGACAGACCTTTTTTTTTTCACTGTCTGACATTAAATCAGACCATGCCTTTCCTTTTATTTAGGATTACCATGTCTTTAAATGTTTTAGAAAGCCCAGATTTTAGTCTTCTGATATTTTAATTGACAACGTTTGAGTTAAATTGAGTCACACCTGCTTACTTGTGAGTCATGGAAAGACTTTAAGAGAATTCAAGATAGCAGATAGAGAATTGTGTACCTCCGCTAGTCTGCTTCCGTCTTCACTAGAATATCTAGATGCATAAAAGAGCCCGGTTCATCTATTCAAACGGGAAAATTTAAGTGTAAAGCACGCGGGACTTTAGAGCAATCATGCTGTTCAGGGAAAAAAAATGGGTTCTGTGTTTAATCTCTGCCGAGATTAAAATGTTTCGCTGCAAAATATGCATATCAATCACTCCCTGGAAGAAAATCTAAAGATTGTGTGAAGGTGCTGACTAAAACCGGTAAGAGTTTGTCAGCGTATACAATGAAACGAGTCCTTTAGAGAGAGGAATAAGTCATTACTTCGAAAGCATCAGAAAAAAGATTGCAGTTTACAAATTCATTTAGATTTAATCACTTTTTTGAGTGTCTTTTTCTCTTTTTTTGGAGGGTGGGACATGTCCCTTTTTGTCTGATGAAACTTGAACTAAGGTGTTTAAGCTTAACGGCCATCGTTACATCTGGAGGAAAAACTGAGAAAAGTTTGCCAGCTTGAGTTCTCTATGCCAGCTGTGAAGTACGAGGTTGGCAGCACGATGTTGTCAAGGCGCACTTCACAAAATATATGGCATCACGAGGTGGTGGGGGGGGGCATCACGCGGCAATAATGAAGCAACATCTGAAGAGCTCAGCAGCAAGGTTCAAAGAGAGGCAACAAAATGGACAGTGATGCATAACATACAGTCAAATTAGTTACAAAATACCATAAGAACCATAAAATCAGTGTTTTGGAGAGCCCACTGCAAAGTCCTGATCTCAGTCATGAAATATGTGGTCACAGATGAAAGAAACCGCAAACGTTAATTCCAGCTAATGCATTGAGGGATTTTTTATTTTGTTTAAAAGAGCCAAATATCTGGATTGAGCTGTACACCTATAGTTCAGTTTTTGTTTGTAATGTATTTTAAACATGGCGAAAAGAAACACAAACAGGTCTTTGGGTCGGTTCATGAATGTAGGACAAGAACCAAAAGAAGATGAGAGATGTAGGTCACTCATTCTTGCAGTCACACAAAGTTCTTTTGCAGATAAAAGGACTCTTTTTATTAAAAGCTGCGAAACTGAGAAGGAAAAGACTGGTCCTAGTAGTCGTAGCGCTCGACCTCTTGGAGGATTACTTTCTTTCTGTTTATTAAACAAAAGGCTGATTAAGTGTCTTCCAGCCTAATGTGTCTTAGTGAGCACAGGAAGTCATTAAACCACTCAAGATAAACATACTGTACATCAGCTGTAATTGATATCTTTTTTTTTTTAATCCTAACAACAAAACAACAACAACTTAATTTAAAAGTCTCGAGCGATTTCCTTTCCAGTAGCTTTAGGTTACCAGAAGCTGGATTGGCTCTGTTTGTTGTCAACACAGTGGATTGTGTGCAGGGAGGATGAAGGGCAGGTGGGAGAAGACACGTTACGTTACGTTTCAGACCACAAACTGCTCCACTGCAGTGCATCCTTTTGTGACTCAGGTGACTAAACAACCTGTGGACACATTTGAATGCGAAAGAAAAAAAAAAGATATGATGCAAATATTAACTGCCTATGTTTCAGCTTTATCTCTTATCTAAGTCAGTTGGTGGAGATGATGAGATGGAAACGTGGCGTTGTTTGCTCAGCCAACGGCGAGCAGCGTCAGTTCCAAGAGCATCTACGCCGGGAGAAAGTGGAGTCGGGTTTAAGTGCAGTTCGCCGGCTTGCAGGCGGCGTAACGAGGCGGCGTTGCCTCGTAATTTTCGAGAGGGAGCAGTCTGCTAATTGGGGCTTATCGGGTGTTTCTGGGAAAGCACCCGAGGCCTTTTGTGCCGTCTTCAGTCCCGCGCTGATGGAGGGGAAGTCTGTCTCCCGATAGGATTAGCGGGTCGCAAGAGTCGGCTTTCAGCAGCGAAAACGTCTGCTTCACCTTTTGCACGATTTTAAAAAAATCTGTGCGCTAAGTGCATTCGCGTGCAGCTGCGATGTGCGGTGTAGAAAAGGTGGGTGGAGCTGTTACAAAGAGACAAACCATGTGGTGGCCTGTGTTCATGGGAATGTGCAGCACCAGAGCATCTTTGATTCTTTGCTCAGATGAGAAACGTAGTTTTGGCATTACGTGTATTTTTTTTGTTGTTGTTTTTTTTTTTTTTTTTTTGAAGAGGATATCCTGTCTCGACTTCCTTTACTTCTGTTACTTGATTTGTATCTTAGCTTTCAGTATGTCACTTTTTATCACCTTCAAAATTTCTTACGGCCTTAATGTTGAATTCACACAGGATGTTATGGTTATAGTCTCTCTACACCTTCAGCTGCATGACGTGCATGACGCTCCAGGGACACTTTCCTTTTTTTTTTTTTAAATCAGTAATGTTGGCTTAAAATCCACCTAATATTATCAACTTGTACTTCTTACCTCTGGATACTTTTTTTAGGTTTGAACCATAACATCACCGCTGCAACATACATTGCTAAGAAAAAAGCGTTTTAACTTGGCCCATGTTTCGTTTTTCTCGTTTGTCACACTTACATGTTTCACATAATCAAGCAACACTTTTAATATCGGACAAAGTTAAGATGAGGAAAGATCCATTTACACATTTCTAATGTGAGTAAATAATTTAAGGGAAAATTCTATTCAAACAGACCCGGTGCTGCGGTAAAAGAACCCCCCGGCCGCTCATGCCGAGTGCAGTTTCAATAGTCACACCCGGGCCTAGTTACTGCTTGACCTGTTGAATTAGGAAATCACTTAAATAAAACCTGTCTGGCAACATGAAGTAGGATAGCATCTTTTGAGATCTTTCCGAAGCCAAAACTGGACCCGTCCAAAAGGAACGCGTCTCACATCTCTTAACAAACATCGTGATGATCCCCGACACAAAAGCGGACGTTTTTGTTAGGTGTGCATCCTGCTACACCTTGCAGAAAACTGACATATAATTTCTCAAAAAGAACATCATACCAAGAGTAAAACATGGTGGTGGGAGTGCGACGATCTGGGGCTACGTTGCGGTTTCAGAATCTGGGGTCCTGAAACTCTAAAGTACCACAGTAATACTGATCTCTTTCAAAAAAAAATAAAAAATTCACAAAGGAGAATGTTGGCCCGTCAGCTCGCGACATCAAACCCAAACACACTTAGGGTTATGGAACAGGTCATCGTTCTGAAGCTCACCAGTAAGTCCGCCTCTAGATGACTCAAAACAAAACAATATGACTCCCGACTTGAGTCTGTATGAGATGGCATGGCTCGACCTCACACCAGCCGCTCATACTTAAAAAAAAAATCCAGTGTGGCTCAATTAAAACAATTCTGCAAGGAAGAGTGGGCCGAAAAATCCCTCTAGATTTGAAAAACTCGTGAGCCAGACATGCAAATGTTGTAACGGCTATCGCTGCTGCCATGGGTGGCACGCCCAGTCATTAGGTTAAGGGGGCAACTATTTTTCCACCTAGGGCTCAGTTGCTTTGGCTATTTATTTTAACCACTATTGGAAAAACTGCCTTTTGTTTATTTCTCGGGTTATCTTTTGAGTGAAGATCTGAAATGGTGTGACCAAAAAAAAAAAAATTTCTTTACTACTTTTGTTAAAATAAGCCTCTGGTGTTTCTTGCCGACTGCTCCTCTGAAGCGCCGCAGACCCAGTTTGGCAGAGCTGTTTCTGTTCTCTGTTTGTCAGGAAAAGCACAACAGGAATTTTGACAGATTTTGTCTGCAAGTGCGACAGTGGTGTCTGGGTCGAACGCGGGGCACAACGTTGACAAATGGTTACGTGAGGTGGGGAGGAGTTGGTTTACATTGCAGGGAGTTTGCACTACTGACCAATCACTGGTGTGTGTATGTGTGTGTGTGTGTGTGTGGGGGGGGGGGGGGGGGGATCCACTGTGTGGCACATGGCAGGTAGAAGGGCCGGGCCAAACATGAGACGGCGTTGCAGGGAAACCAGCCTGTCAGGTTTCCCCGCATGCAGCGAAATCCCTTAACGACAGAGGACAAAGACTCCGCGGCGACGGGACGACCCTGGGTTGTCCACGCTCAGCAGATGGAGCGAGAGCCTGTCCTGCAAAACCAGGGCCCAGATGAAACAAAGAAAGCTCCTCTTAGCAGACAGAGGTCTGTGGAGACGCAGCAGTTTTTTTTTTTCCATGAATAAAATCATTATGCTTCAATAATGCAACCTAATGTAATTACCCTGCTGCAGCAGGCACATGTGCTTAAGCTCAAGTCTCCTATTAATGTCTATAAATGGAGCTAAAAGGGATGGGGAGAGGACAGACCTCCTCGGATGGCCGTTCGATAACGGAGCGCTCGACTCCGAATATATTTCTGCTGTAATACAGCGTCAGCAGCTGGCTGGACGTGTGCTGCTCCGTTAAAAGTCCAAAGGCCCTCGCCATCCACTCTGAAGGAGCCTATTGTTCTTTGTTCTTGCTTGAGGAAACGGTGTTGTAGTTCTAGCTGGCAGCCATGCTCAGCCTGCCTGTAAGCAGGGGGATGCGTTGCCTCAGTAATATCAGGATGTCATGATGAAGATTTTTTTGCTTTTGTAAAAGTTGCTATTGGGTTTTTTTTTTTTTTCCTCTACGAGTGCGGACGTCACAGTGGCGTCTCGGATTCTTGCCTTTGTGTCCAGATGCTGTTCCACATGCCTGATCTCCGTCGCCCTTTGTCTGGTTCTGTCTTCAGCTCCCAGCCTCCCAGGTTCTGAATCGAAGCCCAGCAGAGCAGCGAGGAGGTCCACACGTAGTTTCCATCCGTTTAACTGGGGTGGGGGGAGAAAAATGTTTTGCAGCTGTCCAGGAGAGCAAATACAGGCGGTGGAAGGATTCGTAAGTCTTGAATTACCTTGGGAGCCGGTCTGTAGAGGGATCGCGTTACTTTAGACAGGTTTTAGACACCGGCTTCACCTCTAATTAGATTTCCAGAGCTTTAACTTCCTCTAAGTGCTCGGTCCTCAAGTGTCTATCTGGTTTATTTTTTTTTTCTTCTTTCATTTTTAAGGAAGCTGCTCCTATAAAAGAGTAATGGGAAACAATGGCAGCGGTATGCAACAGCATTTTGTTTTGTCCATTTCTTAAATGGTCAAAAAGTTAAAGGTTTTTTTTGCCACGTTGGTTTTTCACAGGTGTCGGTCTGGCTAACATTTTAATCTCACATCTCACTGCAGCGGATGTCTTTTTTTTTTTTTTTTTTTGCACCAGTAATATGCAAAAGTGGAAGTAATACTGTAGAAAACAACAATCAAGTCTTAACAGGCCTTTTTCTGTGCAAGTTGGAGAAGCCCCCACCTCTGCCTGGCAGGTATCTGTTTGGCTCCCAGCTGGCTGGAAGTGGGTGGGTCGTACGGTGGGTGGGTGGGTGGGTGGTTGGGCAGGTCAGGGCGGGGAGGTCTGGCTGATCCACAAGCTATGCTGAAGTTTCAAGAGGTAGCTCACTGGAGTGGAATGGCCCACTCCGCACAACAATGCGGTGTGTTGACAGCCGAGCGCTCGGACAGGGTTAGAGGAATGTCCCCTTCTGACCGGGAGAGCAGCCCTTCGTCGCGACGCTCACAGAGGATTCTTTCTTTTACCTGGAGAATGTCGTCTACCTCTGCAGGTTTACCGTAAAAAAAAAAAAAAGTAAATAACTTATCATTCCGTTTTGCTTTGTGATACGACTATGTTGCTGTGATAGCGTGCGTAGAGCGGGCGGGGGTTTCTGTCTGCACGGCACACTTCGTTTGTCTTTTTGATTACTTGGCTGGACGTGTAAATTCAAGCTGCTTTTAGTCTAATCTCCTTGTTGTTTGCTAAAAGAAAAAAAAAACTCTTTTAGTTTTGTCTTGTTTTTTGAAAGCTTATTTTGCACTGTTCAGAATAATCCACACGTTGCCTACACTGCAAAAAGGGAACTAAAAGTAAGTAAAAATTTTCTTGAAATGAATGTATTTTTCCTTGATTTGAGAAGGTAAATAAGACTATTTGCCAATGGAATAAGATTTTTGCACTTAAAATAGGAACAATTGATCTCCACCATCTTATTTCAAGTGCAGTTTATCTAATGATCTTATTTTAGGCATCAAAATACTCATTCTATTGGCAAATAATCTTATTTACCTGCCCAAATCAAGGAAAAATACACTAATTTCAAGAAACTTTTACCCACTTTTAGTTCCCTTTTTGCAGTGTAAATAGTACCTTTTTATGTAAACTTTTGACCCTCAGCTGGTATGAATGTAGGCTGGCTTTGTCTCCGTCCGTTTTTATACGGTACTGCTTTGAAGTCCATTGACGCTAACCCGGGCCTTCTCTCTTTCTTTGTGTTTTGCAGGTGATCCACATAACGCACCTGAGATGTGACTGCCCAACGTCGGCTGTAGATGTGACAAACCCCCAGCCTTGCCCTCCTGCGCCCTTCCCCAACCAGCTGGTTTCCCGTCCTTTCCATGAATGCAGTAGTTAATGCGCCAGACGCTCTGCAAAACTCCACAATGCAAATGGATCGTTGCGATGAGTTAAATTGCAGCCTTGTCCACACGCGGAGCAAGTACGGCCAGTACTATAATGAAGATGTCATCTTGTGCTACTACGCCCACGCCAAGAACAAAACCACCAATGACACCTGTAATAAATATAAGAAAAAAAACCACCTCGAGGTATATGACATTGTCCTTATAATCCTCTGCACCATCATCATCCTCGAGAATCTCCTGGTCCTGCTTGCTGTCTTCCGCAACAAGAAGTTCCACTCTGCCATGTTCTTCTTCATCGGCAACCTGGCGTTCTCCGACTTGCTGGCCGGATCCGCCTACATAGCCAACATATCCCTGTCCGGATCAAAGACCTTACAGCTGTTGCCGGTGCAGTGGTTCATCAGAGAAGGCACCACGTTCATCGCTCTGACCGCTTCCGTCTTCAGCCTGTTGGCGATCGCTATAGAGCGCTTCATTGCCCTCACCAAAGTCAAAGTGTACGGCTCCTCCAAGACATGTCGCATGTTTCTGCTGATCGGAACCTGTTGGGTCACCTCGATTCTGCTCGGAGGAATCCCCATCTTGGGCGGGAACTGCATCGGCGACCTGGGTGACTGCTCAGCTGTGTTGCCACTCTACTCCAAGAAATACATACTCTTTGTGGTCTCCATTTTCACCCTCATACTGCTCTCTATCGTCATCCTCTACGTGAAGATCTATTTGATTGTTCGCTCCAGCCACCAGGAGGCAACTAACTCCCAAGCGTATTCGCTTTTGAAAACCGTCACGATCGTGCTGGGGGTCTTCATCGTGTGCTGGCTGCCAGCTTTCACGGTGCTGCTCCTGGATTCGTTCTGCAGCATGCACTACTGCCCCGTGCTCGAGAAGGCGGACATGTTTTTTGGCTTCGCCACTCTGAACTCTGCTCTCAACCCGATGATCTACGTGTTGCGCAGCAAGGACATGAGGAGGGAGTTCCTCCGCGTGCTGTGCTGCTGGGGCGTGCTGCAGAGCGGCCGGCCGGCCGAACGCTGCCTGGTCCAGCTCAAGAGCTCCAGCTCTCTGGAGCATTGCACCAACAAGTATGAACAACAGAAAACACCCATCATGCCAGCGTGTACCACCTGTGTCTGACTCGGCACAGGCACGCTCGATGGCTCTGTGTGCACGCGAGAGGGAGAGGCGTCTCGATGAGGTGGACAGATGTTGGCAGGGAAGCCAGCACATGCTGGGACAGGACTTCTGGACCGGTTTGGAGCCAGCTGTTCTGTCGGGACACATTTGGCGACGCGCCGAGTGCATTTTCGAATTCAAGCGGTGCGGCTTCACAGTCAGCGTTTAAGAGTTGCTCTGTTTCATCTGCGAAACGGGTGTCAAAAACAAAAAAAAGAGGGAACCAATTGAATACATAAATAAAAAAGTATTGAGAAATGTGAAAAAAAAAGAAGCTTTTTAGCTTGGTACTTTTTTCAGTGACTATATAGCAAACCATTTTAATACTTCTGTTGTTGTTGTTTTTTTTCCTTTTTAAACATGCAAATTTGTATTAAAAAACCGAAAGGGACAGAACCATGCATAATATCTTCGTTGCGTTGAGCTGTGTCAATACAACGGTTGCAAAGCTGCACTTTGTCAGTTAGCCTGCAGACGCTCCTGTCTAACCTTCGATTGCATCACTCTTCCTTGTACAGACGGGTATAGATTCAGCGCACGTGTTAATAGAGCAAGAGGAAGCAGTTTGCAACAATGAGCACTCCACAGCACCGAGACCGCACCAAGTGATCCTTCAGTAAAACAAGGAATATATATTCTCTGTATAACCTTGCTTAACCAAATTGAATTAGCCCAACCAGACTACATAATCAGCTTTATATAGTGCATGATGAAACTGTAATGCATTTGTAAGCGCTAATGTTTTTGTTATATAGTCCAGCTTCCATCACTAACAACCTTTCTCCCGTGTTCTCTCTTAAACACTCTCTCTCTCTCTCTCTCTCTCTCTCTCTCGTGCTTTTTACCGTCGTCCTCTAAGTCCTAATTGTTTCCACTGGGGAAGGCCGACTCAGAAAGCACGTGGGGTTATTTGCCGCTGATGAATTTCACTCGCCAACAGCTCTCTACCCGCTTTGACTAATGAGACAGGTGCCATGACAGTGTTGTAGCCACGTAGCGGCCAGGTGCCAACTTCGGTTTGGGCCTTCCTCTGAGTTAAAAAAAAATAAATAAAGAAAAGGCTGAATGTATGAATGAAGTGTTGGGGGCCTGCCCTCCGTTATAGACAGTATTACTGATCGGGATTTAAAATTTCCAAGTCATTGAGCACACAGAGAGTGCGATGAACAGGGTAGGTCACCCTCACTGTGAACTTTTGTATCGCGGAGAACAAGAAATTAATTGTGAGCATCCCGGTTGATCTTGCTAGCCATATGCTTTGTGCGACTAAAAGTGTAAACACCTCTCGTGTTTCCAAAGACCCCTTACTCCCCCCCCTCCTCCCTTACCGCCTCTCTGCGATGGGAGAAGGTCTGGTTTCGAACGCACAGGAGGCATCTGCCCCCCTGGGAGAAATGCTTCTTCGTTCTCTGACATAAGACATGCATCTTCCTCCACTCATAGGAAGTCCTGTTTTCAACTGTCCGTTTCCTGTTGTTCAGGGTTACACTACCCTTCCTGTAGACAGACGATGAAAACGTTTCCACACCGTTAGTGTTTTATTTTTTTTATTTTTATTTTTTTAAGAGTCATATTTACATTTAGACAGCCAAGTAGAAATGGTGAAAAGCACTTTGGCAGCTTCAGTGATGTTTAAATTTCCCCCCCACCCACCGACCCCTTCCTTTTTTGCGTGGAACAGTGTTTTAATCTGTGTATGACTCAATGGTTTTGTATGACAAATATTCTGAGTAGCTATATATGTCCGTGATTGTGTATCTTTGTACAGTATGTATGATTTCTTCGTGGTATGAGATGTCTTGTGTGCAATAGCTTTGTGTGTGTGTGTTTTTTTTAGCACGCTGCCTGTGTCAAATTGGTACAATCCTAAACACTAATGGAGGTACATAAACTGTTTTTGTTAAATGCATTCCAATTTTATAAAAAATAAATAAAATAAATACTGAAACAAAATAATGTGCCTTGAGTTTCGTTTTCAGTCCGTGGAGAAATTCTGATGCCGCCGGAGCGTCTCTGCAGGCCCAGAGGTGTTCGGTTAGTGTGCTTAGATCTTGAAAGCATTTAAAAATGCGGCATTAAATCCAAACATGCTCTGACAAGGTCAGAGGAGTTCTGCCTTCAACATGAAAGCCTGAAATCGTGCGAACAAAAGCTGCGTGGGCATTAATCATGGCTCTCTTGCCTAATAAAATAATTCAGTTGCTTAAAGGCTAAAGCAAGACCGGGCAAAGTTGGGAAGCTGGGCAGAAAGCAGGGATGATGAAGAGGGGTGGGGCGGTGGTGAGGAAAGCTGTCTGTTTGTGAGATGGTTTGTCGGCGAGAAGCACAACATAAAGCAGTCTTGAGGCTTCTCTGGGGGGGGGGGGGGGGGAGTGTTGGGGTGAAGGGAGAGACTGACTTACAGCGGCCTTGGGGAAAGTTGGGCCTGTTTCCTGTCAGACATCCAGAATTCCTGGGTGGGAACACTGGCTGGATCAATCCCAGGAGGCTGTGCTGTTGGGCAGTCTGCCAAATCTTTCCATTGCCTTTAGGGATATTGCACCAGATTAGGAAAGCTGTAGGTGAGGTTTTAGCACACAACACAAAGTATTAAGAATCAGAATCGGCTTCATTTTAATCTGTACATGTCCAGTACTGATAGCACCCTGTCCAGTTCCAGCTCAGGGGTTCAGTCACATCAAGGCTGGGGTTGATATTTGTGTCCATGTTAAAAATGTTTTAATCATTAATCTGAAGCAGAACGAAGCGCTGGGAATGGTGGCTACACAGTGCCATCTTGTGGCATAATAGGCAAATAGCAGATCAGTTGCAAACGCTACGAAACCAGAACATCTTTAAAAAGGTAATCATTTCAGCCACTCTGTTCTCGACTGAAACACATTACATAAGTTAAATACACAGAGATATTTTCAAGCCTTTATTACTGTTAACTAGGATGATTTATTCTGTTTACAGCCAATTAAAACAACATTTAAGATTTAATATTACATCAGACTAATAAATACAGAAGTATGGGCTTAATGGGCCTTTTTTCATGTCAGAAGAGTTGCAAAGATCAGGTCCATACTGTCTTACAAGGATGTTGAAGTCCCTGAAAAACCCTAATAAAGTTCAGTTGTCCATGAAGCCTTTTATTATGTTTTTTAGTTAGTTAGTTGTGTCTCACATCAAAAGCCATTGCTGTGAAGAGCTTCCAAAGCCAAGGAGGGATCTGATTTAGGAGTGTGACAATTCATCAATGAACATCCATATATGGATTAAATTAGAAATGATCCAATTAGATCGATGCAAAATGAAAATATCAATTAAATAATTTTTAAGATGCACCTTTGTTTTGAAATGCACAAGGCACGAGACTAAAGTGAACAGGTGAGTTTTAATAATAATAATTATTATTATTAGTAGCAGTAGTAGTATTAAATTAGAAGAATGTTGTTTTTGATTCAAATGCCTGCTTAGAAATAAAATGGTCAAATTATATTTGCATTTTTTTGTGAGTTAATATCAATGTAAATAAATAGTGTTAGCTGGGAAGGTGATATTGGATCATATGGATAGCATCAATCAGAAATCGTAACACACTTTGTTACAGAACACCATCGTATCATCATCCAAACCAATCGATATCACATCGTACTGTGACAAAACTGGTGATTTACAGCCATAATCTCATTGCCTAAGGTAAGGAGAGGGGCATAGAAAGAATTTCCAAGGGATTGGATAAGTAATCCAAGAAGATTATGATCAAGCCTGAGTCTGGTTTTGCTGGAGGTTTCTTCCTGTTAAAGGGAAGTTTTCCATTCCACTGTCAAAATCTCATATGTTTTTCACATGTCAAAGTTATGGAGTAGGGTGGCAAGAGAAGCCTTATTTTACAGACATAAAATCTCCAAGTCCAGAAAAATGTAAGTAACCTCTGGGTAGGTTTGGCACCGCCAATCCCCACAACAACATCATATCCACTGTGAAGCATGGCGGTGGCAGTATCATGCTTTTAGGCAGCAGCTTATTATCTGGAACAGGGTCGGAGGAGTTAAGGAGCAGTTTCAAGTACCAGCCAGTGTTGCCACATGAACTTGAAGCTTCTGATAAAAAGCTAAAGATTAAAAGGATCTTCATATTTCAGCACTGCAACAAGCCAACGGATGCATATAAAACAACATAAAAACGACCTAATCACCAGAAGATTAAGTTTCCAGGATGGCCAAGCTAGAACAAAGGCCTGAATCATTTTGAGAATTTGTTGACTGATCTGAAGAGGGCTACAGGAGATGCCCTTTCAACCTGACAATTTTGAAGGAGTGGCTAAACGCTGCTGAGTCAAAGCTTAAGATATCAGTTTAAAGGCTTCCACACTTATTCAAACCCACCATTCCCCCCTAAAATATTCCAGTTTGAGTTGGAGAGATTGAATGTATCATTTAAGAAACACATTTTTTGAAATGATTTGTCATGGTCTGATTTTTTTATTTTCATTTTCTTTTTTGTCACATCATGAATCAAGACCATTTCATGGGGGTCTTTAGACTTTTAATTTTCACTGTATCATAGATGACATAATTTAGTTAGGGTCTGAATCATACATTACAGTAAAATTGTAAGACAGCTCAATTATTCAGTACTAAAACATCGACCATGTCCCAAAACTCGCACTTCCACCCCCGTGGCACTCAGATGCGCGTTCCCGCTGAGGGTTTGAGCGCGTTATGTGTCCAGATTCTCCGAAGCGGTCTTTCGCCCCGCCCCCTTTGCATCCTCGAGTCACACTTCGCCGAAGTGCATTACCCACAATTCATTGCTGCGTGGAACGTTTTGAGCAAAAAGGGGAAAATATACTAAGAATACAAGTCATAAATCAACATATTTTAGTTTTGAGTTTAAAAAGACCTCTACTCTACATTTAAAATCATGCTGCCACTTTAAATAAATGACAGCTCACCCATTTTCGTTTCATAAAATGAACATGAAAGAGTTTTTTACTCATAACTAACTTTTCTAGTTTACTGGGACGGATGAAATGACTTTAACATTTCCCAATCTAAAGCTGAAAATTACCCTCTGTTCACTGGGCACAGTAGCCTAGGTCTTCACCAAGGCTATGAAGTGAATCAACAGCTGTAAACAATTTAAACATTAGTTTACCCAAAAGTGTCTGAGTCCGAAAAAGAAAGCAACCAGTAACAGCTGAAATTGTAAAAAATACAATAAACAAATAGTTATAAAAAATATCAAATGTCTCTTTTATTATTTTTCATTTATTTTCTGTAACAAATGAAAGCAACATCACAAGTGGTGGCCTAGTGGTTAGAGCATTTTACTTTTGTCCTGGAGGTTCTGAGTTCAACTCCCACAGCCTGCCACTCTGGGTCCTTGAGCAAGACCCTTAACCCCAGACTGCTCCCTGGGTGCTGTACAGTGGCAGCCCACTGCTCCCCAAGGGGATGGGTTAAATGCAGAAGTGAATTTCTCAATTGTGAGATCAATAAAGTTCAATTATTATTTGTTTAACATGGTGCTATCATTATTAAAGGCACACAGCATCTGTCTATTGATAGATATTATCATTATTATTGATATTTTAGATTTATTTATTTATGGAAAATTATATATATATATATATATATATATATATATATATATATATATATATATATATATAATTTTCCATTCATTATTCATTCGTGGCAATACTCGCTCTGCTATGCCCAATCCTCTCAAATTTCGGTTTCTGAACTTTATTCCCCTCAAAACGATTGCTTGTTAAAATTGGAAGAATTTTTAGTAGTAAAGAAAGCAAAAACAGTGATGGTCCTGTCATTTTTCGCGTCCTAGTTATGACACAGCAAGTTAATGACATAACCCGTAGTGTCCCAATTCTCCAGTTTTGCACACTGGTAACCTGCGCACTAAGACCCTCATGTGCATTTCCACCAGGTACACACTTCATAGAGGGGCGTAGGCTGTAGTGTGAGTATTGGGACAGAGCCACTGACCTGGCGAATGAAAGTCTGAGGACAAGTCCATGTGTTCCGGTATGTTGGTGTCAGTGATTGGATCTAGAGTGTTTCTGAAGAGAGGAACGTTTGGGTATCCCCCCTGGACCTGTCACTGCTGGAACCCAAACTCAGAAAAGCAAAAGGCAGTGTGAAGAATGGTTGAACTGAAGTAATAGGTATGAAAACCATTTTACTGAAATATAACCAGATGGAAACTTAAAATGCCACAAAATTTCATCAGAATTCTTTATGAATTCCTGGTTCCTGATGGAAAACCAGCTACTACTTAAAGCCTCTGGGTAATCAGGTTGTTAGCGCAGATGGGTTTGGCAGAAAAGAGTTTCAGAATCTAAGCGTTCTGTACCTAGGCCCAATAAATGTACCAATACCTCCCTTCTGGGTCTTTTATCTAGTCCCAGACTACAAAAGGGAAAATCCGATGTTCAAATGTGGTTGTAGGTTCCTAAGAAGTCGACGTCTGCCTCAATGCAGAGTCACTTGCTTTCACATGTAGGCCTACCCTCAATCAGTAATCATTGTCGGGGTTATTTTCACTATATGATTATACTTTGGTGAGAAATAGCTGCATTTAAATTCCATTTTGATATTTCCCTGTTTTACCCTAATTTATTTATTTATTTTTATTTTTATTTATTTTTTTTTTGGGGGGGGGGGGGTTTCCCAACATTAAAATCTGGCTTTTGACATATACCCACAGTAATGAAAGCCTATAAAAAATTAAGCTTAGCTGTGAAACACCAAGGGTCTTACAAACAATCACCTCTCAAATGCAGAGATGCATGTTGCTGTTATTGCCCAGTAGTAAACAACATTCTCATTGCTTCCGCCTGGTCAGCGGACTTCAACAAGTGCGAAACAGTAGGGGGGAATCAAATGTTATGGTTAATTTCTAAACATGTATAGTTTGGGCAATTGTAAGCCCTTTATAATCCTTGTTCTATTTACAGGTCCTATATATGATAAATTAAATGGATTTGCGACCCTAGCTCGTTTATTTAACAGAGACTGTAAATTACATGCAGGGGGTATTTTACCCATATCTCGCTGTGGTGGTAGCGTTTGCAGCGCCGGGGTTTCCGTTACTGATGTGTCGGCCGCGACCGAGCCGAGTCGATGTGCCAGCTCATTTACATGAACAGTCGACTCCGACAGACTATTCTTGGTCTTTTTGATATTAAACATGGTGTGTTTAATATAAACACACCTGTTTAATATAAACACACCACGGTATAATAAAAAGAGATAAACATTTCAACCCATTTGTACCGAGACACAATATAAATAATGTGCCAAGATCATTGCCTCCCACTGAAAAATATAGTGACACAGTATTAAGACACAGGCCTTTTTTAAAGGATAGGGTTATGATAAATCTGCTAATATATCTCCCCTATTAGGTTTCTCCAGATATTGGGAAAAACAGTGACGTGTTACATGTACCTACATGACTTTCAATGACTACATGTCATATCAGTCCTAATGCAAACTGAGGAGTGCAGAATGCGTTGTAGACTATTGCTTGGACTAGTCTAAAAGTGAGTTACAGTAGTACATTTATATCTGTAGCGGGGGGGGGGGGGGGGGGGGTAGAAAGAGAAGATTTATCTAATTAATGTTCATAATAATACATTCTTCTTACACTAACATTCAATATGTTGTTCATATCAATTGAAGTAAAATTACTGTATTAACAAAAAAATATGCATTTAGTAATGCGTTCAGTTAGGATTGCACTTACACAGCTATGAGTTAAATATTAAAAGTAATTTTGATTCTAAGCGAACGAAGTGAAGTTGTTCGGGAGAAGAACGAATCGGTTCTTGCAGGCGTTCTGAGCCAAAACGTCCGGCTCCCGGAAATGGAACGGAAACCCCACCACCAGATTCCGCGCGAAAACACGGCCTGCGCGCCCGAACTGGATATAGCATCCGCGTTAGGAAGCGCCCACAGACTGGCGGGTCACTGTGGAGCCGTGCTGTGTTTAATGACAGCGGGCCGAACGACTTGTTTTAACACTTTTATCTCAACGCAGTTTTATCGTGTGCGTCCTTGTGCTTTCAAGTTGCCTGTTTACGATGCCGTCAAAAACGTCCTTGTCTTTGCCCGACGACGTGAGAAAGAGGTACGGTATTGTTAAAGACATGCTAGCGCCGTGGACGTTATTTGTCTGCATCAACTCTAAAGTCGCAGGCGCGTGCCTGATAACGTGTCCCCGGCCCCTCTCTGCGTGCGGCGGCTGAACCTCGCCGCGTTGCTCGCTGTAGCATCTGCAGCTAGCGTTAGCTTGTTGCCAATGATCCGCTTCAGCTGGTAGTTTTCCTCCCAGTCGGTGTTAGCCCGCTAGCATGGTTAGCCTCACAATGGATGAGGTCGTGTGTGTGTGATTTGGCGCCACTCAGGAAGTTTTCTTATTTATGTTCGCGCGCGTGTATGTGTGTTTTTTCTCTCATTTTCGTTTTAATATTATAACATAAAAGCCAGCGTGCTTCTTTAAACAAAAAGACTGTTGCTGCATTATATCTGTAATGTTTTGATGTGTTGTGGTTATAGGCTGCAGATGCTGGATGATGATGATGGATCTCCAGAGGAGGTAAGTGCAACATAAAAAAATAATAATATTGCTCTCGCTACTTTGCTAGAATCTAATGAATTGATCAAGATTGGTTTCCGATTTTTAAACATTAAATTAACTAGACAAGTTGAATTGAAAATGTTTTTTGTTTTTTTTTTGTTTTTTTAACCTGAAATTCTCATCCCTGTCAACGCATCATCTCAGGATCAGGTGAAGGAGAAGCTGAAGTTGGTGCTGGACTTCCTGCATGATGACGCCCAGGACCAGTTGACCAGCCTGGAGGAAAAAATGAAGAAATCAGAAATCTCAAAGGTCAGAAATCCCCCCCCCCCCCCCCCCCCAAAAAAAAAGGGAGGAGAAAAAATGTTTTTATTTTTGTTGTCCTTCAGCTGACTATTAAGTTACAGTAAATAGATTATACTGTTTTGGAAAAGGAGAAAAAAAATAAATTCCCACGATTAAGTTCCAGAAAGAGAACCTCAAATCTAATGTTTTGTTGAATGGGAACTTTAAGGATGGCTTCCAACGTATGATTAAGGTGCAGATTCTGGGAGTAGAATCTTAGAAATGTGATTTCTTTATATTCCAGGGTCAGTGCAGAGATGTCAACCTATTTATTTAAAAAAACAAAAAAAAAAAAAAATCTGCACATGTACTGTGTATGCACCCAGGACTTGGTCAGGGCTTTCAGCTGATGTAATTCTTGGGGCATGGCACAGAGGCGAACAGCCTGTGGTACGACTGATGGGCCGAGGAAGTCCCGTGTTGCTGTGATCGCAGCCTTCGGCTAATCTGCGTCGTTTGCTCAGACGTGCTTACCGTTCTCGACAACACTCCATGGCGCTCTCATCTAAAACGAGGACTTTGGACCTCTGAGTAAAAGTCAAAACACTCTTTCTCCCTGTGTCTAGGTGAGACACTTGTCATTGTCTCTGGCTCAGCACAGTTCTAGCTTATCGCCTGGATGCGTCTGAGCGTGGAAGCCTTTGAAGCTCGGACTCCAGCTGCAGTCTGCTGCTTGTGCAAAGCTCTGAGTCTGGCTTTTCTTCAGTCCACCTAAGGCCGCGGTTAACCCAGTGGCTTGTGCACCTTTTTCCTTCCACTAAACTTTCCGTTAATATTCTTGGGTATGACTCTGCGAACAGCCAGCTTCCTTTTGGGACTTCTCTTGCCTCTCTGCTGGGAATCTGTCAAGTCAGCAGTCTTAGTCTCGATGGTGTAGGCCGTAACGTAACATATTTGTAGTAAGAATCCCTTTTTATTGGTCTTGTGTGACATTGTAAGTTGTCTTTAATTGGTTTATGGGTTTTAATGAGCAGAAGGCCTGAAATGTATCATTCTGTATATAAGAAATTTTACTAAATTATTCCGTTTTGGAGTAATTTTACCTTTTTCTTTTTTTAATATTTTCTTGATGATATTCTAATTTGTTGAGACGCACCCGTCAACTTCCTGTAACCTTTTTTCCCCTCAGGAGGTTTACATCTCGAAAGTGAAGGTGCTGCTGGGTAAGGAGCTTCACCTGGAAAACGGCTCGCTGGTGGACGGCGCGGAGCAGAACGGGAAGGCCAACGGCTTCGCCAACGGCTCCCACAAAGACAAGGAGGAGGAAGACGTGGAGATGGCGGCGGAGCGAGAGGAGGCGGAGACCAAGTCGCCGGCGGCTCTCAGGGGGAAGGGCGGGCGCAGGAGCAAGGCAAACTCTGAAACGAAAAGTTAGTCTTGGCGTTCATCCCGCAAATCCTGGTTTTCGAGAGAAGGATTCACAAAATCGGTGCATTTTTAAAAAACAAAACAAAAAAAAAAGTTCAAATAAGTAATTTTTTTCCCCCCACAATTCTTTTTGTAGAATCGCCGACCAGTACAAGAGTGACGAGAAACAGCGGGAAGCAGCCGACCATCCTGTCCATGTTCTCTAAAGTGTACGTATTGGCTTTATTGCTTATGTTCTCCACCGGGAGGCTAAATGTTTCTCTTGGGAAAGGGCTGTCATGATAATGAGTTGATCTCACGATAAATTTCGATCATGATTAATTAAAACAATTGCGATAATTTGCACATGTATTTTTTTTTTCTCCTCTCTGAGACTCTATAACAAAAGGTTTCAATGTGATGCATCAGCGTCTACTCGCCACATCTGTGTTACCTCTGTATAAGGAGTTAAATCTTGTTTTAGTTAGGCACGTGTTCTAAGAGCCTCGTGAGGAGAGCCAGAGAAACGACAGTTGGTAAAGAAAGTGGAACTGCTGCATTGTGGGAGTTTTTTGGATTTAAGCCAAATGACGGCGGCCAACCGCTTAATCTATCTGAGTCGTTCTCAAGAGGATGTGCTTGGGTTATTATTTCATTATCATATTGGTTGAAAAAGGTCTCCAGATGTCAATATTATGGTTTATCGTGATATTTTTTTGGGGAAGATTTATCGTCCAGCAAAATTTATCGTGACAGGCCCACTTGGGAAGTGGCGGGATTTTTAAATAGATGTGCCTTTTTTGCAGTCAGAAGCGTAAATCTGAGGACCTGAACGGAGAGGCCGTCAACGGAGCAAACGAGCCGAAGACGGAGGAGGACGCCGAAGAGGTGACGTTCTTATCGGCCAGTGGGAAGTCTGAATGTCTGCTCAGGTTGGCACTTTCAGGGTTTCGCTAACAATCGTTTTCCACGTTGTCGCAGACTCAGGAGGAGAAGCGCCTCAAGGTGGAGTCTGATGAAACGTAGGTAACATCCACCCGGAAGCTTTCTCATCCTGGACCCAATGTTTGCTTTACAGACCTTCTTTTTCTTTTTTTTGCAGACCTGCTGCAGATGAGTCGAAATCCAAAATTGCGAAGCCAGGACCCGCTGCGAAGGTATCGGCACGGTCCTTTTTAAACGTCGACGAAGCGGTGGCAGGTGGCGGCTTTTAATTTTCTTTTTCTTCTCACCAGACGCCACCGCCCAAATGTCCTGACTGCAGGCAGTATCTGGACGACCCCGATCTGAAGCTGTTTCAGGGCGATCCGGACAACGCGGTGAGACCTTCGCATTTTTCGGGGGGTTTTCGCTGTCGGGTAGAGCTCGTTTAACCGGTTTTAATCCCCAACGTTCTTTCTTTGCATCCTCAGCTTGAAGAGCCAGAGATGCTGACTCACGAGAGTTTGTCTCTGTTCGAATCCAACGAGGACGGCTTTGAGAGCTACGAGAATCTGCCCCAACACCGCATCACAAACTTCAGGTAGGTGCTCCCGCCCGGCTTCGCTCTCGCCGACGGGCGGCTCCTGGGAGCGGCGGGCTAACGGCGGCGTGTCGTGTCTTTGCAGCGTGTACGACAAGCGCGGCCACCTCTGCCCGTTCGACTCCGGGCTGATCGAGAAGAACGTGGAGCTGTACTTCAGCTGCTACGTGAAACCCATCTATGACGACAGCCCGGGCCTGACCAGTAGGGCTGCCGCCTCCATTCGGCGCGGTCACGTTCGTTAGCCTCCGCGCGGCGTGGGCTAATCTCCTCTCTGCTGTCTCTCAGGTGGCGTTTTTGCCAGGAAGCTCGGGCCCATCAACGCCTGGTGGATAACCGGCTTCGACGGCGGGGAGAAGGCTTTGATCGGGTTCACGACGTGTAGGTGACGCTTCTGCTATCGCCAAATGCTCGCCCGTGTCTGCGCCCCCCCCCCCCCCCCCCCCGCTAATGTCCTCTGCGCCATCTGTGCAGCTTTCGCCGACTACATCCTGATGGAGCCCAGCGAGGAGTACGCGCCCATCTTCGCCCTGATGCAGGAGAAGATCTACATGAGCAAGATCGTGGTGGAGTTCCTGCAGAAAAACCCAGACGTCTCCTACGAGGACCTTCTCAACAAGATCGAGGTGAGCCTTCGTCCGCCGCGTTCCTCAGCGCGCGCCTCGCGCCGCCGCACGATGCTGACCAGCCTCTTTCCCCCCCGCCGCCCGCAGACCACCGTCCCCCCGGCGGGGCTGAACTTCAACTGCTTCACCGAAGACACGCTGCTGCGCCACGCCCAGTTCGTGGTGGAGCAGGTGGAGAGCTACGACGAGGCCGGCGACTCGGACGAGCAGCCCATCATCGTCACACCCTGCATGAGAGATCTGATCAAACTGGCCGGAGTCACGCTGGGAAAGAGGTACGGCTCAAGATGGTTTGACTGTCGGCTACAAAAAAAGCTTCTCTTTTTATTTATTTTCTTCTTTAACGTTGATATTCCTGTATTTATACTCTTCGCCCCCCCGTCTCCCAGATGTCTAATACTCCTTTAACATTTCCTAATGCAGCATGCAGCTGTACTGGTAGGTAGGCCTTGCTGTGATTACACTTTTAGCTTGTTGGTTGGTGTGTTTGTGTGACGCATATCCAGTTTCAAAGCTCAAAGTGAGATTCATGCAAACATCTTTTTATTTCTTTTTTTGAACCAGGATTTTGTTTCACATTCTAATTTTCCGGATTTTTAGCTGGAACTATGGCTATTTAAAGTAGTAGGTAGTAGGGCTGGACGATAGTTCAATAACAATATATATCGATCATCGTATATCAATGATGGGGGAAAAAAGAGTCAGTAAAAAGTTCAATAGAATAAAAGTTTTCCTTCATTTTGCATTCTAGTCATGTAGGTTAATATTACAGTCATTAAATCCTCTCAACCAATCACTACGCAGACCCAGGAACCAAGCTCTGTCACTAAGCCCCGCCCCCTTCAGAGTTCAGAGAGCACAGGTTCTTTTTTTATTTTTTAAAAACTTCCAGGTTTGGTTTAAAAAGTTGGATGAATAAAGGTTTGAGTTTGAATTCAGTGTTAGTGTATTTTGTATCTAAAAATTGGTTGCTAAGCAACAGGATAAAATGGTCAGTGCTGCACTTAAAACATATATTTTAAATTAATTATTGCTAATTATCGATATCGATCAATAGGATTTCTATTTTATCAATATGCTTTTTTTTTTCTGTATCGACCAGCCCTAGTAGGTAGGCGTGTGACTCGGTGCCAGTAAGATGCATCACTGGTTCCAGGTTGTAGTCGCATGTTTTTAGAGCAGTCTAGTTTTACCCGCTGTAAAAATGTACATTATGTTTCCTTTTGGTTGAAGTAATGAAAAACTGACGTGCGTTAGAGTTGGGTGTCTCTAGAGTAGGAAACGGGCAGATGACTTATTAAAGGTTCAACTGAAAGGCTGGGATGTCGGCTACTTTCACAATAAAGTGCTTTATTTTTTATTTTCTTATTTTTTCCCCATCCTGAGTGTATTTGTTCAGCATTTTTGTTTTGCTTGGCGCGTTGCATGACCCGACGCTGTGGTTTAAACGGCCAGAGGCTCCATAACGCCATCGCTCCACGCGTGATGACCCTTCAAATTAAAAGCCTCCCTTCTGTTTGCAGGCGAGCCGCCAGAAGACAGGCCATCCGCCACCCAACCAAGATAGAGAAGGACAGTAAGGGGCCGACCAAGGCCACCACCACCAAGCTGGTCTACCAGATTTTCGACGCCTTCTTCGCCGATCAGATAGAGCAGAACGATAAAGAGGGCGGGGCCAAACGTCAGCGCTGTGGAGTCTGTGAAGTGAGTCGATGACGCTTCTGTTTTAAAGACTAGCTACGATGGGCCTTCTCTCTATCTAAACGCATTCTGGTTTTCTTACCGTCCCTAGGTGTGCCAATCTCCTGACTGTGGCAAGTGCGCAGCCTGCAAGGACATGATCAAGTTTGGAGGCAGCGGTAAAAGCAAGCAAGCTTGTAAGCAGAGAAGGTGAGGATGTTTAAAGCAAGAAGCACGTTTTATTAGTTTTTCTGGTTTTGGTCTCATTGGGCTTCTGCTAACTTTGTGTTTTATACTTGTTTTTTTTTTTTTGTTTTTTTTTAGATGTCCAAATCTTGCTGTAAAGGAGGCTGAAGATGATGAGAACATTGAGGAGGAAGACGTTCCAGCAGAGAAGGCCAAAAAGGTTCTTCAAACCAAGAAAAAGAGGCAGACCCAGTCCAAACTGGCATGGATCGGCGAGCCTGTCGAGGTAGGCTCTCTCTTTCCCTTTTGTAGCAGAACAAGGTTGAATTTTCTGGCAAAACCTGCAACTTTGGGCTTTTGGACCATTGATGGGTCCACTATTTAAAATAATTTTTATAAGAGAAACCTTTTCTTTTCTCATTCTTGGGGGAAATCTGCCTCTAAAAATGCTGTGGTGCTGGTGCTCTGCCAGCAGGTGGCGGTAATCGACTCAAAACGCAGCAACAGCAGCTGCAGACGGAGGATTGTCCCAAAAAATTTTTCCTTTGACACAGCTTGTGGTTTTCTCTCTGTCATCAACATCTGCAGCTTATGTTTTTGACGTTTGATAGAAAAAATCATGAAGTGAAACAGATTAATTTGAAACGCTTTAGTTGTCGCATGTTGAGGATTCTAGCACAGAAAGCCAGAGCGGTTGTTTGCAAATTGTCCATCTTTCTTTTTAAATTTCAGGGTATCCAGTCCACTTGTATACAAAACAAACATTTTAAAAACAAAGCTAACTCTAAAAGCTTTTTTTTTAAATAATAAGACATAGTTTGTGTGTGGATGACGGGTACCAACTGGAGCAAAAAATCTGCGTTATTACTAAACGTACTTGTAATTTCCGGCTGCTTCTCTTCAGACCGCGGGGAAGAGGCAGTACTACAAGAAGGTCTCCTTGAACGACGAAGTGCTGGAAGTGGGCGACTGCGTCTCCGTCTCATCAGACGATCCCTCCATGCCTATCTATCTAGCAAGGTTTGGCGTTTCTTCGACGCATCTGTAACATTTAAGTCCGTCTTCTAAATCTGTGCATCTCTGACGAGACGTTCCTCTCCAGGATCACGTCGTTGTGGGAGGACAACAACGGGAAGATGTTTCACGCCCACTGGTTCCTCCGTGGGATTCACACGGTGCTCGGAGAGTCCTCCGATCCTCTGGAGCTCGTCATCGTCGACGAATGCGAAGACATGCTGCTCAACTATGTGCAGGGAAAAGTGAACGTTATGTACAAAGCCCCGTCAGACAACTGGTGCATGGAGGTAACGGCGCCGCCGCCCCTCGTGTTGCCCGTTTGTGTTGAATTTGGTTTGTTTAGAAGTAGGGCTGAACAATTAATCGCAATTTAAATAACACAATTTTCAAATCGCAGAGGTCTGCAATTTTTTTGGCAGTGTAACAATTAATGGATCAGACACGTCCTTTTGCTGTTGTTAATATGTTTAAAGTGGGTTTGCTCCACATGGAAGGGAAGAGAGTTGCAGCAGTGAGATAATCTAATTTTATTATTTGTTTTAGAGTTTATATAATCATACTGTTTTACCAGAAACTTTCAGGAATCTCACCATAGCATTAAGTACGATGAAACTGATTAATACATAGACTTGTTTGTTGGTTTCACAAGGATTGATGTCCAATTCAACAAGCTATTTTCTTGAATGATAATATTCAGATTAATAAAAACTGTTAAATTACTTGTTTTAAATAGTCCTTGTTTACGAACATCTTTACCTACAGGCCATTTTTGTTGCTTGTGGTTAATGCGGAGAAAAGTCAAAATTAAAGCGCAATTATGGTTAAAATATATCGCAGTATAGATTTTTGCCAAAATCGTACAGCCCTAATATGTTTAAAAAGACATGATAAATTAAACTGAAAATAAATAATTGCATTAAATCGCAATATTAAGATAAAAAAAATGGCAATTAGATTATTTTCCAAAAATCGTTCAGCCCTATTTAGAAGTCCGTTTGTCTGTTTCAGGGAGGCATCGATGTTGACCTGAAGGTAATCGAGGACGATGGGAAGAGTTTCTTCTATCAGTTCTGGTATGATACGGAGTTTGCCCGATTTGAGACGCCTCCCAAGACCGAACAGTCGGAAGACTGCAAGTTCAGGTGAAAACTTTTAAAACGGCGTTTATTGATTTTTATTTCTCTAGTTTTTATGAAGCCGCTGCATCAACTCGGCCGTATTTTTTCCTTCAGATTCTGTGGCAGCTGCACCCGCATCAAGGAGCGAGACGAGAAGGGAGTGCCCCGTGCGTTTGAGCCGCTGGAGAACGAGGACAGCGACAACAAGGCTCTGTATGCGATGGCCTGCTTCAAAGGAGAGCAGTTCAGGGTCGGAGACAGCGTCTACCTGCCCCCTGAAGCCTTTAGCTTTAGGTGAGGGAGGGGATTATTTATTTTTCCTTCTTATTTAGATTTACATAGTGGAAAATTGGATTTATGTAAATCTGACTATAGTATAGAGAAGACTCCCATGGAGGCTTAGAAATCTGATCCCTTGTAATGGTAACACTGGTTCCCTTCTTAAAAAATTGGGACCGCCGCTCAATCGATTTTGTCCTGGATAAAAAGGAACAGATGCAAACAATGATTATGAGCCAAATAATCATTAAATTGAGTCTCGACCTGTCTTTGTACACTAATGATGGGGCTAATTTGTACAGCACTATTCATGCACCAGGTCATACAAAGATGAAGAAAAGTACGAGAAAGACTCTAAAAGAATTCTAGAAAATTTAAGCACCAAATTAAAAAAGGAAACATTTATGCAAATTTAAAACAAATGACAAATGTTAAACCTGCTGCAATGAATGTATTCAGTGCCGACTTTTTAAGAAGCCAACACTTTCTGCAGAGCTCCGTTCTGATCCAAGGAAACTGAGTAAACTGGTTTCTGGTGACCTGGGGGTTCTAGACGATTCAGCCAAAAACAAGACATTAAAATGTCTCCTTTTTACAAACAGGGAGCCTGTGCAGTGATTTAAGGACTGTTGTGATGTGATCCACTGTCCCTAGGGCTGGACGATATTGGGGGGGAAAAAAGCATTTTTGATAAAATAGAAATCCTATTGATCGATTGATAATTGTCAACAAATTCAAAACGTATATCTTAAGTGCAGCCTTGGCCATTTTACGCTGTTGCTTAGTGACCTATTTTTTGGTGAAGGACACACAAACACTGAATTCAAACGGCATGTTTTTTAAAAAAAAAGAAAAAAAACGCCTCTGAATTTTTTGAAGGAGGTGCAACTTGGTGCCAGCCTGGGTCTGCGTTGTGATTGGTTGGGAGGATGTAATGACCGTAATATTAACCTACATGGCTAGAACGCAAAAGGATGGAAAACTATTATTTTATTGAACTTTTTATTGGCCCTTTTTTTTTTATATATATATATATATATATATATATATATATTGTTGATATACGTCTATGGATCGATATATATTGTTGTTGAATTATCATCCGGCCCTACATAGTCCTGATTTTTACTCAGGGAATTATACGTGTTCTTAGTGAATGCTCCTGAAAACAATGAATTATTCTGAGATTTAGACTATTAACGACTAAAAAAAAAAAAAAAAAAAATCACGTGATCTGATGCCTGTTTCTGGTTTTCAGCGTGAAACCAGCCAGCCCAGTGAAACGCTCCCACAGGAAAGAGGACGTGGATGAAGATCTGTATCCAGAGTATTACAGGAAGTCCTCAGACTACATCAAGGGGTCCAACCTGGACGCTCCGGAGCCTTTCCGTGTCGGTCGCATCAAAGAGATCTTCTACCACCGCCGCAGTAACGGCAAAGCCGACACCTCAGAGGTCAAGCTGAGACTCTACAAGTTCTACAGGTAGACGTTTCCTTCATTTTCAGGAACTTTTTTTTAAGGGGTTGGGAGTTCAGAGCGTTTGAAGATATTTGTGTCGCCAACCAGGCCGGAGAACACGCACAGAGGCGTCAAAGCCAGCTACCACACGGACGTCAATCAGCTCTACTGGAGCGACGAGGAAGTGACGGTGAACATGTCGGAGGTACTGGGACGCTGTCAGGTGGAGTACGCCGAAGACCTGAACGAGTCGGTCCACGATTACTCCAGCGGTGGACCCGACCGCTTCTACTTCCTGGAGGTAGTAAACTACTTCTTAGTTTTTTCTGCTGATGATTTTGTGTTGAGTTGAGCATCTCGTGTCTAAACTTTGCTCTCTTGCAGGCTTACAGCGCTAAATCGAAGAGTTTTGAAGATCCTCCCAACCACGCCCGCTCCTCTGTGCATAAAGGGAAGGGGAAGGGCAAAGGAAAAGGTTGGTTCTCAGAACATTAAGAGCCCACACGCCGGTGTTTGTGTCTTCTTAAACCCGTTGCTGACAGAAATCTGACTTGCCGCTCATCAGGTAAAGGCAAAGGAAAGGCGTCACAAGACTCTCAGGAGTCCCGCACAGAACCCCAGACTCTGAAAGTACCCAAGTATCGGACTCTGGACGTGTTCTCCGGCTGCGGCGGGCTCTCCGAGGGCTTCCACCAGGCTGGTAAGCGGCCCCTCGCGTTTTCAGTCGCCCGCGACACGCGATCGAGCGCGTCGCTCAAACGTCCCCCCCCCCACCTGTCGCCTCCAGGTATCTCCGAGACCCTGTGGGCCATCGAGATGTGGGAGCCGGCGGCCCAGGCGTTCAGGCTCAACAACCCCGGCACCACGGTGTTCACCGAGGACTGCAACGTCCTCCTGAAGCTGGTCATGTCCGGAGAAAAGACCAACTCCCTCGGCCAGAAGCTGCCCCAGAAGGGGGACGTGGAGATGCTCTGCGGCGGCCCCCCCTGCCAAGGCTTCAGCGGGATGAACCGCTTCAACTCTCGCACCTACTCCAAGTTCAAGAACTCGCTCGTGGTGTCCTATCTGAGGTGGGTGTCTCTCCGTCCGTGAGTCGCCGTTTCTGACGCCGCCGGGCGCTTCGGACCGCTGACCCAGTTGGGGACTGCTCCTCCTTGCAGTTACTGCGACTACTACCGGCCGAAGTTCTTCCTGCTGGAGAACGTGAGGAACTTCGTGTCGTTCAAGAACTCCATGGTCCTGAAGCTGACGCTGCGCTGCCTGGTGCGGATGGGCTACCAGTGCACGTTCGGAGTCCTTCAGGTGGGTACCGCGCCGGTTTCTTTCGCGGCGCAAATGTCCCGCCGAAAACCAGATCCCTGAGCGAGCTCTGTCGTGTCCCGCCCTGCAGGCCGGTCAGTACGGCGTGGCCCAGACCCGGCGCCGGGCGATCATCCTGGCCGCCGCTCCCGGGGAGAAGCTGCCTCGCTATCCGGAGCCGCTGCACGTGTTCGCTCCCAGGGCCTGCTCGCTCACCGTGGCGGTGGACGAGAAGAAATACGTCAGCAACGTCACACGGTACCGGAACACCTTTGACCCTTCCGCGGCGCCAATTTTAATGGTCTATAACAGGCCCGTATTAAGACAATGTGGTGCCCCTGGGCACTATAACTCAAAGCCCCCCCACCCCGCCCCCCTTACCCGTGCTGTCCTCCGGTCAAAAACATCAGACATAATCAAGGGGATTTCTGTAATGTAATTTACTATTTACTAACTTACACAACTACATGTAGGCATATGAGCAGTGAGCAATATTCAAATATCTCATTTTAAAATGTTGAAAAAAATCTTGATTCATTCATCATTAGGCCCGAGCAGCGAAGCGCTGCGAAGGCCTATTGTTTCTGTGTTGTTTCTTATTATTATTATTATTATTATTATTTTTATTCTGCCCCCCTAAAGAGGGGCCTTTTTGGGGGCTTTATCATATTCAAAAACTCACCAAACTTTGCAGATGCATGGTGACTGTTTAAAAATTTTGTATTTTAAGGTCGTCACAAAAATCTAAAGAAAAATGCCTCAACGGCGCCACCTAGAAATTTTCAAAGGACCCTTTGCTATTCACTTACTTCATCGTAGATTAATGAAATTTTGTACAGTTGTAGATCTAAGCAAGACGCTCAGAATTTACAATAAACGTCATAGTGCAAATATCACAGGAAGTCGGCCATTTTAGATTGAAGGTCGTAATTTTACCTCATTTTTTACGTTTACAGCATTGGTATTTGATCGAACTCGTCCTAGGGATTTCGAGCGAGCGGCTTGAAACTCGGTCAGTCTGATCATAAGGCATGGCCAATTAAAAGTTATCAAAACGGTGAGTTTTTGAGCATGTTGAAGGGGCGTTAGCAGGGGTCAAAGTTCACCTACTCGCCACAAAACAGAAAACTGTTATATCTCCTACACAGAAACACACAGAGGCACCAAACTTTCTGTGATTGATCATCATCGGGTCTTCTACAATATCCAATGGTCAAATGATGACATCACTTTGGCCACGCCCCCTGACAATAGGAAAAACTGTTATATCTCCTACACAGAAACACACAGAGGCACCAAACTTTCTGTGATTGATCATCATCGGGTCCTCTACAATATCCAATAGTCAAATGATGACATCACTTAGGCCACGCCCCCTGACAACAGGAAAAACTGCTATATCTCCTACACAGAAACACACAGAGGCACCAAACTTTCTGTGATTGATCATCATCGGGTCTTCTACAGTATCCAATGGTCAAATGATGACATCACTTAGGCCACGCCCCCTGACAACAGGAAAAACTGTTTTATCTCCTACACAGAAACACACAGAGGCACCAAACTTTCTGTGATTGATCATCATCGGGTCTTCTACAATATCCAATAGTCAAATGATGACATCACTTAGGCCACGCCCCCTGACAACAGGAAAAACTGTTATATCTCCTACACAGAAACACACAGAGGCACCAAACTTTCTGTGATTGATCATCATCGGGTCTTCTACAATATCCAATGGACAAATGATGACATCACTTAGGCCACGCCCCCTGACAACAGGAAAAACTGCTATATCTCCTACACAGAAACACACAGAGGCACCAAACTTTCTGTGATTGATCATCATCGGGTCTTCTACAATATCCAATGGTCAAATGATGACATCACTTAGGCCACGCCCCCTGACAACAGGAAAAACTGCTATATCTCCTACACAGAAACACACAGAGGCACCAAACTTTCTGTGATTGATCATCATCGGGTCTTCTACAATATCCAATGGTCAAATGATGACATCACTTAGGCCACGCCCCCTGACAACAGGAAGTGTCATGTTTTATTGTCCATGGCTTTTACAGGCAATTCATGTCGTGAATACATTACATAAATAAGATAATAATTCTTAGTCAGAGGAAATCCAAGGCAAAAACAGTTAGAAAAGTTTTGGGTTCATATTTAATCAGAGTGAGACATCACAACTTTGTTAGATCTCTATGTGAATTACGTGAGATAGTGAGTGCTCTCACCTTAAAAAAAGATCTTTGACGTATTTTGCTCCGGTTAAAAGCTGCTTTTCAGCGATGAAGCTAGGGAAACTGCTAATGTTGAAGTTGAATTTGTTCTACACGCTTCTGCCTTGGAAAAATATTCGTCTTTTTACAAAAACAATGTTTAAAGCCAGATTTGGGAACAAAGGTCATTCAGAGAATGCAAGAAAAGGAAGCTTTTGTGGGGAACTTTTGTCCTAGCTGTCTAGCTGCATATGGCCCCAGGACAGCACAATAGTTTTCTTGAAGTTTAATTTTGGAGAAGTAGAAACAAGTATTAATTTCAAAAGGTAGGTAAAAAAGGAAAAAAGTTTTTACAAAATCTTAAAATGTTGGATAGTTGTTATTTCCATCTTGCTGTGAAAATTGGTGAAATATTATCATTTTTAATGCTTAGATATAAAATCGCAAGGCCATTACTAAAATTGCCTTTTGTTGAAAATGTTTTTTGGCATACCATACTTTATATTTATAGGTAGCCTAGATGTGCATAATAAAAGAGTGGAACTAAAACCTGGTCTAAAATTATTATGGAGCTTTAACTTGCTAAGAGTAATACTGTTAGATGATTATATCTTTAAAATGAGATAACTGTCTCAAAAAATGTGATAGTTTATTTGGTCTGAAGAGATGATGCAATTCAATGTTATTTATATAGCGACAATTCATGAAATATGTCATCTCAAGGCACTTTACAACGTCAAAATCAATCAGATTATACAGATTGGGTCAGATTATACACAAAAATTCCTATATAAGGGAACCAGTTCATTGCATCAAAGTCTTGACATGTAGCATTCTCTCTTGAAGAAGCGTAGAGCCACAGGGAGAGTCGTCTGCATTGTCCATGGCTTTGCAGCAATCCTACCTACTGAGCAAGCATGAAGCGACAGCAGGAAAAAAAACTCCCCATTAACGGGAAGGAAAAACCTCCAGCAGAACCGGGCTCAGTATGAACGGTCATCTGCCTCGACAGACTGGGGGTTACAGAAGACAGAGCAGAGACACAACAAGAGAGACAAAAAAAGCACAGAAGTTCTACATTAGATGGTAGTAGCGGGTGATCTGTCTTCCCTGGATGAAGCCACAGCTAACAGAACGCCAGACCAGGTGTGCCTACTATGAAGAAAAAAGAAAAATCAAAAAGTTAAAAGCTGAAATTACAACAGTCATTCAAAATTGAAGAACAATAGACCCTGATGTCCTGCAGTAGCCTAAACCTAGAGCAGCATAACTATAGAGGTAGCTCAGGGTAACATGAGCCACTCTAACTATAAGCTTTTTAAAAAAGGAAAGTCCAGCTTCTAGTGGAGAAGTTCAAGTATCTTGGGGTCTTGTTCACGAATGAGGGGAAGATGGAGCGGGAGATCGACAGGCGGATTGGTGCGGCGTCTGCTGTGAAGCGGGCGCTATACCGGTCCGTTGTGGTGAATCTGCACCAGATTTTTTGTGAGTCGTGGGGGAGCGCTGCCGAACACGTTCGTGTAAATCGCCCAGTGGACGGGCGGGCAAAATGCGTGACAGCATCTGCGGTGGCGGGCGGCCGGCGGTGCGCAAATCCCAGCGGTGGCCAAGGCCGGAGCGGCGCTTTGCTGCGAGGGCCGCTCATCACCGCTTGCGGTTTTAATTAGGCCCGAGCAGCGAAGCGCTGCGAAGGCCTATTGTATCTGTAGTGTTAATTATTATTATTATTATTCTGCCCCCCTAAAGAGGGGCCTTTTTGGGGGCCTTACCTTTTTCAAAAACTCACCAAACTTTGCAGATGCATGGTGACTGTTTAAAAATTTTGTATTTTAAGGTCATCACAAAAATCAAAAGAAAAATGCCTCAACGGCGCCACCTAGAAATTTTCAAAGGACCCTTTGCTATTCACTTACTTCATCGTAGAGACATGAGATTTGGTACAGTGGTAGAGCTCACCAAGACGCTCAGAATTTACAATTAATGTCATAGTGCAAATATCACAGGAAGTCGGCCATTTTAGATTGAAGGTCTGATTTTGACCTGATTTTTGACGTTTACAGCATTGGTATTTGATCGAACTCCTCCTAGGGATTTTGAGCGAGCGGCTTGAAACTCGGTCAGTCTGATCATAAGGCATGGCCAATTAAAAGTTATCAAAACGGTGAGTTTTTGAGCATGCTGAAGGGGCGTTGGCAGGGGTCAAAGTTCACCAACTCGCCATGAAACACAAAACTGTTATATTTCATACACAAAAACTCACAGAGCCACCAAACTTTCAGTAGTTGATCACCACTAGGTCTTCTTTAATATCCAATGGTCAAATGATGACATTGCTTAGGCCACGCCCCCTGACAACAGGAAGTGTCATGTTTTGTTGTAAGCGGTCGCTATGTTACCCCTCTGAGCTAATCAACATGAAACTGTGTCAAGAGACAGAAGACATATTGGTGTGTTGTGGATTCCAGACATATTGGTGTGTTGTGGATTCCAGCCCCAAGTGGATTCCATGGAGCAGGGCGGCGTGGTGGCGTGGGGAAGTCACATCAAACCATATATTTTTAATCTTTTGACAGCATTATTTGCTCAAACCTGTCCACCAGGTGGCAGCAAGAGACCACAAATAAACCACAAACCAAGTTGTCTTGTTCAGTAAGGCAAGGCAAGGCAAATTTATTTATATAGCACAATTCAGTACAAAGACAATGCAAAGTGCTTTACATGATTAAAATATAGCAAAATAAAACAGAATAAAAGTAAGTAGGTAGGAATAAAATGTAGATAGAAAAAAGAACAAAAAAGTGGTGATTCAGTTAACTAGAACAGTTGAAGGCAATCCTAAACAAATGTGTTTTTAATCTTGATTTAAAGGAACTCAGGCTTTACGCACCTTTACAATTTTCTGGAAGTTTGTTCCAGATCAGTGGAGCATAGGAACTAAATGCTGCTTCTCCTTGTTTAGTTCTGGTTCTAGGTATGCAGAGTAGGCTAGAGCCAGAAGACCTTAATGGTCTGGATGGTTAATACACTGATAACAAGTCTGATGTATTTAGGTGCTAAGCCATTCAGGGATTTATAGACGAACAGAAGTTTTTAAAGTCTATTCTCTGATATACAGGGAGCCATGGAAGGACTTTAGAACTGGGGTGATGTGCTGTACTTTCTTAGTCTTAGTGAGGACGCGGGCAGGAGCGTTCTGGATCAGCTGCAGCTGTCTGATCCACTTTTTAGGCAGGCCTGTGAAAACACCGTTGCACCGTTGCAAATATAAACGCATGGATTAGTTTTTCCAGATCCTGCTGAGACATTAGTCCTTTAATCCTGGAAATGTTTTTCAGGTGATAGAAAGCTGACCTTGTAACTTTCTTTAGATGCTTTTGGAGGTTCAGGTCTGAGACCATTACTACTCCAAGATTTCGGGCCTGATCAGTGGTTCCTAGCTGAAGCGACTGAAGCTGTGTGTTAACTTTTGATCTCTCCTCTATTGGTCCAAATATTATTACTTCTGTTTCGTTTTTATTCAACTGAAGAAAATTTTGGCACATCCATGCATTGATTTCTTCTAGGCATTTACTCAGTGCTTGAACTGGTTCATAGTCACCTGGTGACATGGTGATGTAGAGCTGTGTGTCGTCTGCATAGTTATGGTAGCTGATGTTGTTGTTCCTTATGATCTGAGCTAGAGGAGCATGTAGATATTGAATAGGAGGGGACCCAAGATGGACCCTTGGGGAACCCCACATGTGATTTTTGTAATCTTCGATGTAAAGTTACCTACTGATACAAAAAAGTCCCTGTCCTTTAAGTAGGATTTAAACCAATGGAGAGCTGTACCACAGAGGCCGACCCAGTTCTCCAGGCGCTCTAACAGAATGGAGTGATCAACAGTATCAAATGCTGCACTGAGGTCCAATAGAACCAGCACTGTGGTTCTTCCACAGTCTGTATTTCTATGGATGTCATCAAACACCTTGATAAGGGCGGTCTCTGTACTGTGGTGAGCACGGAAGCCAGACTGGAAAACGTCAAAGCGGCTGGTCGTTGTTAAGAAGGTGTTTAATTGTTGAAACACAGCTTTTTCAATAATCTTACTGATAAAGGGGAGGTTTGAGATGGGTCTGTAGTTCTGGAGTAGTAGTTTGTCTAAATTGTTCTTTTTTAACAGTGGTTTCATAATTGCTGTTTTTAGGGACTGGGGGGAAAACACCTGACAGAAGGGATGTGTTTATTATCTGAGTCAAATCAGACGCTATGACAGGCAAAACTTTCTTAAGGAAAACTGTGGGTAGAGCATCAAAACAGCATGAGGAGGAACTTAGCTGCTGAATGATCTCCTCTAAGCTTTTGGAGTTTATTTGGCTGAATTGGGACATTTTCTCAGGATAAGTTCCAGCTGAATACGGCTTTGGTTCTAGAGTTGGTGTGGATGTACAAACTGATCTTCTAATTATCAGTTTATTTATTTTTTAGACTAGTTCCATATGAGAGGTTGCAAGAAAACTTGTAACTTTACTGAATTTGCAGCTTAAGAAGATTGGGTTTGACAGACAACACCAACTGTCCCCTCAATCCAGTGCACACAATACCACAACAGACCTCATCACGCTCTACAGTACATCAAGAAAACTAAATCAACTAAAACAAGTTCACGAGTGCACATGAAATTAAGTTAATCCATATTTGTGTGTCAGGGTGTCTAAGCACTCTCCAGAATTTGACATCTCAGCAGGACCTGTAATAATTATAGAAAGTAACGTTATAGTTGTTCTGCCTTTTGTTAAGACAGCAAGGAATTCATGTCGTGAATACATTACATAAATAAGATATAAATTAATTATTAGTCAGAGGAAATCCATGGTAAAAACAGTTAGAAACGTTTTGGGTTCATATTTAATCAGAGTGAGACATCAAAACTTTGTTAGATCTCTATGTGAATTACATGAGATAGTGAGTGCTCTCACTTTAAATAAAAGATCTTTGACGTATTTTGCTCTGGGAAAAGCTGCTTTTCAGCGATGAAGCTAGGGAAACTGCTAATGTTGAAGTTGAATTTGTTCTACACGCTTCTGCCTAGGAAAATATTCGTCTTTTTACAAAAAGAATGTTTAAAGCCAGATTTGTGGATAAAGGTTATTCAGACAACGCAAGAAAAGGAAGCTTTGTGTGGGGAACTTTTGTCCTAGCTGTCTAGCTGCATATGGCCCCAGGACAGCACAATAGTTTTCTTGAAGTATAATTTTGGAGAAGTAGAAACAAGTATTAATTTCAAAAGGTAGGTAAAAGAGGAAAAAAGTTTTTACAAAATCTTAAAATGTTGGATAGTTGTTATTTCCATCTTGCTGTGAAAATTGGTGAAATATTATCATTTTTAATGCTTAGATATAAAATTGCAAGGCAATTACTAAAATGGCCGTTTCTTGAAAATGTTTTTTGGCATGCCATACTTTATATTTATAGGTAGCCTAGATGTGCATAATAAAAGAGTGGAACTAAAAGCTGGTCTAAATTTTTTATGGAGCTTTAACTTGCTAAGAGTAATAACGTTAGATGATTATATCTTTAAAATGAGATAACTGTCTCATAAAATGTGATAGTTTACTTGGTCTAAAGAGATGATTCAATTAAATGTTATTTATATAGCGCCAATTCATGAAATATATCATCTCAAGGCACTTTACAAAGTCAAAATCAATCAGATTATACAGATTGGGTCAGATTATACACATTGGTCAAAAAAATTCCTATATAAGGGAACCAGTTCATTGCATCAAAGTCTTGACAAGTAGCATTCTCTCTTGAAGAAGCGTAGAGCTACAGGGAGAGTCGTCTGCATTGTACATGGCTTTGCAGCAATCCTACCTACTGAGCAAGCATGAAGCAACAGCGGGAAAAAAACTCCCCATTAACGGGAAGGAAAACCTCCAGCAGAACCGGGCTCAGTATGAACGGTCATCTGCCTCGACCGACTGGGGTTACAGAAGACAGAGCAGAGACACAACAAGAGAGACAAAAAAGCACAGAAGTTCTACATTAGATGGTAGTAGCGGGTGATCTGTCTTCCCTGGATGATGCCACAGCTAACAGAACGCCAGACCAGGTGTACCTACTATGAAGAAAAAAGGAAAATCAAAAAGTTAAAAGCTGAAATGACAACAGTCATTCAAAATTGAAGAACAATAGACCCTGATGTCCTGCAGTAGCCTAAACGTATAGCAGCATAACTATAGAGGTAGCTCAGGGTAACATGAGCCACTCTAACTATAAGCTTTTTAAAAAAGGAAAGTCCAAAGAGCCAGCTTCTAGTGGAGAAGTTCAAGTATCTTGGGGTCTTGTTCACGAATGAGGGGAAGATGGAGCGGGAGATCGACAGGCGGATTGGTGCAGCGTCTGCTGTGAAGCGGGCGCTGTACCGGTCCGTTGTGGTGAAGAGAGAGCTGAGCCAAAAGGCGAAGCTCTCGATTTACCGGTCGATCTACGTTCCTACCCTCATCTATGGTCACGAGCTTTGGGTCGTGACCGAAAGAACGAGATCCCGGATACAAGCGGCTGAAATGAGTTTTCTCCGAAGTGTGTCTGTGCTCTCCCTTAGAGATAGGGTGAGGAGCTCAGTCATCCGGGGAGGACTCAGAGTAGAGCCGCTGCTCCTCCACGCCGAGAGGAGCCAGTTGAGGTGGCTTGTGCATCTGGTTAGGATGCCTCCTGGACGCCTCCCTGGTGAGGTGTTCCGGGCACGTCCCACCGGGAGGAGGCCCAGGGGAAGACCCAGGACACGCTGGAGGGACTATGTCTCTCTGCTGGGAACGCCTTGGGATTCCTCCTGAGGAGCTGGCCCAAGTGGCTGGGGAGAGGAATGTCTGGGCCTCCTTTATAAAGCTGCTACCCCCGCGATATTGCTAAAGTGTTCCTTTGGCAATAGTCCAATTGCTAAAGTGTTACTTTTACATTACTTTTGGGTGTGTATCCACCAATTTAGATGTTAAACCTTCATAAAAGCTGTCTTAATGCAAGAAACAAAACCCTTAGGCACATGAAATAGCAAGTAACTTTAAAAAACTAAAATGGTTTTGTTAACTTTTCACATTAAACTGGATTAACAGCTAGTAAGATACCTTTGATTAAATTGGTATACTAATGTTTAAACCAGGGGTGTCAAAGCTACGGCCCGCCGAACGATTTAGTCCGGTCCGGTGGCCAAATGCATTATCATTATTCAACGGCTGTATCTCCTCGCTGCATCGCGCGATCTGCACCAGATTTTTTTTGAGTCGTGGGGGAGCGCTGCCGAACACGTTCGTGTGAATCGCCCAGTGGACGGGCGGGCAAAATGCGTGACAGCATCTGCAGTGGCGGGCGGGCGGCGGTGCGCAAATCCCAGCGGTGGCCAATAGGCCAGAGCAGCGCTTTGCTGCGAGGGCCGCTCATCACCGCTTGCGGTTTTAATTATTATTATTATTAATCTGCCACCCCAAAGAGGGGCCTTTTTGGGGGCTTTATCATACTCAAAAACTCACCAAACTTGGCGGATGCAAGAAGACTGTTTAAAAATTTTGTATTTTAAGGTCGTCACAAAAATCAAAACAAAAATGCCTCAACGGCGCCACCTAGCAATTTTCAAAAGACCCTTTGCTATTCACTTACTTCATCGTAGAGACATGAAATTTGGTACAGTGGTAGAGCTCACCAAGACGCTCAGAATTTACAATTAATGTCATAGTGAAAATATCACAGGAAGTCGGCCATTTTAGATTGAAGGTCTGATTTTGACCTCAATTTTGACGTTTACAGCATTGGTACTTGATCGAACTCCTCCTAGGGATTTCGAGCGAGCGGCTTGAAACTCGGTCAGTCTGATCATAAGGCATGGCCAATTAAAAGTTATCAAAACGGTGAGTTTTTGAGCATGTTGAAGGGTAGTTAGCAGGGGTCAAAGTTCACCTACTCGCCACAAAACATAAAACTGTTATATCTCCTACACAGAAACACACAGAGGCACCAAACTTTCTGTGATTGATCATCATCGGGTCTTCTACAATATCCAATGGTCAAATGATGACATTGCTTAGGCCACGCCCTCTTACAACAGGAAGTGTTATGTTTTGTTGTAAGCGGTCGCTATGTTACCCCTTTAAGCTAATCAACATGAAACTGTGTCCACAGACAGAACACATGTTGATGTGTTGTGGATTTCAGGCCCAACTGGATTCGATGGAGCAGGGGGGCGTGGCGGCGTGGCATATTCACCTCAAACGCTGCTGTCATACGTTTGGCTCTGAATTCCACAGTTTTGGGCCAAGCTGCTTAAAACTCATTTGGATGCATCCTTATCCACCCCCCAACAGGAATCCATAACAAACTTTAGTGAGCAGGACTTAGTTTCTCCATAGCGCCACCAAGCAATTTTCAAAGGACCCTTTGCTATTCACTTAGTTCATCGTAGAGTAATGAAATTTTGTACAGTTGTAGATCTTTGCAAGACGCTCAGAATTTACAATTAATGTCATAGTGCAAGTATCACAGGAAGTAAGCCATTTTAGATTGAAATCTGAATTTTGACACCATGTTGACATGGTATCAAATACCATCATCATCAAGTTTGATCATATTTGATCAAACTTGTCCAGCAGGGGGCAGCAAGAGACCACAAATAAACCCCAAAGGAATTTTTCTTGGTAAGTAACTGATCTTAACTCTTTGGTTTCCTTATATATTTAAGTTGAACAGATATACAAATCCTGCTTGAAAACTGACAAACTTACTCTTGTTCAATACATTTCAGTTTTTATTTATATAGCGCCAAATCATGAAACATGTCATCAGGGGTGTACTGGGACAAAAAAATCGGCCCTGGCATTTTGGATTAGACTGGCCCACCACATTTTGTTGTGTACTGAATGTGTATACCAACTGTACAATACCTTGAGGTCAGGTTAATGGAAATTAGTGAGAGTGGACACTTAAAATACTTCTAAAATCTTAATTTATTAACACGGTAAAATGTAAACTCCATCACAGCACAGCAACTATTCTTAGATCAGAGAGAGAGAGAGAGAAAGAGAGGTGTCAGGGTCAATCACACATATTATCACGTTACATCATTATAAGAAGTTATTGTAAGTTGCTCATCAGATCTATTTAGTCTTCCAGATACTGTAGGGTAACATTGGACTAATGTGCACTCACTGTGTAAAAAAGGATGCCAATGACAAAATGAACCAGAGAAAGGCCTCACTTATCATGGAAAGAAAGAAAATATATAATAACATAATATAAATTTTGATTTACTCAGTCATTTGTAATAAGTATTTTATTTATCTAATTTCCTAATTTTTGATCATATTTTCTTTAAAATCGCAGACTTTTTGCTATTTTTCATGTAAATCCTTGGTGGCGCTTCATAGCGAAGCCGGTGAGGCCGCAGCAAGCTTGGCCTCCCCTGGGATTGTGCAATCCCATGTTAACTGCGCTGACTTCCATTCTGTGAATGCATCTTCCTGTCTCTAGATCATAAATTCAATTGTTCAAACAGTTATGAACAGATTTTCCACAATTTAATATATGTGGATTACGAATTGTGTTTTGGTCATCAAACTGTGTGCAGATAACATGTTTTCGTGGTGCTGGCTGATCATAAACAGCAAAGAACTGGTTGTAGGTGAGGTCGGCAGTTCCTTGGCCGCTAGGCAGGGGGCGCTCAAGGTGCACCGCTCGTGATCCCCAAATAGTAGAGTCAAAACAAGTTATGGATGTATTATTAGCGAGTTTTGCTAAACAAGTAAAGCACTAAAAAGACTCTAAACATAGAGCTGGAACAGGACTGATAAGGGAAGGCTTTCCTCCCTGGCAGTGAGCTCCACTGAGACTGAGAGACTTTTAAAACTGAAGAAGATAAAGAGAACTTTTACCGGAAAATGATGATATTTTTGTTCAGAAAGAGCGCCGCAGGGACTTAAATTATAAGTAGAGGTAAGACAGCGATACTTATTCATGTTTTGTTTTTGTGATAAAATGTGCGTAATGTGGGTTATAGTTTTAGAATGTGTTACAAATGCAGAAATCCATCATAACTCATAAACTGTTACAGTCAAATGACAAATAATTTATTTTTATTTTTTCATCAAATAATCAATATTTTTCCATGTCTCTTGGTGAATTAATTTGGCTCAATCAGTCTCCTTCAGCACTTTGCAACGAGTCTACTCTGTAGAGTGTATATATTTGTAAATCTGACTCTGATGACGTCAGTACCTCACCAGCTATGAACCCTACCACACGTCACTGATTACAACCACCACCACCACCACCACCATAATCTGCCTTGACCGACTGGGGGTTACAAAAGGGAGAGAAGAGACACAACAAGACAGACAAAAAAGCACAGAAGCACACATTGATCCAGTAATCTGTTTTACATTAGATGGTAATAACAGGTGATCTGTCTTCCCTGAATGATGTCACAGCTAACAGAACGCCAGACCAGGTGTACCTACTATGAAGAAAAAATAGAAAAAACAAAAAGTTAAAAGTTGAAATCACAACAGTCATGCAAAATTGAAGAACAATAGACCCTGATGTCCTCCAGCAGCCTAAGCCTATAGCAGCATAACTATAGAGGTAGCTCAAGGTAACATGAACCACTCTAACTATAAGCTTTGTCAAAAAGGAAAGTCCCAAGAGCCAGCTTCTAGTGGAGGAGTTCAAGTATCTTGGTGTCTTGTTCACGAATGAGGGGAAGATGGAGCGGGAGATCGACAGGCGGATTGGTGCGACGTCTGCTGTGAAGCGGGCACTGTACCGATCCGTTGTGGTGAAGAGAGAGCTGAGCCAAAAGGCCAAGCTCTCGATTTACCAGTCGATCTATGTTCGTACCCTCATCGATGGTCACGAGCTTTGGGTCGTGACCGAAAGAACGAGATCCCGGATACAAGCGGCCAAAATGAGTTTTCTCCATAGTGTGTCTGGGCTCTCCCTTAGACATAGGGTGAGGAGCTCAGTCATCCGGGGAGGACTCAGAGTAGAGCCGCTGCTCCTCCACGTCGAGAGGAGCCAGTTGAGGTGGCTCGGGCATCTGGTTAGGATGCCTCCTGGACGCATCCCTGGTGAGGTGTTCTGGGCACGTCCCACCGGGAGGAGGCCCAGGGGAAGACCCAGGACACGCTGGAGAGACTCTGCTGGCCTGGGAACGCTTTGGGATTCCCCCGGAGGAGGTGGCCCAAGTGGCTGGGGAGAGGAAGGTCTGGGCCTCCCTCTTGAAGCTGCTACACCCGCGACCCGACCCCGGATAAGCGGAAGACGATGGATGGATGGAAAAAGGAAAGTTTTAGGATTAGTCTTAAAAGTAGACAGGGTGTCTGCGTGACGGACCAAAACTGGGAGTTGGTTCCACTGGAGAGGAGCATGATAGCTAAAGGATCTGCCTACCATTCTGGTTTTACAGACTTTAGGAACCACCAGCAGACCTGCTTTCTGAGAGTGAAGTGGTCTGTTAGAAATTACTAAAGTTTGTACACAACATACACATGTGGAATATTGCTAACGTGTTACTTTAGCAATATTCCAATTGCTAAAGTGTTACTTTTACATTATTACTTTTGGGTGTGTATCCACCAATTTAACTGTCAAACTTTCATAAAAGCTGTCTTAATGCAAGAAATGAAACCCTTAAACACATGAAATAATTAACTTTAAATAACTAAAAAGGTTTTGTTAACTTTTCACATTAAGCTGGATTAACAGCTAGTAAGATACCTTTGATTAAATTGGTATACTAATGTTTAAACCAGGGGTGTCAAAGCTACGGCCCGTGGGCCGAATTCAGCCCGCCGAACGATTTAGTCCGGTCCGATGGCCAAATGCATTATCATTATTCAACGGCTGTATCTCCTCGCTGCATCGAGCGATCTACACCAGATTTTTTGTGAGTCGTGGGGGAGCGCTGCTGAAACACGTTCGTGTGAATCGCCCAGTGGACGGGCGGGCAAAATGCGTGACAGCATCTGCGGTGGCGGGCGGCCGGCGGTGCACAAATCCCAGCGGTGGCCAATAGGCCAGAGCGGCGCTTTGCTGCGAGGGCCGCTCATCACCGCTTGCGGTTTTAATTTATTATTATTATTGTGACATCAGTGTTCACAAAACGAATAATGCATGGTCTTTCAACAATTTATGAAAAATATATTTTTAAAGCATGTCATGTGGTGCCCCTCCATGGTTGGTGCCCCTGGGCACTGGCCCTTATGGATAATCCGGCCCTGTGTATAAACCTCTCCCCCCGAGCCTCTTTCAGAGTTCCCGCGGATCCTTAAAAAGTCTTAAAAGGCATTAAATTCTGTAACTTAAAACTAAGGCCTTAATTGGCATTAAAATGTCTTAAATCAGTTTTTCTTAAGTCTTAAAATTGTTACCAGGTCATAAATAGGATTTTATTTTTGTAATCATTACCAAACAGTAAAATAATTGACACAATTATATATTTTTTTAAATATACTGAACGGCTCAATGTAACCATTATGGGTTCCGTCCCAATAGCGGAACCAATAAAAACCGGACCATAACTGGGAAAAAGAGTTGGCACTGGTTATGTTGTGGTTTTTAAAACTGATTTTATAGTTTATTTTAGTAGGGAACAAAACAAAGTTTGTGAATTCAGTTCAGTAGTTGTTAAAAATATATCTGTAATTTGTGTTTTTTTCAGCTTTCTTCCTATATGAAATGTTTTTCAAAATTTTAAACATGTCTACTGGGCCAGAAAGTATTGGTTTATGTTAAAATAAACATTTGGGTGAAGTTGTCGCAACCAGGTTTTTCTTGTTTATCGTGAAATTGGTCTTAACTTTTTATTTCAAGTGGCATTAAAAAGTCTTAAAAAGTCTTGAATTTAACTTGCCTTATGCTGTAGGAACCCTGTCTTTAGATTTAATTCCCTGTCCTCCCACAGCGGCAACGGTGGCATCTACAGAACCATCACTGTCAGGGACACCATGTCCGATCTGCCTGAGATTCGCAACGGCGCCGCCGCCCTGGAGATTTCCTACAACGGAGAGCCTCAGTCTTGGTTCCAGAGGCAGATCAGAGGCACGCAGTATCAGCCCATTCTCAGAGACCACATCTGCAAGGTGAGCTGTGTTTTCATACGGCTTCGTCCCAAATTCCCGGTGTTCTCCTTCTGCACGGTTTGACGATTGCCGTTCTCAGGACATGAGCGCGCTGGTGGAGGCCAGGATGCGTCACATCCCCCTCGCTCCGGGCTCCGACTGGAGGGATCTGCCCAACATCGAGGTGCGGTTAAAAGACGGCACCATGACGAAGAAACTGCGCTACACGCACCACGACAAGAAGAACGGCCGCAGCAGCACCGGCGCGCTCCGAGGCGTCTGCACCTGTGCAGGAGGTACGCGGCCGGTCGTTTGGTTTCTGATCAGAGGGACCTGAACCGCCGGCTGAAGGAGCTTCCGTTTGTCGTTCCAGGGAAAACCTGCGACTCGGCCGACAGGCAGTTCAACACCCTGATTCCCTGGTGCCTGCCCCACACCGGCAACCGCCACAATCACTGGGCCGGGCTGTACGGCAGGCTGGAGTGGGACGGCTTCTTCAGCACGACCGTCACCAACCCCGAACCCATGGGAAAGCAGGTCCGAGTGTTTGAAAAGCCACAATAGTGAAGGGATACCTCACATTTAGTCTGGAGCATTGCTGTTTTTCATGAGTAACGTGTAAAAAATTCAGCAAATGACCTTAAGATTTCCTGCGTTTTCATCCTAACCGATGCGTGTAATTGCTTACAGGGCCGGGTCCTGCATCCCGAGCAGCACAGAGTGGTCAGCGTGAGGGAGTGCGCTCGCTCTCAGGGCTTCCCCGACACCTACCGCTTCTTCGGGAACGTCCTGGACAAACACAGACAGGTCCGATCCTGTTCTCCGAGCTTCCCACCGACACGAGCAGAAGCGTTTTCCCACTCTATAAACATCAGGAGGTGAATTTATGGAGGATTTATCTGCTTTGCTTTTATTTCTAGGTTGGAAATGCTGTTCCTCCCCCGCTCTCTAGAGCCATCGGACTGGAGATTAAGAAATGTGTCGCAGATCGGATGAAGGAGGAACAAGCTACAGCAGGTGCTTAGACTTCTGTTTCCTCTTTTTTCAATTTCATATTTACCATTTAAACTTCTCATATCTTTTTTTTTTTTTTTTTTTTTGCAGACATCAAACAAGAAAAGATGGAGGTCTCTGACTAACTCCTTCTTTTTTTTTTCCATGTTTTAAAGGTTTTAATGCTGGAATACTTTTTAAGTGATTTGACTTTCAGCTGTCACCAAGTGGCCACTATGTACTATGTAGTAATCATTCCATATTGCGTCTTAATGGTTTTTATTCATGCTGTTAAATGTTCAATGTGGAGTAAATTGTATGTAGATTTTATATGTAATATTTCAAATAAAGTTCTCCTGAAATTGTATTTGTGATTTGAGGCTTGCAGCTTTTTACTTGAAACTAAACTTCTGAAAATCAAAGTAAATTGATCTCTGATTTGGAGACGTTCTGTTTGTGGTTCACTTTGATGAAGATAAACGGTGTTTGAACAGTGGGTTGTATAGTAAGCACTGTTGCCCTGCAGCATTAAGGTCCTGGGTTTGAATCCTACATTAATTGCACCCGGAGGTGCGATAAATTTGGCATAATGTTCCTGACCTGAGGCAGGGATGCGTGTCACATGGTTACAGGTTCACTTTCATAGGTTTGCCTCAGGACAGGCAGATGTAGGCTCTTCTGCATAAGCCATAACAATGGGCTTATTGTCACACCACTTAACACAAAGCTTCTGATCTGCCCTTGTAACTGTGGCTGAAGCACCTCACTGCAAAAATGGATCTAAAAATAAGTAAAATGTTCTTAAAGTTAGTGTATTTATCCTTGATTTGAGTAGGTAAAGTGGATTATCTTCCAATGGAATGGATATTTTTACCCCTAAAATAAGATAATTGGATATCCTGCACTTTAAAATAGATGGAGATGAATTGTTCCTATTTTAAGTGCAAAAATCTTATTCCATTGGCAAATAGTCTTATTTACTTGCTCAAATCAAGGACAAATACTCTTTTTAACATTTTACTTGTTTCTAGTTCTGTTTTTGCAGCCCTCTTCCTTGCCTTTTCATGATTGCTTATTTATTGCTTTGGGGACCAGGTTCTTCATCACTTTGCCAGTCAGGTGCACCTGGTTTCTCAGCATGCGATCTACAGCTGGTACGGTAGTGAAGAACTGATCACAATACAGATTCACACAAACCGTTGATCACCAAGGCCCCTAAACCCTTCCCCTCAGTCCTGAATTTGTAAGTTCAGTGCCTTTGCATCTTAACAGACCTCGAAGTCCGGTACAATCCCATGAACTGATGTCGGAACAGAGTTCTCATGCCAACTGGATTGGACTTCAGTGGCACATGAAGGAAAAACTAAGTTTATGGTATTCTCTGGTAATCGGGTTCATAATGATGTAAAGTTATGTAAAAAATGGAGTTGAAATTTAAAGAGTTTGAGACAATTTTTAGGGATTATTATAGACAAACTTAGTTGGAAGCCACACGTAGAATATATTTGGAATATTTAAAAAAGATTTAAATATCAAAGGCCTGCATATTATATATTCCTCTTTGGTCATGCCTTATTTGTCTTATTGTTCAGAAGTATGGGGAAATGCAAATAAAACAATTGAGTTAAGTTGCAAAAAAAAGCTATAAGGCTTATAAATAAGGTGGGATACCGTGAACCAACTGAAACTCTTCAAAGCAACACATTAAAATTCAAAGACGTTTATATAAAAATACTGGAAATGTACAAAGCAGTGAACAAAAGTCTTCTGGTATACAGAAATTTATGTTAAGAGAAATATAATTTGCGAGGTTTATATTTGAATGTGCAAAAGAGATTTGAATATATATGTACGGTAAAGAACCTGGTAGGTTGTAAGTATAAAACAGGATAGGCAAGAATAAGCTTTGCTTCAGCCTATTCCTTTTTTTTGGTAAATTGTGGGTTTGTTTATCTTTTTTTTTTTTTTTTTTTTACTGTTTCCTGTGTTTAATGTTGGATAATTTACTAAAAATAAAGTGAAAAAAGAAAACATGCTGTCAGCGCACGCAGGCTCCAGGGAATGGGAATATTTGAATTAAGCAAATGTACCACTTGCAGGAACTATTTACGCTTGTGAACTGTTGATTTCCATCATTTATCTAACCAGAATTATTGCATATCAGTAACTTTGTAAACTGATCTAAAAATACCCAGCTTTATCCAACTTTACTAACAATTGTCCAAATGTCCTCAAAATATATTCCACATTGAATGCCTTATGAAGCTAAAGAACTGCATAAACACACCAGTTTCAACCACGAAATTAAATTGGGATTTTTACCTGGCCCTTTGTTCTGTGTTGTAGAAGTGGTTGACTGAGATCCCGCCATTTTGCTTTTACTGAAATAGGTGTAACGTCGCCATGAGACCTCTAGATGGCGCTTTTAGTGTTTACTAATGAGACCAAGGGGTCAAAGTTAAAATAATGAAGTACTGTGGTTCCGAGAGACAAAGATGTAAAGTCCTTGCAGGAGGACACAGGGTCTCAGGATTAAACTGGTACCAGGTGGAGCTCTAGTAACTTGGGATTCTGTTCCCATTTTTCCTGACTCATTTCATCAGATAATTTTTTTGTGAAAACCTAACAGTGGACCACTGAACAAGTCCAGTTTGGTATTTCTCCTTAACTCCAGATGACGGGCTTCCCATGATCACTCCAGCCATAATTTCTAAGACTAATCAATAAATTGAGTCCTGGTCACTATGACAACAACTTAGTAAAACTGAACTGAAGAAAAATGCAACACAAATGACAATTTATGATCTTTATTTAGGTAACAGCCACATTTTCCAGCGAGAAAATCTGGCATCTTGAAAGTCTGACAACTTCCTCAGTTGTTTGACGGTCTGGAAAGAGAAAAGTAAGGTTGGCAAATGGAAAGCATAATGCTAACTTATTTAACAGAATGACAAACTCACTTGGCCCATTCAACATTGAGAATAAGATGATCGTATCCGAATCCTGACACTCCTGCAATGGCTCTGGCTGCATCCTCTCGCCGGTGGAAACTGATGAAAGCAAATCCCTGCGCAGAGAAAAATTAAAACTGAAGGTTGTTGTTTCTGAATGTTTATATAACCTTAAAACTGAAAGGCAAAGTGGTAATTAGGGTTTCCTCTAGGACTTTAGTTTTAACCTTGGTGGTGTGTTTTCTGGATGGATATAATCTAATTTGCATATTTGTTCATACATTTCTGACACAGGCTGCAGGAAGGTTTTTGCTAAGACTAAAAGAAAAGTTATTAAAATAGTGATTAAGTGTGTTTGGAACTAAAAATTGCCTTTGCAAAATGATTTATGAATTTTTATACATTGGCTGAATCCACACTACATAAAACAAACTGTACCAAGAAGACATATCAGAGGCGAACAAAGTGATAGTGTTGAATAAGTGAAACTCAAATTCAGAGCATTGTTTTAGTGAAACAGTTTCAGAGACAAATGAGACTATAAAAACAACATTTACGTGACGAGGTAGCAGCAGCTGTGGTTTGCCGGGTAGACAGAGATGAAGGAAGTGGGAACTCATGTGGCAGCTCTCACTGCTGCCTCAATACAGCGACTCCAGAATAATAATATAATAAACATTATTATCATTGCAACCTACATTCCAACAAAATTTGTTCACTGCATTTAACCCATCTGCTTGGGGAGCAGTGGGCTGCCACTGTGCAGCACCCAGGGAGCAATCTGGGGTCTTGCAGAGTGGCATTATGTGGGAATTGAACCCAGAACCTCTAGGACACAAGCACAATGCTCTAACCACTCCCCACAGAACAAAACTACTGGTGCTTTTGGTAAAAGTTGCCATTAAAACAGAAAAAAAAGTCACCAAGTTGCTTTTTTAAAGAAAATTGCTAGACGTGTCTGAAAAGTCACTAAATACAACAACAAAGACGCTAAATGAGCAACACTGGACTGTTGTCCCCACTTTTCCTTCCCCCCTGACAGCAGAAGCTGCCACTAGCCAGCTTTGCAGCCAGACAGGAAGGAGCCAGTGGTGTTGGTTTTTCAAAATAAAGTCCGGTTTAACATTACATGATATTTAAATTCAGTTCAACCTCACATTATGGTTAGTATGAGTGGGCAAATATAGGCTGTACATAATATAGGGTGAATATATCTCATATGCGTAATGTTTTTACCATATATTAAAAAAGAAAAACCTTCATTCTGAAAGTGTGTTGACTTTTATTTTTCCGTGGCGGTGCGCCACAATCAAATTCATGTGGCGGAAACCCTGGTAATCAGCACAGGGGTGCATATTGTGTTGGGACAGAAAAAGCATGCAGTGCCAACCTTGGACTGTCCTGTGTTCTTGTCCTTTGCCAGATAAATCCTTGAGATGGACCCGAATGGTCTGAAAAGCTCCTGCAAGTCGGTCTCACGGGTGTCCTCAGACAGGTTGGTCACACGGATCGTAGCATTGTCATCAGCTGTAAGGTTCAGTCAGAGGAACGCTTAGACGCTGCACAAGAACTGAAATGCAGAACGCGTTTGTTCGGCACCTTCGCTGATACTCACCTCTGCGGTTGGGCTGCATGGACTCCCCTCTTCGAGTGCCTCCATCCCTCAGGCTCGGGGGCACATACTTTCCAGTCTTTGCCTGTGCAGGCTGCGCAGGTTCTGGTTCAGCTGGTAAAAGCAAGAGCGAGCCATTTTAAATGACAATACAACTTAAAAATGGGAAAAACTACCATTGAAGGTGACCCGATAATTAAAAACCGTTACCGGAACCAGGAGTCTTCTCCTTGTCTCCAGTGGTCAGGCCGAGCTGTTCAGCCAGTTCCTTCTGCATAGGGCCCAGGGTGTCCTTGTACGGGCAGCGGGTTGTCCAATGGTCGCCTTTGCAAATACGACAGGACACAATCTTCTGTCCTTTAAGTTTGTTCATGGGATCTTCTTCCTGATCTTGGGCATTCAGGTCCTGCAAAAAGCCAAATTAGCACTTCAGGCACAGACTACACAATTCAAAAAGGATACATTCTGCCTTTAAAATGGGACTCCATTTTTCTTAAAACCGTATTTTTCGGACTATAAGTTGCGTCAAAAACTACATCATAATGAGGGAAAAGAAAAACTATAAATTGCATTTTTTTTAGAAATGTATTTCACACAATCCAAGACTAAAAACTGACATTTAATCTGGTATGGCAATTGCACGGCTGCATCCACAATCCGCTGTATTATATGAATCATCCCTGGGAGTCTGAATGGGGCAAATTAACTTCATTTTTAAGTGGTACAGGAGCAGGATAGTTTTCACAGGTCTAGAGCGCCCTCTTGCGGCTATAGACGGTAATGTTTACTACTTTGTTCATGTTGACTCATTTAAAATTTATATATAAGTTGCACCTGACTACAAGTCTCAAGATCGACCAAAAGTGTGACTTATACTCTGAAAAATACGGTACTTTAATTAGTGAGTCAGCTGAGAAAGCTTGTATGGTTTTTAAAGTCAAAGGACAGCCAATGCAGATTTCAAAAACATTTCATCCAAACCACAGAAAACTGTTAATCAAATGACGGTGGGTTTAATTTTCTGGATGGTTTGCGTCATCCTTTATTCAACCTGTGACCGGACCATCACTGGTTCTCAATGGCTTCACACATTTGAAGAGAGAAAAAAATAATGCAAGAGATTCTCACATCTTTGCTGGAGATAAAAGTCATGAAGACGTCGTCGCTGACTGTAGTGGTGGCAACATTGGGGCCGGGTTGATCACGCTCCGAGTTGCCAAATTTCTTCCAGTTCTGCAAAATAGAGTGAAAAATATTATTCCAACAGTTGATCATTCAGTAAGTGCATGAACTTTTTACTTCATAAGCACAAACCTTTCTTTTGGCAACAGCCTTTGATGCTTTCCTGTTCTCGATCTTGAAGGTCCGCACAATCTAGAGAACAAAATCCATCACCCCCAAAAAAGATTACGCTAGATATAATTTACAGAGAGATCAGTTTCATTTGTTATCCACAAAGTACTAATGTAATGAATACTACATTAACAATCATGGATGTGTTGCATTTGTGAAGAATATAAAAAAATAAAAATCACTGTAGGTCTAAGAGCACCTGGGATATAAAAACAATGAAGATAAGTTTCATGGCTAAAGGCATTGATTTACAATGTTAAAACATATTCTCTGGCATTGCAAAGTCAGAAATTTTCATTAAAAATAAACTCCAAAAGGTATGAGATTATGAAAATTAGACTATTGCAACAAAAATTGGATAGAAGGCCTTTTGAGATTAAAGTGATGCATTTCTTTGATGCACATCTGTATATTGTCCAGTGTTAGCTGTGGATCCGGACTCGCCTCGAACGGGATCAGGACTAAATCCCTGAGACGGTGAGGAAGAGCCTGCACCCGGGACACGTGGTTCTGATACACAGGAAAGGAGCCCAGACGCACCATTTACACTTTGGAAAACATCCAGATGTGCAGCTCCTAAATTTACCAATTAAACTTTAGCAGCCTTCTAGCATTTTGTGTCGACAAATGTCAAACTTTATGTCAGAGAACAGCCCACTTTCAAAAAGTGTACACTTATGCATTTAATTGTGGAAAACGTTAAAATGTCTTTGCAAATGTATGCGATTTTAACATCAGAACATCCACGTTTCCTTCTGTAAATATGTAAAATTAAGTTTATTTGTATAAAAAATAAAATACTCCTCCATGGCCAAATAGTAGTTTTCATTTCATCTACCATGAACCCAACACAACGACATATCTAAGCATTTCTCATATTGTGATCAAATAAATACCTTATATTTTTTCCCATCTTCCTCATCTATTTTATATTCGGTGACGGTTTTTATGTTTCCTTTTATGGTTTCCTTCGGAGACGGTAGCGTGCCTGCGGAGAAGGGAATACCAAAGGTGTTCAAAGTTTGCAGATTCAGGGTCAAGGTCCACAATACATCTCTGTTGAATGCAAACCTTGAAGAACTTATTGTGTCAAATAACTAACAAATAGAATTTACAGCACAGATCATGTCCAAGGTAAAAAAAAATAAAAATAACTTACTTCCAAATACAAAAAAGTTTAGTGACAGAAAAGGGGGTTATATAATTTTCATAGATTTTTTTTAAAAACAAAGTATTTAGATCGGTGTAACAGAACGGATAGTGGTTTAAAACAATGCAATCACATAAATCATTTAAAAAAACGATACAAGAAAAAAAACTCATGGCTTACAATCAAAACCCAAAAATAGAACCAATGTTAATTAAATGAAATAAGAGTTGCACAGCAACATTTTGTTTCACCTTTAATTTTATATCTTCTTATGTGTAAATAGTTTATAGTAGATTAAAAAAATGAAAGACGCAGGAAGTTTGTATTCTGCCTGCTCCTTTTCAAGACCTTTTTTATTCTTGCATTATTTTGTTATTGTTGTTGCTTGTATAAATGTACATGTCCATTCATCTCTTTTCTGTTTCTTGTATATCTTTCTGTTAATGTTGAAACGCTAGTAATAAATAAAAATCTATATATCTACAGTTATTACAAATCGGGGTCCCGCTGCCAATAAAAAAAAGCCAAATTTTACCATCTGTTGTCACAGCTCTTGGCTCTTGGCTCTTACTTTATCCACAACCTGAAGTAGAGCTATTCCTTAACGAATGTCTTTAATAATGAAGTTTGATTAATTTTTCTGATATTGTTATAAACGTCATCATCTTGTATTTCCCGTGCCGGAAAACGCTGCCTCCGTGGCTGTCAACGGGGCCGCTTTTCTAACCATCCGATAATAAACCAGCCATATATATCAGTTACTATAATTTATGACAAATGTGGTTATAAAGCAACTAATTCCGATTAATCAGTGGGTAGCTTTATATCGCGTTTAACTCCATACAACCACGTGGAAGTGGAAGCCGCCTAGCCGGGCCTCGTCCTCCTCCTCCCGCGGACTGCGGTCTAGCAGGGCTGTGCTAACATTAGCTCCTTAAGCTAAAACACTCCTTACCTTCATCTCCTTCCTCCTCGACCTGGTCGGCCCAGCTGGGCTTGGAGCTAGAAGAGAGAGCGATAGAAATTCGGCTTTATGTTCGTAGAATAAAGCAAACACGGACAGAGACATCCAAAAGTTTCTAATGACACTTACTCGTCGTATTCAATCGACGGCATCCTCTCCGTTAGCTTAGCTCCGAGAGGCTCGAGAGGTTCACCGGGAAGAAAAAGAAGCGCGCACTTCCGGTATTAAACTTCGCAATAAGAGTCTGACATTTTTTTTTTCATAATAAAAGTTTTTGTCTTATAGTTTTGGGCCAGTATAGTTCTTTGTACAATAAACAAAAAAATCACAGTGAAAATTAGCACCATATCATTGCCATGGGCGTACGGAGGACCAGCCCTGCCATAATTTACAATGGATATAGAAATAAAGAAATTACTTGATAAAATAAATGCAGGGCCAAAAAGTAGCTAATATAAAATTATGTTCCATTAAATGCAAATAAATAAATGAGTAAAAGGGGGCATTTATTCAACAACTGATCAATATTCAGCTACAAATATGTAGTTTTGTCAATATTTAATGCCAGTATTTTATCTCTTTATTGCATGTTGTTTATTTAAACCACTCATTATCAATCGTCTGATTTTCTTGAACTCTGTTTTCTCTTTGTGAATTTATTACTGTGAATGCAGTAGGCATTCACAGTTCTTGAGATCCTGTTTCTCTTTATTCTTTATTCTTCTTCTTCTTCTTCTTCTTAGTGTTTATTCTTCCTAATGCATTTTTACTGTTTAAAGTTTGATTCGCTTCTCCTCCTACAATTTTTCTCTGATTTTAACCATTCAACTTTTAAACTATTCAGCTTTTTCTGCAAATTTTCAGCTTTTTTTCTCCCATAGGAAATGAATGTAATTCACTAAAATTCCACTCATTTTAGCTGCTTTTTCACAGCTTACTGCTTCAGCCTACTTTCAGCTAGAAATGTCATTCAACTTTCAAAATGTAGTGATATCTTTCAGCTATTATGATATATTTCAGCTTTTTCATATCTTTTACCATTTTCATATAGTACCTCCTTAAAATAATTTTGGCTTTTCAAGAAATTCAGCAAATAACATGCGTTGCTATGGTCGTCAAGGAGGCAGTTATAGAGTGCGCACTCTAGAAATTCAACAAATTCTTCTTCTCCGAACAACTTCTTCTCACTCGCTCAATTTTCAACCTATCCACATAAATTATACATCAAAACATAGGAATTTTTGTCTGGATTCAGAAAATGTAACCCTCATTCGTGTAGCATTTATAGATTTTTCGCAAATCACCTCAGAGCGACACAAACCCGAAACCTCCCCCATTCATTTCCTATGGAGCGGTTTTGAAAAATGACGTCTGAAAATCCAAAACATCACATGTTTTCGCATCGTCGCTACTCCTAAACCGTTTGATGTACAGGCATGAGACTTCCACATATGAATGTCCCAACCCTTCTGGCACTCACAAAAAAGGATTTTTGTGGATAACTGTTACGGTTTTTCCGCAGGAACAATTTGTTCGGGAGTAGCGAATGTGCAAAATCCTGAAAATGCTTAAGAGCTGCATTTTTCCACATGATCCACTTTTTTACATCGTCGCTGTGCCTACACCGATTTTTGTACAAACATAAAAATGAGCAACATAGTCCTCAAAAGCCTGCTGATACTCACAGTGAAAGAATTAATTTGATATCTCTTATACTTTTTCAGCTAGAGCGATTTGTTCGGGACCGTTTTTAGAGGATTTTGGAAATTCCTCAAAAATCCCCTTTAGATCATAATTCTTTACGCCTTTATTAAAATATTTCCAGCAAAAACCGATACCAAGTCTTCTTCCCCTATCCGTTACGAAATAAACGCAGAAAAAATTACGTCTCTACCATTTACGGATCAGGAGATATGGAGCGTTGTGCGAGGCAAAGTTCTCCATTATAACCCAATGGGACATATTTTGAGCAAAGTGTCTGCACTTCTGTAGACTGGCTAGCTGCAGGTGTGTCAGTGAGTTTCCATGACGACGGAACTCTGAGGGCCAGAGGGAGAGGCTCCATTGAGATAGAAGGGCAACTTTCGACGCTCACCGCAGTTGCTGTGATTAATTTAGGAATCTAAAATTCGCACAGTCACTTCCTCTTGATATTTTAAAATTTTCAAGAGACTTTCAGCCATGTGTCACTTTTCTACTTCTGCTTTGTTAAACGATTCAGTGTTTAGAATGAGTTAGGAAATGTTTGGTGCCTTTCCCTCAGTTTTTTCTTCTTCTAATCATTCAGCTATTGTTCTTTCATGTTCAAATTCTTCAACTCTTTCAAATTCTTCAACTTCTTCAACTTCTTCCACTTTTTCAACTTCTTCAATGCTTTTCAGCTATTTTTTTTCTTCTTCAAAGAACTTCTGCATCTTTTGCTCAATCATTCAGCCATCTGCATTCACAGTGCATTTTCGCAGGAAATGCAAATTTTTCTACTTACAAGTGATTTTCCCCACACCTTTTTTATTTTAAACTACAAATTTTCAATCATCTGTTTTTCTTGAACTCTTTATTTACGCTTGGTGTATTTATTATGTGTGATTTCCCCTACCCCTTTTTTATTTAAACCACTCATTTTCAATCATTCGTTTTTATTGAAACCTTTATTTATTCTTTGTATGTTTATTACAAGTAATTTTTTCCTCTGCTATTTTATTCTTTTAGATTTATTTACACCCAAATATATTTAAAACACATGTATTGTCCTCAAAATCATTATAATTTTTTACCTAATTATTTTATCATCCTTTTAATTTTGACACACTGAAATATTTCCACCTCTAACCTACCCCTGTGGCATTTTCTTTCGCAACTTTCTAACTGGGAGAATGCTTGAGTCTCCAGTAGGGCTGGAAGATATGACTAAAACTTATCACAATATATTTCTGGATTTTTTTTTGTTGGTACAATATAATTATGATATCGATATAAACTAAATAAAAGCCTCAGAAAGACTGCCAAGAATGCCCTCAACAGATGCCTGTACAAACATATAACACTTATCTAGCCATCTTTATAAAACTCCTCCAATATAGCATTTTAGAAATATTTGCTTTAGAAAACAAAACACATAAAACTACATAAAACCCGGAGCATCAGTCAGTTACAGATGCTGTAATCATACACTGCAATGTATGTTGAAATATCAGAAATGTCATTTCACCATAATTGAATAATATATATAGCAATATATTATATATATTATATATATATTATTGTCCACTCCTAACCTGTTGCAGTACTCACACTGAACCCTATGCACTTCTATTAAGTGTGTACCTTGTGGAAGTGCACATAAGTGTTCAAGTGCACAGGTTACAAGCAACCAAAATTGGAGAATTGGGACACTAAGGGTTATGTCATTGACATTCACCTCTATGTCACCAAAAATTATGCAACCATCACTGTTTTTGCAATCTTTACTGTTAAAAATGATTAAATATGCAACAGGCAATTGTTTTGAGGGGAATAAAATGCAGAAACAGAAATTTGAGAGGATTGGGCATAGCAGAGCGGGTATTGCCACTATAAGAAATTAATGGAAATAAATATTATAAATATATACCCAAAGCAAATATAAACCAATATAATATATATATAACCAAAACAAACAAACATGTTGTGTGCCTTTCATTAATGATAGCACCTTATAAGATTTTCTTTTGTGAATATGTGCTATATAAATAAAACTGAATTAAATACAACACGAAGTCTGTTTTCGGGCATCTGATCAGGAGGCATCCTGGGCGCCTGTCTGGAGGTTTTCTGGGCACGGCTCACTGGGGAAAACCCATTGGCCCAGAATGAGCTGGAGAGGGAGGGAAGTCTGAGTTTCCCTCCTCAATCTAAGTAAAAGTAAATAAATAACATTTGTTGCCTGCGCTTCCTGATCTCAGGTGAATGCTAGTGGGTGAATCGATTGTGGTTCGCTGGAGTCCCCGAGCTTTAAAAAATGGCCGAACAACCCACTCCAGACTGAAATATGTCAATCACTTTCTCATCAGTCCTTGAATATCTATAGCTCTGGGCATACTGGGTTGATTTTCAATATCTTTTAAATCCACATCATTTTTTAGACAGATTCTAATGAAGTGTTTATTATTCTGCCAGTAGAGCAATCAGGCCTTGGCATGGCTTGCAAAATTAATTTCAGCTTTGAAAAACATGCTCATGATTTGAAAAAATTATTTTTTTTCACACAGAGCAGGTTGGTTTCAATAACCTCCATACCCCACCCCACCCCCTAACAACTGAAGTCATCATTTGGAAACTGCTTTCTGTGTTTACTCGGGTTTTTTCTCATATATAAACTTGCTTGATGCACTGAAACATTTAAGTTTGACAAAAAAAAAACTCAAATTACATTGCTTGCATAAATTAGTCAGGATGGTAAAAAAAAAAGAGGAAAACTTGAAAAAAAAGAAAGTCTTTATTACAAACAGGTCTGATCAAATGTCTTTAGTACAGAGCTGTAACACATAGGAGTCCTTTCAAAGATACGTGCAGCAAAGTTATGTTTAGCCTGAAACAAGGATGTACTTCATGCAAAAGGGCACCCAGCAGCAGCTCTACTTCCTCATCCAACCATGTTGTCTTCTGAGCTCTTTCCACAGCATGCCACCCTTATACTGTCAAACAGAGCCATGTAGAGTATCGGATGGATACACATGTTCAGTGTCGCCAGACCCTTGGACACTTGGTACATGCGGTAGACCCAGCAGTTCGTGTCCGCGAGATACATCCTCAAATACAGATGATGGACTTGGTAGACATGATAGGGCACAAAGGAAACAGCATATAGGACAATCGCTGATATGACCAACAACGCCACTTTGCGCTTTTCAAGTGTTGTTATGTTGACATTTTTCCACACAACCCGGATTACCACACAGTAAGAAGTAAAAGTTACTATGAAAGGAACAAGACAGCCAAACACAGCAAGGAATACTTTGTATGTAAAGTGAGACCTCGCGTCGGACGTCTGGTGACAGTAGGACACACATAAAGTGTTGTTATTGTAACTGGGTGTGCAAAGAGAAGCAAACTTGAGCACGGGGCAGGAGATGACTCCAACAACAAGCCATATGACGACGCTGATGACTTTGACATGGGACGGTTCCACGTGGGAGCGGGCGAAGAAGGGCCACATGATGCCCACACAGCGGTTCACGCTTATTGCCATGATGAAGAAGATGCTGACGTACAAGTTGAGGTTGAAAAGAAACCTCTCGATTTTACACACGGCCTCGCCGAACAGCCACTGTTTCTCCAGAGCGTAGTAGACGATCAGCAGAGGCAGGGTGAGGATGTACAACAGGTCGCTGACGGCCAGGTTGCAGGAGAGGACAACGCCGGTGTGCCAGTTTCGCCTTTCTCTGACCAGCAGCAGCCGGAGGGCAAACAGGTTTCCTGCCAAGGCCACAGCAAACTCAACCCCATACAGGGTGGGGAGCAGGCCGATCTGAAACCTCTCACATTCAGAGAAGTTGCCCGCCATCCCGCTTTCCACTCAAACCTTACTCTAAAAATTAAAGATTTTAAAAAAAAAGTACTCACTTCATTTGCTATCTGCTAGAAATAAAAAAAATAAATAAAAAAAGGTTCAGCTTACCTGTAGGTAGGCGTGCAAATACTTTAAAGTAAAACTTTAACATTATTTTGTGGATGAAAAGGTTCCAGGAAGGAGTCGCTCGTCAACCATTCCTCCGCTGATCTAAGTGAGAGACGAGAAGCTCAGAAACACATGAGAGTCACTTCCTCACGCCCCCCCCTCTTGTGTTGCATAATGCAAAGTAAGAAAACTGGGCTGTGACGACACCAAGCAGCACTTTAATTCTTAGAAGGAGACTGTGCACAAAACACTAAAAGAAAGGGCGGATACGGCTTATTTCCAATCACATCCTGGAAACCGCTCTGCATCAACAAACAGGGTTGTCTTTGAGTGTGAACAAATAACAGTATGTCTTCATAACCCTGTCCTGTCTGACCGAATTCTCTGCCCTTGAGATGAAATCTCCCTATGGTAGAGCACTATCAGCAACATTTTAAGAAACTGTCCCATTTATTGTTTCCTCAATATAACAGAAAAAACACCACAGAGGCCAGACATCTCAGTTCTACCCTTTAACAAATGCATGGTCTGGTTTATAGTTTTGCTTCCCCATTACATTTTGCATCAGACAACATAGCACCTTTGAAAGGAAGGAAATTATTCAAGGGAAGCTGGCTCCCTGGTTTACTGTAATTTAGACCTGTATGATTTTATTTAATTCCGGATAAATACTTTGCTGTTGTTAGAACAGACCCTTTGCAAAGTTATAACAGAATATTTTTGGTGATTACAGTAATAGATGAGAGTAAGAATTACAGTGGGCAAACTACCCATAAATACTGATGAATCCAATCAGTTACTTAGACTACAGGCATGTTTAAAGATATAAAAACCTGAATGACTTTACATTTTCTGCTTTTAAATTCAGAAAAAAACAGGAGCTGTCATTAAATCTAAAACTTATCAATCAATCACTTAATCTGGATCTAAACAACTTGGGTGTTATTTTTGACCAATACATGTCATTTAAATCCCATACTAACCAGGTTTCTAAGGGTTTCCATTTTGTGAAATGTTGTGAAAATAAGAAATATTAGGTTCAGGATTGACACTAAAAATATAGTCCGTGCATTTGTTCCTTCAAGGCTGGACTATTGTAATTCTTTACTATCAGGAAGTCCACAAAATGTAGTTCAAAGCCTCCAGTTCAGTCAAAAACACTGCGGTTCTGATGACAAGTTAAATTAGCTTCCCTTCATTGGCTTCCTGTTAAATCAAGAATACAGTTTTAAATTCTCCTTTTCACCTTTAAAGCCCATAATAATCCGGCTCCACCTTACATCAGAGCTCTAATTACCCCGTATGTTCCTAACAGAGCACTTCGCTCTCAGACTGCAGGTCTGCTGGTGGTTCCTAGAGTCTCTAAAAGTAGAACGGGAGGCAGATCCTTTAGCTATCAGGCTCCTCTCCTGTGCAACCAACTCCCAGTTTTGGTCCGTGAGGCAGACACACTGTCATCAAGACTAGGTTTAATTCAGTGAAATTCAATTTTATTTACATAGCACCAATTCATGATACATGTCATCTCAAGGCACTTTCCAAAGTCAAATTCAATCAGATTATACAGATTGGTCAAAATATTTCCTAAGGAAACCCATCAGATTGTGTCAAGTCTTGACAAGCAGCATTCACTCCTCATGGAAGAGTGTAAAGCCACAGGTACAGTCATCTGCATTGTCCATGATGTTGCAGCAATCCCTCATACTGAGCAAGCATGAAGCAACCGTGGAGAAGAAAAATACCCTTTAATGGGAATGAAGAACCTTCAGCAGAACCAGGCTCAAAGTGAATGGTCATCTGCATTGACTGACTGGGGGTTAGAGAAGGCAGACACAAAAAGAGACAAAAAAGCCGAGAAGCACACATTGATCCAGGAATCTTTTCTACGTTATATGGTAATAGCAGATGATCTGTCTTCCCTGGATTATGTCACAGCTAACAGAACGCCAGATCAGGTGTACCTACTATCAAAAAGCTTTCCTTTTTGATATCATAGTTAGAGGTTAGCCTGAGCTCTGTATTTATGCTGCCATAAAGCCTAAATTGTTGTAGGACATATGACCTCTTTCCCACTCCGATACATTCTCCTACTACTCTCCGGTTTTGCATTATTTGCTTTAATTTAATCTTTAACCTTTTCTGTCTCTCGTTTTTTTTTCCTCTTCACAACATTTGACCTGACGCTCTGGTCAGCTGGGACAACATCCTGGTGGGGGCATCGGCTAAGCTAATGCAGCCAACAATTTCATCTCTTTTATCCTCAGCTTCAGAACTGACTTGGAGTTTATCTACTTAGCTGGGTTTTAGTTGTGGATAAACCCAGTAAAGGAGCTACAATTTCCATGAACTTTTTACATACAGGACTGTCTCAGAAAATTAGACTATTGTGATAAAGTTATTTATTTTCTGTAATGCAATTAAAAAACATGAAATGTCATACATTCTGGATTCATTACAAATCAACTGAAATATCGCAAGCCTTTTATTGTTTTAATATCGCTGATTATGGCGTACAGCTGAAGAAAACTCAAAAATCCTATTTCAAAATATTAGAATATTTCCTCAGACCAAGTAAAAAAAAATTATAACAGCAAAACAAAATCAAACATTTGAAAATGTCCGTTGATGCACTCAGTACTTGGTTGGGAATCCTTTTGCACAGATTACTGCATCAATGCGGCGTGGCATGGAGGCAATCAGCCTGTGGCATTGCTGAGGTGTTATGGATGCCCAGGATGCTTCAATAGCGGTCTTTAGCTCATTTGCATTGTTGGCTCTGGTGTCTTTCAGCTTCTTCTTCACAATACCCCACAAATTCTCTATGGGGTTCAGGTCAGGGGAATTGGCAGGCCAATCAAGGACAGTAATGCCATGGTCAGTACACCAGTTACTGGTGGTTTTGGCACTGTGGGCAGGTGCCAAATCTTGGTTGTGCAGCGTTTCCTGCCACATTTCCCCCTTCCAACACACTTTTCGTCAATGTGCTTTGAAACTGCGCTCTGTGAACAGCCTGCTCTTTGAGAAATTTCTTTTTGTGTCTTACCCTCCTGATGGAGGGTGTCAATGATGGTCTTCTGGACAGCAGTCAGATCAGCAGCCTTCCCCATGCTTGTGATTTAGTTTACTGAACCAAGCTGAGTGTTTTTCAAGGCTCAGGAAACCCTTGCAGGTGTTTTGAGTTAATTAGACGATTCAAGTGATTAGTTAAATAGCCTACTAGTATACTTTTTCACGATATTCAAATTTTCTGAGACAGTCCTGTAGAAAGTACTCCTTGATCAGTGCTTCTGTGTTTTTTTTTTGTCTGTGCTGTCTTCTCAAAACCCCTGTCGGTCCAGATAGATGGCCATTCAGAGCCTGACACTGACACAGGTCTCTTCCTGTTAAAAGGGGTTTTTAATTTCCACTCTTAATACATGCATGCCAGTTCGTCACTGAATTAGTTCCATCACCCAACGTGGTTGAAGATTTAAGACAAACCCCAACATGCCAACCCAAATCTGCAGCACATTTCTTATCTCAGCTATGCGAGAACATTTTTACTTTAGTTAACTAATCACATTAGAGAACTTTATAAAATGGCTTCAGGTCACTGAATGCACCATAGCTGTCAATTCACATTTTAGAAAAAAACAAAACCCTGCCTTGTGCAACAGCATCACTGAACATGACTTTTTACCTTTGTAATTACCTTTAATTCCCCGTTCTTTATATTTACAAACAATAAAGCTAAGCTAAAAGCCAAGTGTAAATCCCATCAACCGTACCAATCAATTTTATTCATTTAAAAAAATTATTTGATAGACATTTAGGATTAATGTGCAAATAAATGACAGCGTACACAATAAACTTTAAAGCATGTTTATTAAAAAAAAAAAAATTGTCCAGGGGAAAAGAAATGAAACAAAAAGTTATTAGTAGCTTTTTTTTTTTACAGTTTGTTCACTTTACATTGTCCTACAAGATTCACTCAGATTAAGTGATCCAAAGTGGAAGCAGCCAGAACAAACGCATCTGCTGCCTCTGCCAAGTCCAAGCGCTGCGCGACAGCTCAGCGTTTCCCTTTACTCCGTGTCACACCTTGCTTTCCGCCCGCACCTTTCTTCTTGAAGTCAGGCTTACCTTTGTGACCTTTTGAAGGAAACGATCTGTTCTTGTTTTTCTTTCCGTCAAAGTTTTTTCGCCCAAATTTATTTTCTCTCTCTCCGGATTTCTTGGAGCCGAACGCTTTTCCCGGCGGCCATTTCTTCTTCCCAAACGCTTTCTCTGCATCTTTAGACTTCTTCCATCCTTTCCCCTGCGGAGTGTTTCCCGTTTTCTCTCTGTGTTGTCCTGCCGTTCCTTTTCTTTTCGGCGATTTGGAATGTGAGTCTTTTGAGTTTTTACCAGGGGACAGCTTTCTCTTCTTGCCTCGTTCCTGAGATTTTTCAGACCGCCGCCTCTTCTTGGCACCCGGGAACATATCTGAATTTCAGAAGAGGAGGAAAAAAACGTTTAGAGGATTTCAGAGCATCACTGGTGCAACCAAAGGTGTTTAACTAATATTCACCTTCATCCGGTTCTTGCCCCACGGCCTGTCTGTAGTACTCCACATCGTCGTCAGATTCCACAGCAGCTGGCTTATCTTCCTGCATGCCTGGATCTTCCACCTCACTGTCCTCCTCGGCTTCAGCCCGTTTTTTCTTTATGCCTTCCAGACTCTTTTTCCTGGAAAGATGAAAACGCTTTAACTACTTCATACCTTTAAAAAAAAAAAAAAAAAAAAAAAAAAAAAAAAAAAAAAAAGAACTGCCCAAGGATTTTAGGTCCAACTTACTTGTTCTCTTCTCGCATCTCTTTCTTCTTCGCCACGTTTTGCTCCTGTGCTTTCCTGCGGTTCTCCTTTTCTTTCATCTTGGCCTCCTTCCTCTTCAGGATCTCCTGTATTTCCTCCTCCGTCTTGGAAACTGCAAGATTGGCACAAAGATTCCCCAACTGAGAAACGGCTTGTGCTATGCGCGTGCAGTCGAATCAACACGGAGCTCAGAACAAATCAGCAAGCGTTTACTTTTAGAGAAATCACAGAGTTCATAAATGCTTTTGTCATCACGTCCATCTGAGGGCACCAAGCAGAAACACGGTAGGAATAACATTGGCTCACCCATGGAGTGGTAAAGAATGTTCCCGTCGCCCATCCCCTCCTGAATCTTCACCAGCTGCAGAGTCAGGCGAGGACCGATCTGAAGAGAGAAGTGAAACAGGTTAGCTGATATATAATCATCATTGTCTTTGCAAGTTATGTACGTTCCACTAAAACCTGTCCTCTATATTCCTCTCATCTCTTTGAAGGCAGTGGGCTGCCTGGGAGGAATTTTGTGTTCAGGCACCCAGTTCAACTTACCTCAGCCATTGCGAGGCGGGGAGAACATGTAATAAAAAAAGATTCTTAGCCGCAATGAATATATTTATATTGGTTTGACTTTTGGGTTTAATCCCCGGCTGAACCAGGGGAGCCTTGCCCCAGATCGAGGGTCTGTAGAGCGGGCAGAGCTCATGAAGAACACCGCTGTTTCGCCCGGGGGATTTTAGACAAGTAGCTAATATTTAAAGCTTTATATTAGATCTTTTGAGTCAGCTGTAAAAAAAGGAATATTATATTTATTGTCATTGAAACATACATTACAACTAAATTTGTTTTCTGCTTTTAACCCATCACCCCTTGAAGAGCAGCAGGCTGCCATGTGCGGCGCCCGGGGAGCAACCTGGGGTTAAGGGTCTTGCTCAGGGACCCAGAGTGCCGGCACCGGGGATCGAACCGGGTACTTGCACCCTTCTCAGAGTGCAAGCACACTGCTCTAACCACTCGGCCAGCACTCCCCCGTGACGGGAGCGAAGGAACACGTTTTACGATTCACAATTTTTAATAGCAGTGATATTATTTATCAATTTGATTGCGTGCTTAATTCCAGGCAGCGGGCTGCTCCGTCAGTGGGGCAACTCTGAAGCTCCTCCCGGGTGCTCCGAGTCGTTATACAGACCCACAGACTGACGTCACTCACTGAGGCGTTTCAGTCCTCCAGAGAACATCCAGGTAGATCAGAGTGTTCATCTTCAGCAGCTTTTGGGTGGGGGTTGTGGCCGAGTGGTTAGAGCAGCGCGCTTGCAGTCAGAGAAGGATGCAAGTACCCGGGTCCATCCCCAGTCCCGGCACTCTGGGTCCCTGAGCAAGACCCTTAACTCCAGGTTGCTCCCCGGGCGCCGCACATGGCAGCCCACTGCTCCCCAAGGGGGATGGGTTAAATGCAGAGAACATATTTAGTTTCAATGACAATAAAGATGATATTACTATTACAATTAGAAAGAGACCGGCAGCAGGGAACGGCAGAATGCTGCCTTGTACCTAAGAGGAGGATGGATGGACACTTCAGTAGCAGCCTTCAGGGTGAAATGAGAGAAAGCCTCAGTATTTCTACGGATCTGATACAGCATGTCTGGGAAAGCTGAAGTGTCCTTTTTGTGTTTTTCCCCTTCAGGCGTGGTTCATGGTTTGAATATAATAAAAATCTGTTCCGGTTCTCTGTTCATAGTGGTCTTTAATATTAATGTCGGTCTTTGTATTTTTTTTTTGGACTTCCTCAGAGAAAACCTCATTTCTCTTCGCGCTGCGGCCAATCACTGAAAAAAGGGTCGTTCACTCAAAACTTCTCTTGAGCCAGTTTCACCCGACTCTTCAGCAGTGCCGCAAACACCCGGACTGGCCCTAAAAAAAAAAGGTTCCTGAAACATTTGAAAGTGGGCGGAGCCGTGCGTGTCCGTTACCAACCAGTGAAACTTTCTTGCTCAGGGACCCAGCATTCTGTGGGATTCAAACAGGGGAACTTGCAGCCACCCCAGGATGTCACAGTTCTACTCTAACCACAACAGCATCACTCTCCCTCTGGCGTTCTTTTAAGTCACGACAGCAAGTCCTTCCAACCTGCACACACACGGCATCGTTTTCACACCAGAAGCCCTTCCTGACACCGAGGATTCAAACCCGGGTCCTGGCATGGAGGATGCAGACAAAGCTTAAAGAAGGACCTACATCACTTTAAAGTGTCACAGCAGCTTCTTACCTCAGTCAAACGGACAGCGCTCTGTTGGGACGGCATGTTGCCTCTTCCGGAATAATTCTGGGGCAGTTCGGTTATGTTGTGCTCGCCGTCCTGCTCGGCTTCGCTTTCGGACAAGTTCGCTCCCCTGGGGAGATTTTAGAAAACAGAAAGCTTTCAGCCACGTCACCTTTTCAACGTCTGTAAGACAAAAGCGATTGATTTTTGTCCGTCCGGTGAGATCTGAACACGGAGCCTTACTTCACCAGCAGCTCGGTGATGTCCTCGAACTTGCTCATGTTGGGGAACTTTTCCTGCATCAGCTTCTTTACTCCTCGGCTCATGCCCACGGGGACGACTTTGAGGCTGCTGCAGGTTTGGAAGGACAAAAACACATATAGACTGAATAAACGACAGAAAAAAGCCCAACAAAAACCAACAGACATGTTTCAAAATGTGAAGGCCCATCAGCGCGTTTACTTTGGACATGCATCACGAGTGAGTCAAGTCATAATCTGTCATCATCTGAGCCCGTCGCGCCAAAAGACTCCATTATATCGCAATCTTATATCAATTCTGATTACTTACTAGTGTCGAAACTGAATTTCCTGGGACTCTGGGTCAAAACTAAACAGCACACACCTCTTGATGCTGTTCAGGTTCACCTTAAAAAACAAACAAACAAGAAAACGTTTTAATTAGACCCAAGGCATAAACATTTATGCTAAAAACGGACTTCAACGACAAATCAGAAAGCGTTTACTTTTGAGAGATCTTCATGTACACTCTGAAGACTATACTTTCATCATTTCAGCAGTGTTTTCAACTAAAGCTAAAAGACGAGTCTGGCTTTACTAAGCGCACCTTTTGGACGTTAATGGAGGGAAACATGTTCTGGAACATGGTGGCCATGAGTTTCACGTGCATGCCCTGCACCCCAAAGTTACTGAGGATGAGAAGTGGATGATGGGTGAACTGCTGCTCGTGCATCCTGTGCTTCTTCAAAGATGAAACCACATCTTTAATAAGGGAATACTGGAGGAGAAAAATAAAACATAAAAGGCCTTACACAGGTGGACAGAAGAGGTTGGTGTATGACTTTGGTAGTTTTGGGCTCATCAGTGCGTTTACTTTGAAAAACATCACTGTACAATCAAATTTTTAAGCCATCATCACATGAGCCCGACGCATTTGACTCGCGGGCTCCGGAGCTCACCTTGAGGACCCTAAAATAAAGCATGGGGCCTTTGGGAAGCCGAGCGAGTCTCTGTAAGGAGAAAAGAGAAAGTTGAATCAACGGTGACGCATTCAGGATTGCTGTATGCGCAGATTGGCTTTGGGTCTCACCATGTTGACGGTGTCGGGAGTTTTGCCAAAAATAATGAAGTGGGTCACTCCCAGCGGCCCGGCTATGGATACAAAATCCTTCAGGAGATTCTTTTTCCGTACCTGGTTAACAGAAGAAAGGCACAGTCAAGATGGGCGGGTGACTGCATTCTTGAAACAAAGTATTTCCATATAGGGAAACTAATATCTGGAGGTACGGCTGGTCGATATAGAAAAAAGTAAATAGATAAATTAGAAGCCATATTGATCGATAAATATAATTTTTTTTAAAAAAAACATTTTAAGTGCAGCCCAGGCCATTTTATGCAGTTGCTTAAGGTCCTTTAAAAAAAAAAAAAAAAAAAAAAAAAAAAAAAGACAAAAGAACATTGAATTCAAACACAACCTTTCATTCAACCAACTTTTTTTTTTACCAAAACTGTCTTTTAAAAAACCAAAAAGAAAACATGCTCTCTGAAGCTTGGCGAAGGAGCATTCCTCGGTCTGCATTTGTAATTAAGTTACTTATAATGACCAGTATTAACCGACACGATAAGCTAAAATGCATAAGGGAAGCTGTTCTATTGAACTTTTTATTTACATCTTTTTTTTTTTTTTTTGCATTTGAATCACACATCTATAGACAGATACATATTGTTATTGAATTATCATCCAGCCCTGTCTGGAGGCGGGGTGAGTTTAATGGTTCGATTCTCAAAGTTGCACCTCATTTTTTTTTTTTTTTAAAGAAAATGACCTGAAAATAAATGATAATCCTTTGGAGATAAAGGACAAAGCTACGCCTGTATTCGGGGAAGTACTGTTAGATGATTACGGCGGGTATTTTAACACCCAGTGATCGCTGTGGGTTAGGTAAAGCCATCTTAATATCACTGTAAACTATTTAATAAACGTGAATCTTAGACTTATATGTGGAGAGCTTTTAACTGTTTCTATTTCATTTGAACCACATTGCTTTTTATTAAAACAACATTTTTAGATAAGTGACAGCTGCACAGGTTTCTGAAATTATTGTTGCCCCTGAACTTGCATTTATTTTCTATTTAAGCATCAAAGCCTTTTAAAAAACAACAACCACATCATTAGATACTTCTTAGGATTAAAGAATGAGCATTTATAGAAACTTAAAAAAGAAAATTGGGGGAGCAAAAACCAAAAACCAAGCGATTCCTTGGTTTAGGCAGCTCTTGTGGAGCAAACCCTGCCATTTTCCACTGTAGGTGCCTTGCAATATAACTGTCTGGGTATCTCTTAAGTTGTATCTCAGTGATAGGGATCTTCCAATGACCTGTTGTACTGTAAATGCGGTGTATTTTGCTTTTTAAATACAGAAAAAAAAAACGAAGTTGACGACATTTGAGTTAAATTTTTTGTAAAAAAAACCTGGAAGGCTTATCGTGCTTTACTGTCAAACCTTTGAGTAGCTTAGAGCCACAAAAAGGTTTTGGCGTCAAGTACAATTTCCTTTGCTTGGAAATTGTTCTAAATTGCAATCAACGAATTTGCTCATAACTAGAAGTTCCTACACTTTCTATTGCATCTAAACATCACCGACCTTCAGAGACTCGGCGGTGTAGGGCTGCATGACTTTCCTCATGTCCTGGACGAGCTGGCCCACGTTTTTCCCAACCTGCCCCCGCTGAAACACGAAGGAGTGGGGCACAGATCGGTAGGCTTCCTCGGCCACATGGACGGCTTGGGCTCGGGACTTCTTCTGGTTTTTGGTCTTAAAAAAAACATACATACATACATAATCACGTGTGGGTAAATAATTTAAACAGCACATTTTCGACTAGCGGTTAAGACAACAGAGTTTTATAACCGTGGAACACATTTCCTACAAAGCTAGAAATGTTTCTCAGCACCAACTTGACGTTGTAAAATAAGGCCCTATTATCAAAAAGCGAATCATAACGTGCCTTAATCATTAGCTCGCATGCTAGGCCAGGCACTTACCTTTGGTTTCCCCATGATTTAACTCGAAACCGACCGAACGCCTTCCAACAAAAAAACTCGATAAATGTTACTAAAGTCTATTTAAACTAGCCATACCGATAATTACAACTGTCTCGGCAAAAAAAATGTATCAGACCACTAAAGTAGAAATAGTTAGCTTCGAAGTCGACTCCGCTCTTTCCACATGGTTTTCTCCCTGCGTGCAACACGCTAATACGTCCGTGTTCCACTTCCTCGCTTGCGCCTGTTAGTTCCTAGCTAACGCAGCAGTTTGGGTTTTTTAACTGTAGGTTTTGTTTTGACCACAAGGGGTCAGAAGAGAACAACGCAATGAAAGATTTTAATTCCTTTTTACCGCTAGAGGGCAACAGACAGGCGCGCATCCATTTACCCATCTCGCTTGTCCTGCACATAGACATTATATACGTAGACGCGTCACTGGGCGGGTTCTGCCTATGCTGCGATGCGTCAGAGCGTCCGCCATCTTAAATGTGGCAAACTGCAGTTACTCAGTCACTTAAACAGTATCAGAGGGACTTTAATCTCTGAATATACTTTGTATTCGTAGTATTTTTGTTTTTGTAATATTACAAGTTTATTTTCGTATCCCTTTAGCTTCATTCTCCTGAATTTATTTTCCTAAAGAATAAAAATAATTAAAATAATCTAACCTGGCCCTATTACTCCAGGAGTGAAATAATTCTGCAAACTGTGACTATTCTGGAAACGTTCCCTCTTAATTCTCATTATATGACGTTTTTCTCATAATATTATCACGTTGTTTTTTTGTTTTTTTTTTTACTTTATTGACCTAGGACTTTTTTTTCTCATATTATTCATTTTACCTCTTTAATCCTCCCCCAAAAAGTCTGTTCCTAAAGGGTCACATGTGACACGGTTTTATGAAATAATGAAGACCACAATGTTTAGATTTAACAAATTGATCCTTATATTCACAACACACACACACATATATATATATATATATAGTGTTAGGATATCAACAAGGTCAAGTGGAACGAGCTGTTTATCCCAGAACTGCATGGCACACTTAGATGGCACTGACCCAAAAGATTGGCACATATCTATCAGATACCACCCTGGAGGTGACGCAGCTTCCCTGCTGATGTCACAGTTTGGATGTGTACCGCCCTTGTATGGGTGTGTCCCGAGATCCCTTTATAATGTTTGCGTGATGAGCACTCGAGGCCTCCTGCCGATCAGGGGCCCATCAGCGCTGGTGTGACTGTAACTATTTCTCTGTCTTTACCTAGATAAAATATAACTAAAAGCATACTTGTCTGTTTTATGCTTCCTACATTCAAGGTAATAAGTAAGTGGGGGTCGCCTGACTGGGTAAAACGAACTGGGTCCACCGAGGGTGTTTCACCTTAGACACGGCACGGTGAAACAGTAACAAATTGGTGTTTCCGCCCGGACCCAAAGGACGACGTACCACCTTCCGTTTTCCGGTCAGGACGCCATTCCGGAAGAAAAACACACAGCGTGCGGCCGCACAAAAGGTAAGGAGATTCCATTTATCTCCCAGTGTCTTTTTCTTCCTGGAGGGCCGACTTTTTGTACTCCTAAAGGCAGAGAAAAGTTGAGGATAATTGTTTGCAAACGGGTCGATAATCGATAAGAACTTGGGATTTGCGTGCGGTCACAGAGGTGAGAGTCCGGGAAGCCTTGGCCAGGCTTCTGAAAATATTGTGAACCTTGAGAATTTGGGGTTTAGAGGTCCTCGTGTTAGACACAGAGGAAAATACGTGTTCCTCTGTGTGTAACATAAAAGCCGCCATTCTGACAAGACACGCCATTACGCGTGGCTTCTAAAACATCGTGTAGCCTAGAAAATGTGGGTTTAGAGTCCCGTATTTTCCGCAAGGACGAAAAAAAAAAAAAAAAAAAAAAAAAAATCTTCGTTTTTGCGGTAATATAAAAGCGGCCTTTTTCGAAAAACGAGCGCGTATGAGATTGAGAACAAGACCTGGCAAATACACAATAGTATGAATGCGGAGGTTTGACGGAGGGTGGCTCTGTTAAAACCCCGATTACAGACAAATATAGAAAATCAGCCAGTGAGTTCAAGATATCTAGTTTGAGAAGCCGAGAACCTGTCGTAGAGACAGCAATGCCGAGATATACCCGTGAGCTGGACGCACACACAACCAGCAAGACCGAAGGTACGTACAGAGTTAACTAAAAGATTGGCCAGAGAGTGTGAGTGTGAGTGTGTGTGTGTGTGTGTGTGTGAGACACGTTATTGTCATTGAGCCGTGGAAGTGAAGTGAAGGGTAAGGGCCTTCTCATCCTGAGTACACTGGCTCATTGAAATTGCCGTGTAAAAACACAATAATAAGGCATATAGGAACATAATAAGTTTTGGTGTCTGAGAGATAAAAAATAAGCTCTCATTGGACCGGGGTCAGGACGCTGTCCCAGCAGGTTGGCCAAGACGTGTGAGTGCTGGAATGGCTGAGAATCAGGCAGAAAATGAGCTCCAGGGGGGTTCTTTAGGAACACTGCTGGAGACAGGAAAAAGGAGCATAATGGCAAACTTCCCACACAAAGATGCTGAAAACCATTTAAAACAATTTGAGGAGTGGTGTGAAAAAATGAGGAGAGACGGGGTTTTTGGTGATACAGAAGGGTCACCACCAGAGGCACAAATGTGCACTTACTATTTGCAGATGTTAAAAAATAGATTAGCCCTAGCACAAGTAGAAACGGGTGATGCAGGTGAGTTTGCTCGAGAAAAATACCAAAAAGAGGAAATCAAAATAGCAGGCTTGATAAAACTAACTGAACTGTATTTCAGCATGTGCTTCTCAGGCCTCGACAAACAACAAGAGAGTGAAAATCTGCAGGGGGTAAGGGAATCATCTTCTTTCAAACAAGAAGGTAAGTACACAACTATGCAAAACAATCTGCATGGTGATAAGGGAGAACTGTTATCCAAGGCCAGGAGTGTGGTGACTTCATCAGACCCTTCGGTGCAGGTGCCTGGTATGGTGATTATGTGGGGGACAGATAAGCTGTGACGTAAGACCCAGATGTAACCTGCATTCTAGCGAAACTGATCTTTCTTTACCTGCAACAAAACAAAGTGTGCAACTGCCATTGTTTCAGACTCACAGTGCTACAGGACAGGTGAATGCAGCTGTTTACAGCCCTCTTTCATGTGCTGACAACGTTCATCTGAGGCACATGTTCCCTGATCCCAGAAAAGGGGCGCACCTTTGGATCAAAGCATTCGTGGAGACTTTAAGCGGGTATGTATTGGCTATTGGTGATGTGAGGACTGGCTTATCAGCATACCTGGAACCACAAGAGGTACATGCGGTTGAAGTCTCTGCTGGAACTGACGTACTAGGAACAGCTGCTCCTTTGGCCCCAGTGGCACGGCAACTTTGGAGCACATTGAGGACATTTTTATCCAGTAAGTACGGATTCTGGCCTTTTTAAATGACACTACACGTTGGGCAGGGGAGACGGCTTCAGCATATGTGAACAGAATGTTGAAAGTTTGCGCGCAAGCTGTCTGTCTGATATTGTTGCCTTCGTCATGTCTTGTACAATATATTGTGTCTGTTGAAATGAGATTATTGAGTCAGAGTGAGTGGGGGAGAGACTGCTTGGATCCGCGGATATTGAGTGTGTCTGTGTGTGTGTGTGCAAATAGGTCTTTGTGTGTAAGTGAGGTTACAGATAAATGTATTTGTGTTTTGTTTTGTTTTGGGGGTTTTTGGCGCAGGGGGGTGTTCAAAGTGCAACCAGTTGGTCGGGGCAGTTGGATTAATAAGAAAAAGAAAAGCGAAAGTTTTTAATAAAATAAAAAATAAAAAGGAAACGGAAACGGAACTAAAAGGGCGTTGCACCGGGGAAGCGTTTACGTGGGGACCGACTGGGACTTCCGTTGTGGATAAAATTGTTCGTAACTATTAAATGCAACGTATAACTTTCAAAAAGGGGTAAGCGTCCAGGTGTCTGCGAGACACAGAGTTGTATCCTTGCGGGGCTGAAGAGTAAAACCGTGTTTGGACGAAACATTCGGGGGTCGTAGCCAGCGCAAGCTCTCCACTTTTAAACTAAGCGGGAACTTAACACGTTGAAAATACATCTTTCGGCGTTGCTATAGACGTTTAAAAACTATGAAAAACATAGAACTATTTAAGACAGTCAGAAAAAGCAGGCCTGCACGTGTTTGTCTGTCTGAATGTCATCTTTGTATGTAAATGTATGTATTTGTGTATCGTATGTAACTAAACGTTCGTCTGTGTGATGTTCATGGTTTCAGAATGTTCATTTGTTTTGGGAGAACTGCAGCTCCGTAATTCAAATGACGTTTTTAATCATGAACTACGTTAACTAAAAGCTGAAGAAAGGTAAAGAGAGATTTCAATAACAGTTTGTTTTCTTCCCACATTAAACATCCGGCCAAATTAAATTGTTACACTGAGAGATGTTAACGTGTCTTAAACAGAAAATATCCCAGGGCTGTAGGAAATACTTGGGACTGGGGATAAAGTTTTTTGTTGTTTGGAGCTTAAATATGCAGTACAGCAACCAGAGGCGTTAGGGCTGTATTCAGTTATGCTATTAGATTGCGTTTGGCTTGTGTTTGTCAATGAATTCATGACAGCTGAAATAATAACAGAGTAAAAGCTTTTATATTGTAATTTTAGAACATTGATAAAATGGCAAACAGCATATGGGGAGCATATGGGAGAATGTTTGGGAGAAATGGAACTGGATGGGATATGTTTAAAGGGGAGATTTTTAACTAAGGATTTTACAGCTGCCTAAAAAGAAGAATTTAAGAGCATTAAGATATACATGATTTTTGATTTAAATAGATGAGACAAACTGTGCTTTAAACAAACTGTATGGGACTAAATATGGTTGCTTTTCTAAGGGTTCTGTATTAATTTATTTTATTTCTTTTTACTGGGGATTTGAATGCAGCTAATGAGAAATTTTGAGAAGTGTTAAGATATCACAAGGCCACATTAAGCATGTCATCGGTTACAAAAGCATCTGATGTTATTAGTTATGCTGAGCTGAGGCAAGCCTCAGAGGGTCAGTTTAACCTGAAGCAGGACAAAAGATATGATAAACAAATCTGACCATGATGTAAACATCTGAATGTTATGGCAAGGCTGGGTCTGTGTGTTCTAGCCTGGGGGCACGAAAACTATGTCAGAGGGAAAGAATGAAATAAAGCCAGCTTGTGAAGAGTTAGATTCTACTTCTAATCTCTTTGTTTTTGGGTAGCTTTCTCAATGTGCTGAATTACGGGGAAAACTCTTATCATGTATAGAAAAACACTAGAAGCTCAAAAGCCTGAAAGAGAAAATGGTTGCTTTAAAGTTTCACCCTTGACCAATTAAGATTGAAAAGCATTAATAACTAAGTTTGCATGATCGAAAGAGCTAGAAAGAAATCAAAAGAATGCTATAAGATATTGGAACACACATAATGCACTCCTGGGGAGACTTTTTACTTTCGGGTTTTTATTGTTTTGTGCATTTTTGATTATTTCTTTGTTAAATGATTCCTTTGCTTTAATTTTTACATCACCAGCGGCAAAAAAGTGACAACATTTAAGGTTGTTCGGCAGATAATTTAAGAAAAGGAGAAGTATTAATACAAAAACGCTGAAAGAAAAGGAACAAGAGATTCCTACCTCCCCTGGACCAACCAAGAACTTAGACACATCACGTTAAGAACCAAGACACTAAAAAAAAGACCAGGTTTTCTTTTGTCACCTAATACACTAACAGAATTGTTTTTCTCTGAGTTACTTCTTTCAGATGATGTGAGATGAAACTGTAAAGCCACCTTGTTCCAACAGAAGTCTCTGGAAAGTGAGCTCTTTCAGGCCGTATGGTAAGAAGTCATGATCTAAAATGGACGTGCAGGGATTGACAAAAGTGACCAAATTATGCTAAGTTTTAACAAACTTATGGCAGGTAATATCGAGACCTTCTAGGCAAGGCAAGGCAAATTTATTTATAAAGTACAATTCAGTATTCAGTATCCTTCTAGAGGTAAGAAGGTGGCTTTGGAAATTGTTCATGTACCCCTTCCCACTGTTCCCCTCTCCACTGACTCACATTAACATTTCTATCCTGTTTTCTGCTTTTTTCTTGCAAGGAAACCTGGTCATATATAATTGGAATGTGCTAACGGAGAGATTTTAGTCTCTTTTTAGGCATTCTCAGAGACAAGTTAGTACCAAGCGGTGCCACAGTGGTCCAGAGGACGGAGAAAAAGGTGATGTACTTGACTCCTGCCTAATCCAGTTTTTAATCAAATTTAAAAAAAAAAAAAAAAAAAAAAAAAATCAGTAATTTTTGCAGAAGCTGCATAGAGGTTTAATGGGGAATGTGATGCTACAAGGTTAAGAGAAATGCTTTTTATTAATGAACTTATACAAAGAGGTTGAACTGTCTGTAAAATATTTTGCTTGGATAAATTTTTAAGGGATCAAGATCTGGGGTAAAGGTGAAAAACTTCAAGAATAATTTTGTTTTAGAGGGAACGATGTGGTTGATTTTGTTTTGAGACAGTTTTCTTGTAATTTTTGTTTTGATTTTTTTCTTTTCAACTTATTTACACTACACTACGGATGAAGATGGACAATTCTTGTATTAGACAATTTGATTTTGGACAAAATCCATATTGGCAAAATGCTGGCAGAATTCCTTGTGGTTTCAGACACAACGATTGGAGAAAGAATATTCATGGACAACGCTTGTCCTGGAACGATGTTGTGCTGTTGAACTGAGACATGAGGACTGAAAATGGACAACTAATTGCGGGGGCAAAGACAGAGGCATCGGATAACCTTCAATGGACCGCAACACGAAACAAAGATGAGTTGGCAGACACCCCTTCTGCATTTCACATCAGATTTTCCTGCACATAATTAAAACACAAAACACACATTAGAAACATACACATTGGCGGATGCGCTTAGAAGAAAACTTTCAGATTAAAAGCAATCAGGATTATAATTAAACCCCTAGGATGTTAATTGTTTTAAGTCAGAGCTGTTATTAGCGAGCGATAAGAGGGTCAAACGCATTCGGACAAGTGGTACTGGTCTGGAAACAAAGCTGGTAGAGATTTTGGGCCGCTGATAAGAAGGATTTTCTTTTACTTTTCTAACAAGGTTTTTATTTAAATCATTTAAAATACATATAGATATGTTTTGGAATTTTATTAACCCCACAAGGGGTTTTGAAGTAGATTCAAAGAGGCACCTTTAAGATACAATAAGCTTCATAAAATACATCATGCATGAGAAGAAATAGGGGGAACCGCTAAAAGACATCCATTTTGCACCAAAATATTAAGTTACGGGATGAGAGCATAGAGCAGCTTAAGTAATTATGCTAAACCTAAAAGGTTTGACAACTTATATTGGGGATTACATAGAGGGGCCGTTTAAACGTAAAAGGAAAGTGGATAAGAACAATGTATGCTATTACATCAATGGGCGATAATTATGATCATGACAAAACTAGTGGGCGAAAAAGTTAAAGTAGGCATTACAGCAACAGTTAATAGCATAACCGACTGAACGAACGAGTGAGCAAGCTAATTTTTCAATATAAGCAGAATAACTGCAGGTTTAGAATAATGCCTTATTCTAATAAATAACTTGGGTAAATTAGGATTAAAGCACCAATGTAAATAGTTTGGAATTGTACGCAGTTACCTAAAAGGTGTGAGGAGACTTAACAACTATCTGTTTGAACACAAAATAGCACAATAATTGTTCTTTAACTAAATGTTAAAACATCCAGAAGAAAAGAACCACATAAACATAGTTTAGCCATCTATTAACCTAGTGGTCTTTTAGACCAGGATAATCTAACGATCGTCCTCTTGTACATGCAGAAAAGTAATGAGGTCAATTAGATTAGTTGGACATTTGGAATCTGGTCAGGACAGCAGAAGCACTCCTGGACACAAGATGAGGATAACAGCTCCAACATGATATCAATGCATGAAGGTTGGCTCTGAGGAACATCAGAGCTGCAATGGCATCAAACAGTGACACTACTGCTGTGATAAAGAAAATCTTGAAAAGAACTATGCATGACTGCTTTGCTTCACAGGTGATGGAATTCAACTACAAGGTTTCACGAACATGACATGGAGAGGTTGGCGTTCAGGAAACGCACCTAAAACACACTCTTGGACTCTTTGGGGTAAATGGGCTCTAAAGGGGGACACTTAACAGGAGAGAAACTGAAAGCCTGGGCTTACGACGAGAGACATTTCAGACAGGGGGTGTGGACACCCAGGAATTGCTGCTGTGGTTTGAAAATGTCAGAGATTTGTCGCAGGTGGTGGAGTGTTTCGATGACCCAGGCGCTTGAAACCAGGTTGAACAGAGGAGACGACGTCGTGTTCCCACAGGGATTACCTGTAACCTAACACTGACTGTGAACAATTTTATGTTTGGGTTTGCTGGGGTTGCCAAAAGGAGCATCGGAGATGACTTTCTCTATCCTGACCAGGTTCACACTTAAAATGCAAAGAACAAAATTATAGAGGCCAAAACAAATACGGACATAGAGAAGTGTTTATACAAAGAATTCCACTATTCGTCAATTTAAGGTGCAGATACTAAGGCTAAACAAAGAATTAGAAGAAGGGCAAAACTTAAAGCTGATCATTTACCAACGGGTGGTCAATATTTAAGAGGGTTTAAAGGAACTGCACAATTTCTTCAATAATCACAACAGACAGTGATTGATGAAACAAAAAAGCAAATTCTAAAATGGGAATTTTTAATCTGCTGGGACAAGACGGTGCAAACATAAAATAAGGATTTATAGATCACTGGGTGATATAAGATCACAAAGGTAATAATAATAAATGTATGAGAATGTAAGAAAATCACTCGGAGTAATGTCTGCTTAAAGTTTTTCAAGGATAAACTAAACACATGAGAACAAGAACTAGATACTTGTTAAAGGGTTGATTTACTTGGGGATATAATTATGCTTGGATGTATTATCAATTAAACTAATGTTGAATGACTGAAAAAGGTTTAAAGACCTAGAGCAGTATGGAGCTACTTACATGGTCAGGGGGCGATGTGTTTAATAAGCAACAATGAGTTACTGCTCACAGCATACTACAGTTTAAAGGTTTGTTTCAAACAAGATTCAAACAGGGGGACATAAGATAAAAACCAGGGTCGCTTACAAAAGCTGTCTGTTAAAACAAGCAGAAGGGATTAAAAAATCAAGAATTAATGGGGTTAGAATTGCTCTTCGCTTCAGGTGGAGGGCGCATTCAACTACAAGTCTTTTGGGTTGATGCACGTCAAGCTGAAAGTGATTCACAGAACTACTTCCTGTCTCCGCCCTGGGCTACACCCACTTCCTGAATAGCAACCAATCACAACTCCGTGTGGGCGAGGGGCATGCACACACTTCCTTTCTCTTAGCTGAGCTTTTCAAAATAAGACAAGAAGTACATAGGGCTGCTTCTTATTAACATCACAACATTATTCTGCAAATATATATAGTGGAGCTTTCTTTTACAAACTTAAGGGTTTTTCTGTTGGACTTTTTAGAAAAATGTGAAGTATTTTGGAGCTGGTTCAGTAAGAAGTTTCTGAAAGGTTTTAATACAATTCCTTGTGTGCTAGATAAATTGAGATGAACCGTGTCACAGTAGCCATGAAACATATGATGATAAATTTCTATTGCAGAGATCTTTTCAACTGTTGGACAATTGTAAGGTGAGACACACATGGGAAAGAATTATAGAGAAATGCTGCTGCAGATAACGTTGAACTTTCAGATTTCTCTTTTATATAAGGGTAATGCAAGATCTAATGATTACAGTAAAGGAGGTTAAGCTAAGAGCATAATAATTGTGAACGGAAATATCTGGATGTGAAAGTGTTTGAAGAAGGTAAATGAAAGAAGGATTGGGAGTCTTGATAAGAACACTAATTACACCTTGTTTCTGTTATCCAACAGTAAACAAGGCCTGGTGTCTGCCAACCATCTCAACAGAGCATTTTCCTGGGGATAAAATGCTTATTGCCTGAAAAAGGACAGGACACTCATTACCATCCAACTAAATCGTTTTTGTCCATGCTGAGGAATAAGAAGAGGACTTAAGAAGTTTGGGAGTACATGCCAGAGACCTATGGATTTGCCATGAAGGAGCAGTTGCCTGAGAACACTGAGCTGACCACTTATGCGCGAATAGATTCATGTCTGCCACGTGCTCAGACTGGCCTGACGTTTTTTACTTGCGTTATTGACGTACAGACTCTTTTTATATCACAAAAACTGATTTTTTCCTTTCTCTTCTCCACTGACTTCCATCACCATGTTTGATTTTATGTGTTATGGTGTTTATACTGTGATGTTGCATTATGATTGATCACTATGGCTTTATGACTAAGAATGGAAACTCTCTGTTACAGACACACACACCAAGACCTACAGTTCTTGCAATCTTTTTGCTTTGTTATATAGAGAACCAGGATCTGATGGCTATCACAGATCCATAAGTTACTCGGTAAGGCTAATTTCTAGATTCAATACAGGGTGTCTTCTCGCTCAGATTGGCCCAGAGTGGGAGTGCCCTTGACTGGGGCTCCATCACTTTTTTGCCATTTCTTAGAGATGGTTTTTTGTGATGAAGACTCAGCCTGCCCTATGATGCCCCCTACTGGTACTCTTGGATTTGTGAGGTGTGAAGGTGATGGATCGTTGTCCATAGGAATGGAGAGTGGAGGACCAAGTAGGAGGTTTTTCGGGGTGGAGGTAGAGTAGACAAATTTGGCCTTGATTAATGTACATCTTTAGCTTATTTAGTCTAAAGTAAACTTAAAATAATGTGCGCATAGGAACCTAAAACAGGCCTAGCACAAATAGTTGAACCCTAAATTGTAGATAAAAGGCTTGGACTGTGGGCTTGAGTAAAAAATTATGAAGTATTCATGCTGATTGATGCTAAGATGTTTCCATTGTGGTTTGTCCGGCCCTTTTCTTGGAACTATTTTCGTTGTGATGTGCCTTTGGGGCACACCAACAGGGGGGGCTAACGGACAACTGGACTGTTTTTACAAAGTGCTTTTCAGTCACACCAGCAGAGACTGTGTGACCCCAGAGACTGAACCGCACTATCGACTGCCATGGAGATCACAGATGGATGGACTCTGGAAGCCGGAAGCTGACGTGATTGGATTGCTTGGACTGGACGGAATGACCGACTGTTCTGGGAGAGGGACAGACTGAGAGCTGTCGTTCCACTGGTTGATCATCTTTGGTGATGTGCCATAATGACACATCATCAGGGGGACTGTTAGGATATCAACAAGGTCAAGTGGAACGAGCTGTTTATCCCAGAACTGCATGGCACACTTAGATGGCACTGACCCAAAAGATTGGCACATATCTATCAGATACCACCCTGGAGGTGACGCAGCTTCCCTGCTGATGTCACAGTTTGGATGTGTACCGCCCTTGTATGGGTGTGTCCCGAGATCCCTTTATAATGTTTGCGTGATGAGCACTCGAGGCCTCCTGCCGATCAGGGGCCCATCAGCGCTGGTGTGACTGTAACTATTTCTCTGTCTTTACCTAGATAAAATATAACTAAAAGCATACTTGTCTGTTTTATGCTTCCTACATTCAAGGTAATAAGTAAGTGGGGGTCGCCTGACTGGGTAAAACGAACTGGGTCCACCGAGGGTGTTTCACCTTAGACACGGCACGGTGAAACAGTAACAATAGCCTGTGTTGCCACTCTGCAGCTTTAGTGTGTCCAGTTTCGCAACATGGTGCAGCCTTAGTTTATAGAAGGCAGACACAAGTAGTGAAATCAGCCAGAATACATTTCCATGCAGCACAGGAATGAGGCATCTTCTCTGATCCACGTTCACAATGACAGAACTCAACTTTTTTCTGCCACATACAATATGGCGGTGAGGTTGACGTGCGAACCTGCGCCCTATGTCGCATCTACGTATATGATGTCTGTGGTCCTGCACGCTGGTGTTTATCTCATCAATGGGTGGGGTACACACTGAACAAGTGGCCATCTATCATAGGGCAACACGGAGAAACACAAGGCAATCTATATATTTTAAAGAATTAATTACTCTGAATCCATTTTTTTTTTGTTTGTAAAATTTTGATTAGGAAAAAAAAAAAACAGAAATTAATTCAGGCTCTAGCTGAAACAATAATAATAAAAAAATGCCGAATAATTTATAAACGTAACTTCATGTATTGCTCTAACAGTACGATAGGCAAGCAGTTAACATAAATAATTGGCAGTGGAAAAAGGACAAGCACATAAAGAATAAATCAACACAGAGCAAGTCGGTAGAGAATCTCCCCTCAAGCTTTGCATGGAGGGAATGTATGAGCAGCATCAGTGAGTTTTGTCACCAATTCAATTCAGATCATTTGTATAGCGTCAATTTCACAGCCTATGCAATCTTAAGGCAGTTTGCAATTCCAATTTTATCAAATCCTATAGACAGATTAGTCTAAAGGTTTTTTATCTAAGGAAACCAAACAGATTGTGTGAGAAGAGAACACTTTATTCTAATTTGCAGAACAAATATGGTCAGTTGTGAAACAGGCTTCTCTTTCTCTCTCTCTCTCTCTCTCTCTCTCTCTCTCTCCCTCCTTCTTATGTATCTAGGAGGGGTCCTTACTAAAATTGGCATCTTACCTCAAATGAGGAAGAACTTGAAAAAAGTCTGTGTCGTATGTGTTGCTTTGCTCCAGTTGATGCAATATACTGATTCACAGACTACTTTCGGGGAAATAGAGCAAGGCCCTTAAAACCAGAATTTCACCTCCCTCTTTGATAGGGAAGTAGCGCATGAGCAGCATGAGTGATTTTTGTCTTCTATTCAATTCATTTGTGTAGAACAAATTCACAACCTATGTCATCTGAAGGCAGTTTACAAGGCTATCATTTGCATTGAATCCTATGGACAGATTGTTTAAAAAGTTTTCTATCTAAGGAAACCCAATAGATCGCACGAGTCATTGACTTGGAGCATTCACCCCTCTGGATAAGCATGTAGCGACAGTGGGCAGTCGCTTGGATTGTGTTGTTTTCTAATCCCCTTTCAGACTAGTGAGATCCAAAACTATAAAAATACTGAGTATTTAAGCACAAACTGCTAAGTATTACTGGCAATAAATGCAGAGCAAAAAGTCAAGATGTGAACACGAGCAAAGTTTTTCTGCTGCGGTCTGAGAATTCAGTTATCTGTTTTCTCACATGGAGCCAGTCATCATCACAGAGGATCCTTATCCTCAGTGAGGTGTAGGTAAGATAAGGAAGCCACGGCTTCAACACAACGCCTTGGTGCTTAAGTCTGTTATGATAGTGAGTTCAGGGCACCCGGGAATCACAGGCTGATGGCAGGGGAGGAGGAGACATCCAGATTCCTGCTCTGAGTACAGAGCTGAAGCAGTGCGGGGAGGCGCTAACACTGGGATGGTTTGGAATCAGCTATCTTTTTCTTTAGAGACCCTGACACAGGAACTCAGTAAATCAAGAGCTTCTGACAAACCTGATTGCTGTTCTGACCCACTTTTGATTTGTGGACATCGTACAGCTTTTCATTCAAAGTGTGTGGCCTATGCAACATTATTATTTTTTTTTTAAAGCTTCTTGATTTTGCACCTTCAGTTTCTGGGAGCTGCTGCAACACAACAGAAAAAAACCACCAACCTTGGAAACAAAATTTGATCTGCAAAGGTGAGTTATTACCCCTTTCAACCTTGCTGGAAAATAATCTATAAAGAATAAAACTGTTTTAACTTCGCATATATTGTGCCTCTGATTTAGATTAAAGAGAATAAAAGAGTAATAATTGTCTAAATTTCAAATAAAACGTCGCGCTTGACATTTTTGTGTTTGGACACTTGTGCATTTTAAGATCATGTGTCAGTGATGCCCTGCTTGCTTTGCTCACGGTAAAGTCAAGTTAACTGTGCTGTTGATCCAAAGATGGAAGGGTGTTGATTCTGGCTGGTTGGTGTTGACTGCCGTCATTTTATTGTTGACGTGCCAAGTTTCATCCCCGTGAGGAATGCAAGAACAGTGGCTTTTCTTGCGCTTACGGCACCCTAGGGGACCCTCTGCTTCTGCAGCATAAAACATGGAAGTCCTTTCAGCTGCTCCCTTTTTCAGGGCCCGCCACAGCAAGGCGGCACAACACACACAGAGATCCCACGGCGCATGCCCTCCCTGACGCCAACATGGAGTTGAATCCAGGTCTTTTTCTTACCAGTATTCTGAAAGCATTTTGACACCTTTCCAGGAGTCTTTGTCGATTTTGACAAATGTGAGCAACCTGCAGTTGGAGAGCTGCTCTTGGAGGCCCATCCTCCTTGGCGCAGTTTTTCGCAGTTTCACCCATTGTGGCCAATGTGACCGTGGAGGAGATGGGGAGCAGAGCACTCAGTGCTTAAAAAGGGAACACCACAAACTCACTGGTTTAGATTTGTGGATTAAAATCGCATCCAGAGAAGTTGAGCCATTCCCCGATCCACTTCAACTAAGTGGACAGCAGCATCAAGCTTACCGGAGAAGACACTAAGAACAAAATGTTGCCGTTTCTGGACTGTGAACATCCAGGAAGATGGGAGTCTCAAAACCGAGTTTCACCGGGAGCCCACTCAATAAGACCAATATCTGCATTTTGATTCACATCACCCGCTGGGGCACAAACTCTCTGTTGTCAGAACTGTGAGCTATTTCTGGCAGACATTCCCTCTGACACAAAGGAGTAACAAAAATAACACAAACACATCAGGAAATCCCTTCAAGCCTGAGGTAACCCTAACAGGGTGTTTGTCATCGGCCGGAAAAAAACTAGGAGAAAAAAAACAGTACTGGGTCCAACACAGAGGAGGATGTAGCAAGGAGCGCTCAGACTCCCGCATCAGCGAAACCAAACAACAACTACATAAACGCATGGTGCAGCACAGGAGGGCCAGCAGCTTTGGGCAAGATTCACAAGCACAAGGTCCAGATTTTGGACAAAAAGAAGAGATTTGCATCTGACTTCTAATGCACCTAGGAGGATGATTAAAAACAGCAGCGCTCCGACTACAGGTTGCTCAAGTGCGAGCCACCAGGACAAAGACTCCTGGATAGGCGTCGAAATGTTATGCAGAAAAAACACAGACGAAAGTTCGGTTGCCTCCGATTTAAGATAAAACTTTGTGGGGTGTTTCCAAATATTGCCCAGGCCTTATGGTGCCATGGGCAGTTAGCCAAGTTTCCAGTATCAAAATCTTCCTCTGATGGGATAATTTGATTTTGGGACCTCCTGCCATTAGTCACCACAGCTCAACCAATATCCCCTTTATAATATTAACATTTAAGACTTCTCTGCATCCCACTGTCACCATTGCAGTTTAAAACTTTAAAATGTTATTACATAACATTTTAAAGTAATTTCCATTCCCACACATCACAATCAAATTGGTGTTGCTTGACACACACACTCACTTCACACCACGTTTAAATTGATGGTGCTTGAGATGAAATGTGCACGTTTAGAAATGCGAACGTTTAGAAATTCTCTTGTTGTGTCTTGGTCTAACGGAACACAACTTTTTCTCTCAGAAAATGAATGGAGATTGCCTCTGGGAAAATAATCTGTACTTTAGGTGATTGTATTAAAAAAAACCTCTATAAAAGCTAAGTATTTTACTCTGGAGAAAGGTCTAACTACAGTCATTTGCAATAAACATTTTAAAAATCCTTGATCACACACTGTGTTTTCCAGAGCTGAACAGTTTAAACTGTCCAGTCAAAGATACCCAGTTCATTTTTTTTTTTTCATCAAGCCTTCTCTTCCACCACTAGGTTGCCCTCACATGTTTGACTGATTAATGGACAGGCCACTGGCTGCGGCTCTGACCCTCCTCCTTTGTGTGGCCGCTCAGAAAGCTGGAGGACAGATGGCGCGAGCCGACGGAGAACGCAAGCAATCGCCGCATCCCTCGGCTCTCAAAGCCGGCCGCTGCTCCTACACCTTCATTGTGCCGCAGCAAAAAATCGCAGGAGCTCTGTGTTCGAACACGCAACCCCCGACGGCCAACCAATCAGACGTGGCAGCTCTGCGGTCCGAGCTCCAACGGCAGCAGGAACAGCTGGAGAAGCTCCAGAGGCAGCTGGATTACGAAGGGTCTCTCGCCACGGAGGTAAGAGCCCTGCGCGAAGACAGTGACGGCACGAATTCCCGTGTTGCCCAACTTTATGCCCAGCTGCTGCGCGAAGTCACCCACAAGAAAGAGCAGGCTCTGGAGAACCAACGGTTGGAGGGCCTCCTCCTGAACGCTACGACACAGGTGGGCTTAGAGTCGCTCAGAAAGCAGCACCTTACAATCTGTTGAGGCATCGAGCTCAACTTTATGTTTCCCGCTTGTGATGGGGAGCTACACAGGCTTTGCAGGTGACCAGTAGTTACAGGGATCTGGAGAAGAAATATGGAGAGCTCACCTCCATGATGAGCTCCCAGAACCAGTTTATTGCCAAACTGGAGAAGCAGTGCCAGTGCAGGGACTCCAGCCAGCCTTCTCTGGTAGGCAGGACACAGCTTTTTTTTTTCTTTCTTCCATTTATTTTTAAATTTGACATGGATGCTAACTGCGGTCAGCAAATATTAATGCGTTGTTTTGTGTTGGTCTCAACAGGCGATGACTGAACCCCCAAAAAGCCATAATGACCAGCGCCACAACGACAGCATTAAAGACGTTCAGAGGGACCAGAGTGCTCCTTCGCACCAACCTCAAGAAAAAACCCACGGAGATCCGTCCCTCCTTCCCTCTACGACCGGTCCTCCCACTGAGCTGCCTTTCGTTGGCTTCCCCGTCACTAAATCCCCAGGTAGAGCAACGTAAACAACGTTTGGGGCGCATCTGATTAGACTCCAGACTCTGTGTGTAAACAGATCATATTTCTGTCAGAGTTATTTATTTTCTCAGACACATAGCAGGAGCTCGTGGAGTCAGTGACCCGCTGATAGAGGCCTTATCTTCTTGGGAAAACCCAAACAGTGTCAAACAAAGCGAGTGTCGCTCAAAACAAGCCTCCCGGTAACAGACGCACGCTTGTTGCCCGACATTTGCTGAGCTTTTAACTTACGCGTCTTGCAGATGCTTGCGCAAGCACTATGCAAAAATTGAGGATTTAAGCCGATAGCTGAGACAAAGTGACAGCAGCACTTTTTTTTTAAATCTGGTGTGTGATTAAAGGACGTTGGTTACTACATCCAGCGGGCGCAAAAATGCTCGTCGTGGCAGCCCGTTGGTATTTACCGCTGTGTGGGAGACGTCCGCCCGTTCATACACTTAGTCCAGGCAGATTCCTGTGTTGACCTTTTTGAAATGCTTTACGTCCGATAAGATAAATCGAAGCTGGAGAGCTTCTTTTGGTCTTTCCCAATACCACGCTCGTGTTTGAGTCCACTGTACAGAAACCAGGACAACTAATTTAAAGAGCGTTCAAAAGTTTAATGTCACGCATGGTTCAAATTCATCAGAGCCTACGACTAAGCTTTCTTAAAATACTGATTTTTAGAGGTACATCATAACCAATGAAAGTGAAAGAAATACATGTTTATTTTATTTTATTTTTTTTTACAAATAAAAATGTCAAAGGCGATGCAGGTTTATTTGTGAGCCGCTGTTCAAATAAAAGAAAAAAAACACACAAAGACAAGATATACATATCAAGAATGAGAAATGATACAATGCAAACTGATAACAAATAAATAACTACAGTAAGACATGTTGAAAATGAGTCAATAAAGAAAATCTTTGACTTCAATGGGGAAACTGCAGTTTTCCCATTTCTCCTGATTTAAAGGACAAAACAGTTTCTTCACATCTCAGGTTTTTGGGGGAGTTTGCTTCAGCCCCGGTTTGTAGCTTTCTCTGAAGCCATTCGCCTTCAGCTTCTCTTCTCTTCTCTGTGGAGATGTGCGCTCATCTCTGCCGTCAGACGGAGGGGTAGAGGGCTCTACATTAGAGGTTTAAATTCTGACGGCCTGTGATGAAGAACATCAGGCTTGTTTATCTTTCCTTTTGCAATCATACATCTATTTTCCCAACGTGGGAAGAGAAAGAGCAGAAGGATGTTAACGCTGACCAGCCCATTTCACCCAACATCTCTGAGTTGCTTGTTCTTTCTTTTAGTCTTTATCTCGTGTCCCTGAGAACTGGTCTCTCTTCAAGAGAGACCATTTATATTAATAATAATAATATAGTAATATCATCTTTATTGTCATTGAAACATACATTACAACGAAATTTGTTCTCTGCTTTTAACCCATCACCCTTAGGGAGCAGTGGGCTGCCATGTGCGGCGCCCGGGGAGCAATCTGGGGTTAAGGGTCTTGCTCAGGGACCCAGAGTGCCGGCACTGGGGATCGAACCGGGTACTTGCATCCTTCTCTGAGTGCAAGCGCGCTGCTCTAACCACTCGGCCATGACCTCCTTTGTGAGATCCCATTGATCTCACAATGGAGAAATTCACTTCTGCATTTAACCCATTTCCTTGGGCAGCAGTGGGCTGCCACTGTGGGGTGCCTGGGGAGCAATCAGGGGTTAAGGGTCTTGCTCAGGGACCCAGAGTGCAGGCAAGCACACTGCTATAACCACTAGGCCACCACTCCCCCTGTGCATACTCTAAAAGACTTTCATATGTAACTGGGTGGTTCTACAAAGTATTAGCTCAAGGTGGCTGAATATACATATTCAATTCAGCACCTGTAAACTGGTTTGAAAACAATGCATCATTTTTCTGTTTCACAATCACACGCTGCTTTTTGTGCTTTCACACACAATCCCAGTAAAACATATTATGAATACTTTAGCAAAGCCCTGTAATAAGCGTACAGGATACCATTTTGTTTGATACTATGTCCCTGTGGTCCAGGGCCGTGGCGGGACTGCCAGCATGTTCTGGATTCAGGTGAGACCACCAGTGGGATTTACCTGCTTCGCCTCCAGAGTGCCAACAGGCTCTTCCAGGCCTGGTGTGAGCAGAGTCAGGCTCAGGGAGGGTGGACTGTCATTCAGAGGAGACAAGACGGGTCAGTCAACTTCTTCAGGACTTGGGAGCAGTACAAGGTGAAATCAAGCAACTTTAAAGTCTGAAACCCACTGAGTCCGAGAAAGTGTTAGAATGTAGGACAAGCAGTAAACATCTCAAATAAATGTCAGTGATGACAGTTTTCAGTTATAATATCTCAATATATGCAAAAAGTAAGCAATCCAGTAATTGCTTTAGATGGCTTACTTTTATAACAGCCAAAATGTTTGCGTTGCATCGTTACAGCAAGGCTTTGGAAACCTCAATGGCGAGTACTGGCTCGGCTTGGAACACCTCTACTGGTTGACCCAGCAGGCCAAGCACAAACTGCGGGTGGTCCTAGAGGACTGGCAGGGCCGTCAGGTGTTCGCCGAATATGACAGCTTCCACCTGGAGCCGGAGAGCGACTGGTACCGCCTGCGCTTGGGACAGTACCACGGCAACGCAGGAGACTCCCTGTCATGGCACAACAACAAAGCCTTCACCACTCTGGATCGAGACAAGGACGGCTACGCAGGTCTGCTCCCGCCCTGCCTCTGCTCAGCGCTTTCATGACAAGACTTGACTCCATGCGTCAATAACTGTCTCTCCCCTCCCATTGCGTCAGCAGGCAACTGCGCCCACTACCAGAAGGGAGGCTGGTGGTATCACGTGTGTGCACACTCCAACCTGAACGGCGTGTGGTATCGGGGCGGACACTATCGGAGCCGCTACCAGGATGGGGTCTACTGGGCCGAGTTCCATGGCGGCTCCTACTCCCTGAAAAGAGTTTCCATGATGATCAAACCCAGTTAGCTGCGTCGCTGCGGGGAGGGCAGGAACTCACAGAGGATGACACGGAAAAAAGGACGGAGGAGACGCAGAGAAAGTTACACATGATGAATAAAATGTGCCATTGTAAAAAATAAAACTAAAATTTACAGGAATGCCATAATTCTCTTTTTTGTTGTTTTTTTTCTTCTTTTTTTTTACAATGAGAAAGTAGAATAGGAAAAGAAAAACAAGAAAAGAAAAAAGGTAAAAAAGGTGTAAGCAAGAGGAGATAAAAGACTTAGACTTAGACAATTTTATTTGTCATTTTGTATGCACAGAGTGCGTACAGAACGAAATTTCGTTGCATACAGCTTGTAAATTGCAGTAAAATTAAATTACAGTATAAGGTGCGGTAGTGATTTAAAAGTAAACAATTTAAATGTAGACAATGCAGGAGAAGTCACAGTGTACAGGTATTTTTAAAAACCATTTGTATGTACAGAATTTGATTGTGCAAAGGGCATTTGTGCAAGAATGCATTTAGAAACTAAGAGTTTGCAATGATGCAAAATGTGCAAATATGCGAATGTTGTGCAGAGTTTATGGGTTATAGTTCAGCAGTTCAACAGTCTGATGGCAGCAGGGAAAAAGCTTTTGCAGAACCTGGTGGACCTGCAGCGGATGCTGCGGAACCTCTTCCTAGAAGGCAGCAGGGAGAACAGTCCACGGTGGGAGTGTGAGGGGTCCCTGATGATGTTACGGGCTCGGGACACGCAGCGCTGAGATGAAATGTCTTCTATGGAGGGAAAGGGAGCCCCGATGATCCCTTCTGCTGTCCTCACCACTCTCCTCACATTCTTCCAGTCGGAGGCACTGCAGCCTCTACACCACACAGAGAGACAGCTGGTCAGAATGCTCTCTATGGTGCTTCTGTAGAAGGTCGTGAGGATGGGCGATGGGGATGGGAGAGAATCATAAAACGTCTTCCATCTGCTTCATCAGCTGCAAAGAGAGATGTAAAAAGAACAGCACAGTCAACGGACACAGTATTACAGATACAATGAAGTAACACCTTGATACCATCACTGAAGTATATGTAGTATTATTTGATACGACATGCATAATGTGGCAGCTGAAGATAAAAATAGATGTTTTTTGTATGGAAATGAATCGAATGCCATAATTCAAATAAAACATTGAGTTCTGGATTATGAATGAGTCTCTCTTCTGGAGTGGGACTAAGATGTTTCCACTCACTCTGTTCAGATAAATCTCACTTATCACTCTGCAGTAGTTTAATGTCTTTGGTAGCGCTGCATCCGCTCTCCACTGAGGTTCAGCTGGTCAGGTTGCTCTGGATCATGCAACTGTAACACTGCTGATCCTCTTTTCTTTAGTCCTTTAATTGCATCATGACATACATGTTGTACTCTTTGCTATCTCTTTTGTTTTAGAACTCGTGCATAGAGAAAGATTGTTACGCATGCGCACACCTCTTACTTCCGCTTGCCTCTATCAGTGATCAGCGATTCACTACAGTTATATCTGAAAATTTCAGGATGATGTCATCAATGCTTAATGTGTGCTAACACCGTCATTAGTTTAGTGTTTAGAGGACACTTTAGCACTTGAGGCATCCTCGGAAGACCTCACTGGTAAAGCAACTTGCCAGCTTGTTCAGATGCTTTCATGGTGATTAAAATCTGCCTTGAACAAAAATAAGAAAAAAAATGGACTCGCAGCTCCACTCAGAGGTCAGCAACTCAACCGGCTTGTTCTACAAACATGCTGTTTCCCACTTTCATGTTTAATTGTGCGCAACATTATCTCATCTACAATGGCTTAACAAAAGAAATGACGAGTAGCTGCAAAAATGGGTGTAGGAAATAAACAACAACGGTTGCACCACATGGCTTCCTGTTTCCTGTACACGAGGGCGTTTGGTTTATATTGTAGAGTACTTTCTTTTTCCACCTTTATCTGTTCAACGGTCAGCCACGAGTCAGCACGTACGGGCCATCTTTTGGTCAGGAATAATTTCATCCAGTTGGGAAGCCCACCATCCTCTGAGTCCTCTTGAAATACTTCTCACCTTTTACTTGAGGCTCCTTTCACTTACATGCCGGTCCAGCATGCTGCCTCTAAAGATGTTGGGCCTCATGCTGTTCTCATCGTTAACATACGGTGAGTAGTGATGCTGCGTGACTACTTTTTTTTTTCTTGCTTTAGTGTTCTGTTTATAGTGATTTTGGGGGATCAAAATTTAATGTTAAGGTAGTTTCTTACTTTTTCTTGTTGCTATGATTTGTTACTCCTTGCGAGGCAACGCTAAACTGATTTCAAGTGGAAAATTCTTTGTGAGAAATTGAAGCTTAAATGTATTTAATGTTTTGTACGAGGCGATAATTTATGTGAGTTCAGGATTTGAATGAAGTTTTTTACAAAAAGAAGGTCAATCAAAAAATTAGATTTCATCAGGAGTGAGATCGTATGATTCTTAATGGGAGGGGTAGGTGTTATAATACTCCCACATCATTTATAGCTAGAGATGTCGCTTGGGCTGTGTGCAAAAGCTGGGTGCGGTGAAACTGTTTATTTTTCTGGAAGTGCGCAATAACATTTTATTTATAGTTCATAGCACCACAAAGACATGTCCTATACCTCTAACTACTGCTTGAAAGCTTGAGCAAATGTTTTAAATTAGATTGAAATATGTGATCAAATAAAAAAATAAAAATTGGCCTGATTTCTGTTATCTAATTTTGTGAAGGTCTGCCCAATATTCTCAGTTTTAAATTATAGACAAATAAGGGTGAAGTGCACTGTTTTAGAAACATGTTAATCACCCTTTTATTGTTTCCTGCCTATTTAATTTGAGAATATACATTTTGTCACTTATTGTAGACATAATATGCATAAAATATGCCTGTCTGTGTTATTTAGACAACAGCAATTAACAGAATTTACACTTATTTCCCCAAACAGACATGCCAACATGTAATGCTATTCCACCACCAGAGGGAAGTGGCAACGCCACTGTCTATGTGTCAACGGGTGCTGACCTAACATGCACCCAGATGCGTGACTCTCTGATCCTGGATGCTCCTGAAATCATACAATATGGAACAGACGTCAGTGCAAACTGCTTCACCACAGAAGGAGAATTTGAAGAGATGACCCTACAGCTTGGAAACAAAACCTGTGAAAGTTCACAACCGAATGCTACCGTCTCCTGCGTTGCACCAGTGTTAGGCTCTGAGATGACGGCAGTGTGCAAAATAAAGCTAAGTGACACCTTGGAATGCAGCAAAAAGGTTGAAATAACCGTATACAGTAAGTTTATTTTCAGAAGAAGACTAAGGCGTTGTGGAGAAATATCTAATTCTGAACACGAATTAACAATATTATGTTTATGTTCCTTTTGTGTGATAAAAGAGATTTTGCTCTCTGTGAAGACTGGAGACGTCGGGCAGGCAGATTACGAACTGCAGTGTGACGTCTTCAGTGTGGCCACTGTTCAAAACCTCAGTGTCACATGGTACAAAAACAATGAAGAATGTATGACGGAGGCCTGCATCGAAGCGGGCGGCATTTCCTCCATGCTGCCCGTCAACATCAGCAGGGAAGAGATTTCTGCCGAGTTTAGATGCGAAGTTCAACTGAACCTTGGGCAGAAAAGCCCACAACATCCTCTGGTTTCTGCAACTCACAATGTCTCAGCACGCTGTGAGCAAACCTGTTGCCTTGAAATAATATCATGTTACAGCTAAAACTTTAATTTGAATTTTAATGAATAAAAAGTCTTCGCTTGCCTTTTTTTTTAGATGCTCCCGAGCTCAGGACAAATTCCAGCATGAGCATCATCCTGCCAAAGGGTGGCAATGCAACCCTGCTCTGCGATGTGGAGGGGAACCCTCCTCCTGAGTACCGGTGGACCATTGATGAGAAGCCACAGTTGGAAACCACAGAGAAGCTTGAAATCACTGGGGTTAACAGCAGATCAACCTACAGCTGCACAGCAACTAACATTCTGGGGAACATAACAGTGCAAATTCATGTTGATGTGGAAGAAGCGACCACAACAACAGGCCCTACAGCCCAGCCCGTCACCGAAGCAGAGGAGCCTGAAAGTATACGTTCATGTTAATGTTACAGTTTAAATGCGTCACTGTGCACCGGATCAAAGTTTTGATCCAAAACGTTTGCTTCTGAATGACAGATTGTGGCATAACCTTGACGCCCTCTGTGCTTTACGTGAAATATGGAGATCCAGCTTCGATGATCTGCAGCACAACCATCAAAGAAATTGGTAAAATTGACTGGGAGAATGCAGTCGGCACGAAAAATAAAACACCCACCACTGTGACTTGGAAAGTTGAGAAACTAGAAGACTTCACTGTGAAGCCTTTCTGTTTTGTCACTCTGCTTAATAACCATCAGTGCATCATAAAACCAGATATCACTCTTTATAGTAAGTAATCATCACACTTTCTGCTCTTTAATATCCTTCACCTGGAAATGTCATACATTGACAGAAATATTAGTTTTGATTACATACTTATCTTACATACATGTGAAGTTCCTTTTGTTGTTTTGTCTTTGGCTGTAACCTTACAAGGGCATTTAAGCGGGCTGGATGGAAGCTTTTAATCCAACTTTCTGTTTTGTGTATAGAGCTTCCAGATTTGGTGGAGGTCCATGCAGCGGGTGATGGTTCAGTGACAGAAGGCAAAGAGCATCAGCTGCGGTGTAACATGAACGGAGTGGCCCCTGTGGATAGGCTCTTGGTGAAGTGGTATAAAGACGAAGAACTTGTCCTCACGGACGATCAGAACGGCTTTAGTGTGACGGCACTCGATGGTGGCCTGTACGATGTAACGTCTGTCTACAACTTCACTGCCAAGAAAAGTGACAATGGAGCAAATTTCACATGCAAGGCCGAGTTTCAGTTTGGACCTGCAGGGCCGCCGGTCCCCCCGTCCATGGCCTCAGAACCGCACACTGCTGTTGTACACTGTAGGTTTTCCCGCTTTTAAAGTTTCTACCAACCACATAATGTTGAAAATACCTGAATCCTAATTTTCTCATGTAGATAAGCCGACCATGAAAGCTTGCCCTGCTAGTTACCTTGAAGAGGAAAACAATCTCCGTCTGCGTAATGTGCCGTGTGAAGCTGATGGGAACCCTCCTCCTGCTATTACTTGGTACCGCAATGGCGCTGAGGTCAATCCGTCAACACCCCTTCAGAGGAATGATTCTGGCACCTACAAAGCTAGAGCGGTTAACTCAGTAGGCCAAATCGAACGTGACGTTCACATCACAGTTGGATGTGGGTCTACAACACATCTTTCAAATTTTGTTCCAAAAAAGCCAATAGCTGTTGATTATCCTGAAAAATAATCTTGATGTCTCTTTACAGACCGTCCCAGTTTTACTTGTCAGATGCGGTATGAGGTTAAAGTCAACGACACGGTGAAAACGTTGTGTGAACCGGAGGGTTTACCTCGCCCTGATATTCGTTGGTTGCAAAATGGAAAACCGATCATGCCACAGAGGTGGAAGAAGCACGAGAGTGGAAACTACTCAATAAAAGCGTCCAACCAATATGGAACCGCTGAACACGAGTTTTATCTGGACGTTTTGTGTGAGTCGTAACTTTACAGCCACACTCTTACTCTTTATTGTGCTCTCGCTGTAGCTGCAAACAATTTAGGATCAAAGATAAGAAACCTAACAGTATTTTGTCTTTTTTCTTCCTCCTCTCTTCCTTCAACAGACCCCCCGGAGTTCACAGGGCTGAAACGCCAAGTCTTTTTCCGTGCAGACAAAAATGTGAGTTTAGTTTGCCAAGCTGGCGGCAACCCTGAGCCTGAGATCCAATGGGAGTACCGATTTGCAGACAATGGGGATTGGACCACTATGGGGCGCCAGGAGACCATAACCATCTCAAGAGCCACGTCTGCTAATACTGGCTCTTACAAATGTATTGCCACGAATAAAGTTGGAAAGGTGACAGGAACTGTGACTCTGGAGGAAAGAGGTATTATTCTGGTTTTTTTTTTCTTTATTTTTCTGTGCAAAAGATGAATGCAAATATACACTGTAATGTCAAGCATGTATGCACGTAAATACAAACTGTAGGTCAAAAAAAGTAAGGGGGAAAAAACACCACATTAAAGGTTGCAAGTTTTCAGCTATTTTATTTTTCTTCTTTTGCAGCGGATCACCACCACTCTTTCGTGGACCTGTGGTGGCTTCTCCTTTTAGTGGGTCTACTTTTCCTACTCGTCATTGTCTTTCTCCTCGTAAAGCGCCAGAAAAAACTTGGACAGTACGACGTTGTCGCAAACAACGACAAAAACATCCCCCTGGAAAGCGTAAAGAATGGGACAAGTTGAAGTCAAACGCAGCCTTTAGATAAACATTGTTAACCTCATTTATCATGAAACCTTTTCTTTTCACTCAGATCATAATTGCCATTTTGTATATTTTTGTTCTTGCAGTGTCAGTTCATTGTGTTAAAACGGTATGCGGGAGCAGCGTTATAGCTACTAAACATTTGTCGATTTTATTAAAAAATACAAGAGTAACTGATTAAGCCTACTTTTTTTTTTTTTTTTTTTTTTTTTTTTTTACTGTGGACAGTGTATGCAGTTTCGAAACGTTCCCTGTTATGTTTGACTTGAATTACTGACTGTTAAAAAGAGACTTTCAAAATGCTGGTATTTGCCAAGGAAACGTGGATGTAACGCAGTCTCCAGGCCGGGTGGGCTTTATGTGGGTGCTGGCCCTTTAAGACAGCGCACTAACACTGGGATTTGGGAGTGACGCGGATAGGAGAGCTACTTTGCCCCTCTGTTTCCTTCGCTATGAAAAAATATTTGGACTAACTAGAACTACAGGGTTCAGTAAAAGTTGATTGGTTGATCATGAAGCCGGCCCTTAGCCTTTGTTAAAGAGCGAAAAAGCGGCCGGCAGCGGATCGCTCCGGGTTTTTTTTTTTTTTTTTTTTTTTTTTTAAGTTACTGACTGATCAGGTCGGGATTGTGTTTGCGTGCGGGCCGTCCCTCCCGTCCTCCGAGCTGCTGCTGCGGCGGCGGCGGCTGGGATAACTTTTTGGAAGAAGTTCTTTGTATTCAGGAAACGGCTCGGCAAAGAACATGGACTGGGGCACAGAACTTTGGGTGAGTCCATCACGCAAAGAAATGTAAATCGGGATGACGGCAATGCGCTATGTTTTTCTCTCTCTCTCTCTGCACCCCGATGATGTGGTTGCAGCGTTTAACTTTGCAAAACGAAGCCCATCTGAGCGCATTTTTTTCCCCCTTTCATTTGCAGCTCTTCAATAAAGGCACCCTCTCTATATCTGACTAATAATTTAAGTTAAATCTAATTTAAGTGTAATCCCTTGCCGTTGTTTTCGGTTTGTTTGTGTACAGCGCTTTGACGACCTTTTTGTTTTTATGAAGTGTTTTATAAATAAAGATGGTATGGTAAGTCATTGGACATTTGAGGTCGTGTTCACGGTTCAGGAAAAAGTGTGGGGATTTTTTTTTCTTCCTGCTGTGTCAATTTGTTCTGCATGCGGGTGCTTAAGCTGTGTTAAGAGTTGTGTCTTTTTTTTCCTCCTCTGTTTACATTTTGTCACACTTGGCTTCCATAGAGATGAAATCAGCTGCTGTGATGGGGCTTGGCAACCAGCCTCATCACTGATAAGGTCCCTCCACCTGAGTGACATGCTTTCTTCTTCAACAAAGTTCCATGTTCTGATGGGGTTTTTTTGGGGAGCTGAATGCACATCAGAGGGTTAAACCAAAATTAATGTAGTGGGGGCATTTAAGCCGTTTTCTTGGAAGGAGAAGTGAAAGGATTGGCACTGTCCTGAACCTAAACAAAACCCGCTTTGACACTTGTGTGTTCTCAGGGAGCCTAATGCCTAAAGTGGAGCATTGCAAAGAGGAGGGAAAACGAGGTTTTGGCCTCATTACTGTCTTCCCCCTGGGTGTGTACTCGGTCCCCTTCTTTCATCCTATGAAATGGTGCAACAACCTAATTAGTTTTGCCCTACATTGACAAATTCAGAGAAGCTCCTGTTACACTGCACAGAGTTTCTGCAGTGGCTTCGAAATAAGTTTTGCACATAGTATCCGAAGTTTATTGTTTCATGCACACGCTGAGAAATATCTAACCACAGAGTTTTTTTTGTTTTTGTTTTTGCGCGTGTGTTGCGATACGATCTCGCCTGCCTGATCATTCAGATTCCTGTTCGCATAATTGGTTTTGTTAATGTCTGGCTGCAGAGTCAAAGCGCAGGCCGAATCAGCCCTTTGGCATCTGTCCTCCTGATTGTTGTTAATCCGGTGGCTATTTTAAGGCACTGGTTGGTGCAGTGCAAGATTGCAGGGTTCTGTGCTTTAGTTGTGATAGCGAGTGCAGCTCCTGTGCATCAGGTCTAGCAGGGCCATGCCACTGAGTCTCTGCAGGAATGAGTGATTCAGCACTGAAACATTCGTGGAAGCTATACAGGAAAGCGATGACCTGGGTGGCTCCTTCCAGCGTTGCCATGCTTTGAAGCAAGTTGGAGACTTGTTTTGGGTTCAGATGCTCTGTGTAAACAGTGAAATAAGAGGTGAGCACCTGTTGCTAATTGTTGTAGCATTATAATAACAATAAAAAAAGGTCCAGCAATATCTGCAGATGTACAAAGAGTAGCTGCTTGTATAATAAAATGCAAACACAAATCTTTAATTTCCCCTGCACAAAACACAAGGAATATGTGCAGTTGCTATGCACGACTATTTCTGATTTATGAAAATACTCTAAAATGCTGTAACCGCCTAAATAAAACCCTTTTATAGTTAGCTTTGACTGCGGCTTCGGGAGGATGATGTGCGACAACAGTCTGACCAGTGATGTGGTTTCACAGGACAATGATCAAATGCATATTCTCTTTAGTGCTTTAGAATAGCTTGCCTTTTTTAAATATAGCGATAGCATTTTAAATGAAGTGGGTATAATTACATTTTTCACAGTTTGGATTAATCCAGTTTCTTCCAGAAAATGTCTTCCCTCCTAAAAAAGAATAGAAGAAGTAGCAAAAGAATAGATCGTTGTAAATACAGTGACCGTGTCCCTGTTGTGTTGGAGAATATCCAGGACTTTACTTGTACTTCTAATTGGAAGGCCACTTTTATTGTTTGGAGTCCTTTTGAAATCTTTTGAGAATGCTGTTTATGCTGTTGGGGCCAACAAAGGGGAGTGGAAAACATCCAGTAAAACCGCTGTTTTCTTCCATAATGTGAACGTATCCAATAAACAACAAGAGAACGCCTCCTTTGTGCTACCCTGAAACTAAACATCCTGAAATTATTTGTTGGAGCATACGTTTGCCGTTATTTATGTGGGATTACGAAGTGCCAAATGGTAAAAATTATGAGTGAATTTAAAAAAAAAAGGCGAAAAAATCAAGACAAAACAAACAAAAAGACAAGAAAAAAAAACAATAAAAACGGTCCCAGCTACAAATGCTCACGCCAGCTTTTTCACAGCTTTTGAGTAAGAGGTTTTATCTGCATGCTGAAGTGCCTGTTTATCTAGCTTCCCTGAGTCCGATTACTCTGGCCAGGTTGGCATCGTGAAGCTGTTTTTTGTGTGTGAAGCTTTAAAAATGCAGACAGGGTTTAAGCTCTGTAGACCCGCGCCATTCATCTTCTGAGGTAGGACCAGGCTTCCCTCTCAGTATCAGATTTGTTATGTTGTAGTACAAACTGAACTCCAGTCCAAAAACGGGATATGCAAACACTTTGCTAAGTCATGCAAAATGCTTATGTCAGGGAGCCACCAACAGAATACAGCTTTTTATCTGCACTCGCATGTTGTGGTGACTGCAAGGATAACAGTTTTTTTTTTTTTTTTTTGGAAATTATGTATACCTGCCTAAGAATCAAATAAAAAAAACCAAAACGTTTAAAAACAGATTAAATGAACCTAAACAACTGTAGAAGAAAAATCTGAACCGTTATCATTTATTCCTTGATACTATAGATTTGCTGATGTCGTAAAGCGTGAGTGTTGCAAACATCACTAGATACTTTGACAGGGAAATTAGGGGCACATACACCTGTTAAATTTGAATCGCATAAGTCCCATATCCCTCATGTGAGAGTTGGAAGTGGGAATAATATTATTTCAACACGTGTTCAAGCCTCCCGGCTGGTATGTTTCCCTGTTAACTGTTCTCAGTGACCTCCAACGAAGCACCTAAATCAGCAGATTTAGTCTTGCAATAAATCTGCTACACAGCTAAAAATCACAGGCCTATTTTCAAGATCCCTTAAAAAGCTTCTCGGAAAAAGTAGCAGCACAACAGCTAATTTCTTTCGTGGGTAGGTCTGGGCGATGTGGACCAAAAACAATATCCTGATATTTTTTGGCTGAATGCGGATATATGATGTTTAACTCGATATGTTTTTCTCTTCATAAAGTAATTCTAAAAAGGCATCCCTGAATCAAAGTTTCATCCCAAATGTCTTATGGGTGCAGTTTTTATCAAACGGCTGTAGATAACAGCTGAAAAACAACCATCTGAAATACACAAAAGTCTAATTTGAATGCAGTGGATAGTGGATACAGTGGATAGAGAGGTTTGTTGAATAGTACAGGCAGAACCATCTCATGTTAAATGCAGGGAAAACAAAGGAGCTGGTGGTGGAGTTTCACTGGTGCAGTCCCACCTCACTGACACAGGTGAACATCCAGGGGACTGATATTGAGATAGTGGACTCTTATAAGTACCTTAATGTTCACCTGAACAATAGACTGGACTGGAGTCACAACACGGATGCTCTGCACAGGAAGGGTCAGAGCCTGGGATGTCAACAAATAATCAACTTACGATTAATTGTCGATTAATGGTTAATTAGATTAAAGTTTATTCCATCCGATTAACTGATAATGTCCACTTAGACGGACCTTCTTTCAGTGTTGTAGTATGGCCGCCATTCAGAAGAGGGTCCTGCCGGTAATTTTGAAGCAGAGCCAAACCGTCATGGTCTTTCGTTTTAAAATCTTAAGACTTGGCAGCTTAAGACCCACTTTTTTTTTAAATTAGCATTTAATTCTGACCTGGGTAATACGGTCTCTTAGGTGTTCCTCCTACTGTCTGCTCCTTTCTATAAATTTTTGAAAGGCTTTTAACGTCCAGCAGCGCTGTACCACTACAGCACCTTTTTATTGTATCTGTATGTTTTGTATGTTATATGTATTGTTTTATGGCTCTATTGTAAAGCACTTTGGGTAACGTTAGGCTATTGTAAAGGGCTATACAAATAAACTTGATTGATTGATGGCGGACGCAACGTGAGGCATTCCGAACGGAGTCCAGTGTGGGATTATCTTTGCGCTGTTTAATGACAACAAGGATGCAAAACTGCTCTTTATACAGTTGTTTTTAAATATAAACACTCAACAAGCTCCTTAGCTTGTCAGCTAAATAATTCCCATTCAGCCAAGCTGCTTGGCGGAGCAGAATCAGTTTCTCAACCAGAACTCACTGATGTGCTCAGAAGGCAAGCATGTGATGTAAGAAAAGTGGCGGGCATTATGCAAAATATGGTAACGTGATAGAAAAAGTCATGATGCCAGAAGCACAGCTGATGGAGAGGGATTTTGTGGGGATTATTAGGGTTTCATACATTTTATTCCATTCAACTTATTTGTTTCTATGCAGTAACCTAATAGAATCCTGTTTTTGTATAAAAATATAAAAAGTTTAATAATGTGTTTATGCAGACTGTATTTAATGCAGATGGCACAATAAACTGTAAAGATATAATAATTTGATCATGCAAGAGAAAAATTTTCCTTATCAATTAATCGTTAGTCGATCGATAAAATCAATCTACTTTAGATTAACTCATTAATCGATAACATGCATCCCTAGTCAGAGCAGAGTCTCCCTGCTGAGGAGATTAGATGTTTTGCAAGGAGCACTGCTGAAGACTTTCTTAAACTCTGGTGGCATCAACCATCTTCTCTGTTGTGGTCTGTTGGAGCAGCCGCTTATCTGTAGCTGAGAAGAAGCGGCTGAATAAACTTATTAGGAGGGCCAGCTCTGTCCTGGGATGCCCCCTGGATCCAGTGCAGGTATTCCGTCCCTTACAGGACTGTAAGAAAAATGACATCACTGATGGACAATGTCTCCACCTCGTACATGGAGCTGTTGCTGAGCTGGAGAGCTCTTTTAGTGACTGCTGCAGCCTAGATGCTCAAAGGAGCACTTCCGCAGGTCGTGACTTTATAATCTCTGCTGCTCACAGCAGACTCAATAAGTGTTTACAACATGCCAATGGTTGAACGGGTTCTGAGCTGATCATGAGTCTTTCAGATGCTAAGAGACACTTCCTAGCTACTACAAGATGCTGCCGTACTACCAGGCATATTAGCTCATATCGTTCTGTTAATTGGCTGGTGAAAAAAACAGTTTTCCCACTGTTTAACTTGAATATTTCTTATATATTATTATTATCCCCGATTTATTAAAAAAATAAATAAATAAATAAAAATGCAATACTTACTCTGGCATTTTTTTCTGTTTTTATTTTGGCCTATCTGATAAGCTCATCCTCGGTTGTTTTAGAACTGTTTTATTTAAATTTGAAAGGATTTCTTTAGATTAATTAGCTAGTTTTTTTATTTCATTCCTATAAACTCTGTGTCTTTGCCACTGTTTTCCGCCCACATTTCCCCTTTGTTGGACAACAAAGGAATTTCTTATGTTATCTCTCTTGTGAGATCAAATTTCAGTCTGGCTTTGGGGAGCTCCATCCCACAGAAACTGCCTTTTATTTAAAGTTTCTAGTGACATTTTAATGTAAGCTGACTCTGGAGCATCCACTGTAATGGCTCTCTATTTTGATTAACAGGCTCTGTGATGTGGTTGGTCTGTCAGGTGTGGCTCTACAGTGTTTTAACCTCTCTGGTAGAACATGTAGTGTTTTTGCAAACAGTTGTTGTCAGTCTCCCAAGAGCCTGCTGTGTTGGGTACCCCAGGGCTGAGTCTTGATGGTTACACATTCTCGTTTTAGGACCGTGGGGATAGATCCATGCACTGTCTTGACTTTGTTGATTCTTTTAAGAAACAGCTGAAGGTTAATTTATTCAGATTGGCTTTATAACTAGTTTGATGCTAGTTTAAAAAAAAAAGCACATCCTCATGTTGCATGTATGCTGTTTTTATATTTTTATTTTCTGTGTTTTATGGTCCTTTTATTGTGTAGCACTTTGTGTTTTTTTTTATCCTGTAAAAGGTGCTATAAAAATAAAGTTTACCTACTTAAAATAAGATCAAAATGCTCACTCACACAGGTCATTCCCCATGTAGGCATAAAGGAAATGTTTAGGGAAAATGTTTTTGTTCTTAATACAAATCGAACCGTCAAGATTTTGGGAGTTCATGTCTAAGAAATAAAATTTCCGAAGTTCATCCAACCCAAAGTGCCACACTGACTATCAAAAGCACTCATGGTTTTATATCTCACAGATGCTCAGGATTAACTCTTTTATATCTAGATTCAAGTTTAATATTTGTTTTCCTTTTGTCTAAATTTAGGAAGTCTGGTAAACGTATTTTGTCATATTTTATTAAAATGTTTTATTAAAATTCTGCAGATATCCTATTGAGATTATGGTAAGCAATGAGCATTGGTTGCAATAATGCAAATTTAAAATCAAAGGCATCAGAAGATGGTATGCAAAGAAAAGGAAATAATTGGGACAAGTAAAGAAATGTCTTTTTCCTTTTATATATTATAAGCTTTATATATTAGAATGTTAAGACAGGCAGCTATATACATTTTAAAAGCCCAAAGCATTGAGAAAGGTGCTGTATTTACCATTTAAAAAATATGCTGGTGATAAAGTGCAGAGTCAAATGAACCAAATGAGATGCTCCAGGATCATGGTACTACATGCTAGTGTGGACATTTTCTTACAGAGCAAACGTTGCCTAAATGTGTGATCATCAGAAGACAAAGCAGAAATACAACCAAAAGAATGTTGAGAACACAAAGTTTCATAATGAAAGGGCGACTTTTATCACTTATTGTGCATGGTCTCATATCCATGGCACTGCAATTTTATTACTTTATAATTAGCTTTACAGCCCTGCTAATACTTTGTCCTTCCTACTGATTCCAAAAAAAGTAAAAAAAACAAATCAACTGGACTTTTTTCCGAATTTCATTAATTAAATTTGCATGTTAATTTGCATGTTATCTAAGCCATAACAAGGCCTTTTGGGCAATAATATAAAGCTTGCAACTCCGCACTACCCCAGCCATTTGAATTGGGAAAGCTTTCTGGATGGGAAGCGAAACGTCTTCAAACTTCGGAAAAAAGTCCAGTTGTTTTGTTTTTTTAACGTTTTAACCTCCTGATAATTATTAGTAACACTTTCACATTTTGTATCAGTCATCTTATATGCAGGTTCCTTTTTTTTTTTAGGTCGGGTAATCTCAAATCAAAGATCTGCTGAGTTTGGAAAATGACTTTCAACACCCCTGTTGCACAATTAAAGACTGTGTGTGAAGGACACAGTGATGTCTGTTCTTATTCCAGAGCTTGAACTGAAAACTAGATTTCCGCCCTTCTTAACTGCGTCCTATGATTAGTTCAGATGTCTCATTCATTTAAATCCTGGTCTCTTTTATTTTTTACCCAAAGAACATAAAAGGTGCTGAAGAACAAGGCGCGACATGTAAGGAATCCCTTTTTTTTATGTTAAAGTTCACCCAAAAGTCACCTGCAGGGTTAGTTTTTATGTACAGTGAGAAAAGACTATTGCCTCTCAACACTTCCAGACTTGTCTGAGCTTGAAGGTGTCATAGAATCTCTTAAGAAAACGGAGACATGCAAAAAGAAAAGAGAATTTTGTAGAATGGAGCAAATGAAGACTCTCTGCTGTAAATAAGAAAACCAATAAGAAAATGGTTTATAGGGGCAGTTTGGAGACCAAAATCTACACATTTTTCGCCACGCGACGAGCATTGAAGGAATGTGACGTGCCGTAAAACACATGCTGGGTTTAGTTTATTGCCGCCCGTTCGGGATTCTTCTAGGTGCTCTAAATCTGGGAAAGCATCAACGGGCTGTGGCCTGGAGGTCAACCTCGACTCTCAAACGTCCTTTTCCTTATTTGTCCTCCCGCTCCTTCCCTTAGGATCAATACGACATCATAGAGAAGCACACGCAGTCCGGCCTGGAGCTGGTGGAGAAGTATGTGAAGTTTGTGAAGGAGAGGACCGAGATCGAGCAGAGCTATGCCAAACAGCTGAGGTACCCCCTCTTTTCTCCCGTATTGACCGTCTCACATTCGTCTGTGTGTGTGTCTGTGTGTGTGTGTGTGTGTTCAGCTCAAAGCAGCTCGTGTTTGTGTTTGAATGTTTGCATGTTAGAAGGTTGTTTATGAAATGCTCGTCGATCTTATGACTGCTCTGGGACAGATTGTAGCTTGTGTCTGAAACACTAGCCCGATTCTCCAGCTGCTGCATGCTTGCTGCCTCCCATTTCTCTCTCTCTCTCTCTCTCTCGCTCTCTCTCGCTCTTTCTCTCCTTATCCTATGCGCTTTCTCACCCAGTTGTTTCCCCGCACACAAAAGCCCACATCTGTTGCAGTGCTGAGCTCCGCTGGAGAGGAGAGGAAGTGGGAGCAGACTGGCGCATGATATAGTGGATGTGGTCAAAGGGAGAGTAAAAAGGGGGAAGAGCTGCAATTAAAATATGTTCTTAACAGGCAGTTGTTTTGAATCCATTGGTGTTAAAAAGCTGCAGTGGTTCCCTAAGAGTGTCCATGTAAAAAAAAAAAAAAAAAAAAAAAAAAAAAATGCCGTTTCCCATTAGGTTTGCTGAATATTGAGGTTTCGCTTTGTGTCCACGTCCACAGGAATCTTTCAAAGAAGTATAACCAAAAACGAAGCAGCAAAGACGAGCCAGACTGCAGGTGAGCAGCCGCATGCTTCGATTCAAAGTCCTCCCCCTTCCTGTTGAAACTTTTCAGAGGAGTTGTTCTGTTACCGGTGTTGTTCGTGAGGTTGTTTTGGGACCGCTGATGGTGACTTGTTAAATGCCCTGGGAAGGAAACGGGAATGAGGAAGTCACAGGCTCCTTATCACAGCCTAACTTGCGGCAGAGTTTTGTGCAATTATCACTTTATCAGTGGTCCCATCTGCCATGTCCTCATCTCTCCACCCTTTCCTTTCTCCTGGTAAATGACAGGCTATCCAGCTACCAGTCTTTTTTGGACATCCTGAATGAGATGAACGACTATGCGGGCCAGAGGGAGCTGATTGCCGAGAACATGATCATGAACATTTGCATCGATCTCACAAAGTACCTGCAGGAGCTCAAGCAGGAGCGAAAGTCGGTGAGCTTGATATGCAGCGTAACAAGAATGCACAAATATAAAAAGTCTGCACAGCCCTGTTAAAATGTTTTTTTTTTTTTTGTGAGGGGAATGGTTGAGTGTGCCAGGTAGAATCTGAGTATATTGTCCACCTGTAATTTGGCATTGCTCCTGTACAATTCAGCTAAAATGGAGAGAATAAACATCTGCTGGATGCATAATTTCCAGTACCTTTAAACTAACTCTCTTAACCTCCGGTTTGATTTAATTTTTTGCCGTTACTCTTCCTTGCTGGGCTACAAGATGGCACATTTGTTAGCACTGTTGCCTGGAAGCAAGAAAGTCCAGGGTTTAATTTCAGACCTGGGTTCTGTCTGCATCAAGTTTGCACATTCTCAACCCTGCATGTGTGGCTTCCTCTTCTGGTACTCCAACATCTTCCCAGTGCCCAAAAACATGCATGTTAGGTTAACTAGTCACTCTTAATTGCCCCGCAGCATTGATTGTGTGGGTGGTTGTTTGTCCTGCGTCTCTGCGTTTTCCTTTGATGGACTGGAAAGCCGTTCAGGGTATACCCCGTCTCTTGCTCAGTGACAGCTGGCAATATTTCGGACTCTTTTATTTTCCCCCTCGACTCTGGAAAATTTGTCAACCTCGCCTTGCAAAGGTTTGACAACTCTATCAGACTGTGATGACATTTCTTGTCCTCAGTCCTCTTAAGGTGATCTGACATTCCAAAATGTTGTTCTTTTGGTAAAGATGTTATTCTTTAAAGGTTTTGGTCAAAACCGACTGGTTTGTAATTTCCTCCACCTTTCATCCAATGAAAAGTAACCCCAGACCATGATGCTGCCAGCGCCATGTTTCTCTGTGGTTATTGTGTTCTTTTGCTCAGTCTGCAACTCTGCTTCTCCAGTCCAGACACAGCGAATGCAGAAAATGGTTTCCACATATAAAACACAACCAGTGCTAATAAGAGCTACAGCTTCTTCAGCGTTACTGTTGGGCTCTAGCCTTGCTGGTGAGCTTCCATTGTGTCTTTTTTATCAATTATGGAGAAAGTTTTAGTAACGTTACTATAGGTCCATACTTTCTCCAATTATCAACTTCTATTTTTTATCGTGCCAATGGAGGCACAGTTAGGGAGTGCTGGTTTGATCACCTGCTCCAACTGTCTCTGTTGTTGCGTCCCTGGGCAAGGCACTTCATCCGAGTTGCCAGCTGGCGGTGGTCAGAGGGCCTGGTGGCGGCAGTGTACGGCAGCCTCGCCTCTGTCAGTCTGCCCCAGGGCAGCTGTGGCTCACCACCGTCAGGGTGTGACTGGGTGAATGACTGATTGTAGTGTGAGGCACTTTGGGGTCGTTGGACTAGTTAAAGTGCTGTACAAATACTTACCGTTTACCATAAAATGCTGTGATATGTTGGGGTACCCTTCTCCTGACTGATACCTTTTTTATACAAAATAATTTTGACCTTTTTATAATCTGTATGGCTTTAGCTAAAAATAACAAATTTCAAGAAATTTCAAGAAAATCCTTGTAGAACTGCTGAATTTTGTTTCAGGTTAGTTGGCTTCTCTATAAGTGATGCCTGTGTGAACTCAATAAGACAGTTATTTTTATTTATTTTTTTATTTTTTTTAAACTGCTTCAAAAAGGTATTAAGTATGGGACACCAAAGTGTTCAAAATGAATTAAATAGTTAAAACATTATGAAATAATTATCTACTTGAATAAATAAGATATACATATTGAAAATGATAATGAAATTGTGAAATAACTAAATGCTTATAAAATTCTCTCAATTCTCAAATATTTTTCAGTGTTCTTTAAAAATCTGCATAATAAAACATTTATTTCACATCAATATTTTTCGCAATAAAATAAATAATTATTGAGGCATTATGGTTTAATACTAGCACTTTGATTTCAAAATGTAATCTTTAAAAAAAGTCCTCTTTTATTTCATATTGACACTTTTCAGCAGAATCGCTTCACCTGCCAATCAGCGTCCGTGGGTTGGACCTGTGTCTCCATTGGCTGATCCTTAAAACATAATTAATTTTTCCTGGCTGCTCCATAAACAGCTTACTATCTAGTGTGTCCTGGGCTGCATCTTTCAAGGGCCTTATTCGTAGGCCGATGATGTTAATATGTCTCTGCGGGTTGAAGAGAATTTTTGACTGGAAACAGCAATAATGGAGAGGAGTGAAAAGCTGTGAATAAAAGTGGATATTTATGTGACATAAAATTAACTTTAATAAAGGTTTTAGTTGAGAAATTAGCTATGTTAACCCAAAATATCTGCTTGGTGTGTTGACATACGGCTTGATTCAGAAAATGCTCGGACGTGCTAGGACTGCAGCCCGCGGCTCGCCTCATCAGCATCCAGCTGACCTGGCGGCAGAGGCTCTCCAAGCCAAGAGAGAACACCTCTCTCCCCGCCGATTCCTTTCAGACTCCCGTTGGCTGTCAGCTAAGCGGGTGGATGCTCGCAATCCCGAGAGAGAACGGCATTCTCCCGGCACAATTCCGGGAGAATTAGCTTTCTGCTGCGAGAAGTAACTCAGATATCAAATTGTTCAGTTAGTTCATTATTATTATTAATATTCCCTACAAATAAATGGATTTAAACTTTGCTTAGAAAGTGTTTAAGTTGTTTAAGTTACCTAAGTTATTTAGGTAGTTAATATTTGTCGTCAATTAATTTTTTTTTGGTGGTATATTTCTATATCAACATGAAAATAAACATTTGGCTGATTTAATGAATGAGACTAAAAGGAAAGATGATAAAATAGCATAAAAAAAATGGGATCCATAATGAATATGTAACGGGTAAAAATGATGACCGTGTACAGTCAGGGGCGGACTGGCAAGCCATCGGGAGCACCGGGAGTTTTCCCGCCGGCCCGGACGGTGGACCGCCCCGATTGCCTGGCCTGGTCCACTCAGCAATCGCAAATGTTCGGATTGCTCTCGATAACACAAACAAATCATGTCGTTCATGCGGCTGGCTCGCTCCCACAGACTGCACTGGCGAGAGGGAAAAGATAGACACCCCCCCCTCATTCATTTTCTGAGGAGGCTGACACTCTCTGTCTCTGTCGGCGACTTTTCAGACCCCTGAACCAGCGATTTTTATTCAGTCCCAAAAAATCAGCTTCTCGTCTATTTTCTGTGTTATTGGCGACTTCACGTGAAAGCATTTCTCCAGTTACTTGGGGGAGCCGTGATTCTGTTTCCACCTCCTCAGTCAGTCTCACAGACAGCTGCTCTGCCTCGTCCTGGCTGCAAACCCCGTTATCAAGCTTCATGGCCGTCCGCAGTCGGAGAATTTGAATAGTTGGAAACTTATGTGGGTTTGAATATTTTTATTTATTTATTTTTACACAAAAGCGCGTTCAATTCAGTCAGATGCAGTATAGCAGCAAGACGCTGTGCACGAAGACCTGGTCCTTCAAAGGATGCAGCCCTGAATTAGGAGCCTCAGGCCTGACTTGAAACTCAGTGTCGGATTGCTTTGGTCTGGGTAAAGAAGCAGCCAATCACACTGGGAGCTGCATTTGACCAGTCAACACTGTTTGCTCCCATGTGCTGTTTGCTCATTTTGGGAATCTTTATTGGTTTGGGAACCTTGTGAATGCTCTAACTTCTGCCATTTGACTGGTTGACTCAAGTTGACTCAACTTGGATATTAGTTTTGGTTAGGTTATTTTATGCAAACGTGAAATTTTTGAGTTTAGTGCTTCTCCCTTTTAGTGTTTTTTCTTGTTGTTGGGTTTGTTTTGCTGAGAAGCTGTTTTATTTATTGTAAGATGGTTATCTTCGTTGTCTCTTTTTGTTTAAAAACCTTTATTAATAAACTTATAATCAATTTTACCACCTACGCTCTGTAATTTTATGTTACCCTGTTCTTCTAGCCAACTTGCCCTGTTTCTGCTGAAAAGTGTCATTATGAAATAAAAAGGTCATTGGGTAAAAAAATCATTGTGAAATAAAAGAAGACTTTTTTAAAAATTACATTTTGAAATAAAACCTGATGGGGTTAAATAACAAATGCCTATACAATAATTTTAGCTTATTGTGAAAAATATTAATAAGAAATAATTATTTTAATTATACACATTTTTAAGGAAGAATGAAAAATATTTTTTCATAATGAGCTGAAAATTTTACAAGCATTGTCACTTTAAATATTTATTTCTTATTTGTTCAAGTAGATTATTGTTTTATTTATTTATTTATTTATTTCATTTTGAACACTTTGGTGTTCCACAATTACTTTCATATACAACCAGGTGACTGCAGGTTAACCGACTTCTTCTTACTAAAGATTTAATGGATATGTCTAACATTAAAGATGGAAATGATTTCTCGTGGATTATTTTTTATTGCACAAAAATCTAGTGCATGTTTGTTGCAGCCAGTTGAGTCCTAATACATTGAATTCAGCTTTGTTTCACCGGCACAGATCCCTTCTCGTACAGCTCACTTAGAACTTACTTTAGTCGTCTTATTTCCATGTGCAACTTTCATTTAGTACAGTTTTTGCAGGTTTTGCGGTGCCTTAATCAGAACGCTAAACTCTTTTGCCTGGAGCTTAGAGTTGTGTTTACTATATACTAGCATTCTGGTGTGTGCCTGCATCACCATATTAAGAAGTAGTTTGACAAAATGCCAGCTGGTTTTGTTTTTTTGTTTTTACAACACACACTGTTAGGCAGGACTAGAGAGTATGGGGGAGTCGATGTGTGTAGATTTGATTGCTGCAACAGGAAAGAGGTTTAAGTGTCTCCTGAGGGGGATATGGTCTGAGCCGTGGTGTTCCATTTCTCAATGAGAAATCCTCCGTCTTTGTCCTGTTGGACTGCAAAAACGGACCTATAAGTAAAATGTTCTTAAAATTAGTGTTTTTGTCCTAGATTTGAGCAGGTAAATAAGATTATCTGCCAATGGAATGAGTGTTTTGACCCCTAAAATAAGATAATCAGACGTTCTACACTTGAAATAAGATGATGGAAATGAGTTGTTCCTATTATAAGTGCAAAAATCTCCTTCCATTTGCAGATAATCTTATTTACCCGCTCAAATCAAAAACAGATACACTTATTTTAAGAAAATCTTACTCATTTTTAGTTCCGTTTTTGCAGTGTGGACTGCACCGTACAGCCACACTCAGACTCACTGAAGACGCCTCCACAGACATGCTGGTATTTGTTTTCTTGTCTGTTTTGCTACGTGGCTTTTTGAGGTCATTGTTTATTCTGTGCTCTTCTCCACACGTCTCTCTCTCTCTCTCTTTCTGTCTCTATTTTTTACAAATGTCTGCAGTATCTATTGGAGGCCAAGAAGGCCCAGCAGAGCTTGGAGAGCACCTACAAGCAGCTCGACAGTGTAAGTCTAGTTTTACTATTGGAAAAACCTTCTTATGATGGTCTCATAACACTCCAGATTAAAGAAAAGTAATCTATGAGTGAGTGGCATCCCAAGCAGTGTGGTCAGGCTGTTGACTTTATTTGTTTATAGTCAAAATAGATGAACAGGGTGGGAAGCAGCTTCATTCCAAAGCTTCATCTGCACTATGAATCCCTGCTTAGAGCCCCCTTCGAATTAATCTACATCTCTGGTAAAGATGTGCAAAAGCCTTAAATAGAATTATCTTTACCAGAGCACCATTATGTTATTGTGAAACAGTGCGTTACAATTAAAAATCCAAACGTTTTAATTATAGTAATATTATTCAGTAGTGTCAAAAAAAACAAAACAAAAACCTCTTCTTTTTTTTTAACATTAAATCACTGCTGCCACAATCTTTGGCACCCATGCTGTCGCTTCTTTGTACAATCCCGTTTTGCCTATTGGAGAGCGCTTGGTTTTCTCCTGTAATTTCTTAAAAGGAGCAAATTAAGAGAAGGATCTTTGTCTCTTGCTCTTTGCACAGTCTCTCTAGATCATCCAGTTCCGTTCTTACACTTCCGGTCGCCTCCCTGTGGAAGAAGGTTAATTTTGTCTCTCGTAAACGGTTTCTGTTTTGATTTTGCGATCTGTTTTAGAGCCATAGTCCCATGACGCCACCAGCTTCTCATTTAAATTCTTTCGGTATCTCAAAGAGTTCATCTTGCTTTGCACGCTAAAAAGGTTTTCAGCGCCGTTGGAAGAGAAAGGTCCACAGCATCAAAGATGCTCACCCAAAACTCAGTATCATACTTTTAGCTCTCTCATATATTAGGTGACACTTGTCGTTTAATGCAACACAAAAAGTTTCAGGAGGTAACTATATCATTTGGTATATAAGACAATAAAAAACTGCAGGTAAGCTGTTTCTTTGCCTAAACAGCAGATGTCAGCCACAAGATTTTGTTTTCAGTTGGATTGGACCTTGTCTTTGAGGAGGAAACGATAATAATTTTTTTTACAGTAGTTGTATAAACTACTCATTATCTGGGGTCTTGTTTTGCTGTAAACCCAAAGTAATACTCGTTATTGCAACATTCACAAATATCACAGACGCTCTGCTCAAAAGCACATTTGCCAGTGGACTCTAGAGCAGTGGAGACATGTTCACTGGAGTGACAAATCCCGCTCCCCTGTCAGGCAGTCAAGTTTGGGCTTGGCATTTTCTGGGAGAGTGGTTCTTGCGCAACTGTATTGCTAAACCTGTAAAATTTGGTAAAGAGGGCATGACGGCGTGACGCTGATCTTTGAGAGTTGTGTTCAGACCATCTGTTCCAGTAAAACTAATGCCTAATGCTTCCCAATTCTAACACATTTTTTGGGCAATTTTATGCTCCCAACGTTGTGCGAAGAGGGAAGGGATGACCTCTTCCTCTTTTTAAGAAGCCTTATTAGCGCACAACGCATCAACCATAAAGACCTGAATGAGTGACTTGGGTCGGGAAGAACTTCATTTTTAACTGAACCACGTGGAATGCTTTCTCAGAAGAACTGAAGCTGGCATTTGGTGGGCTGACATAAAACTCACATATTAATATGACGTCACTGACGCCTGTGTGTGTGAAGGCGTACAAGAAAATTCTTAACGGCAATATATTTTAAGTATGTAGTAACGCAGTTTTTGTTTTTTGCCTGTAGAACAATGTGCAGCCTGCCCAGCTTCAATTCAAGAATGACTGATAATGAATTTATGTTAAATATTATCTCACAGAATCCATTTGGTTCAACCAAGTTCATTCTGATACACTAATCGAAAACACCCCATTTAGGTCTAATTACGTGCAGTAAATTGGTCCTAATTTATTATACAGTGCAAACAGGAAGGTGATGTTACCAAACCTTAGTGGAGAAAGTAGTAAAGTGTTTTTTTTTCTCCTCTCCAGAGTAAAAAGCGCTTTGAGAGGGAATGGAGAGAAGCAGAGCGTGCTGCACAGAATGCAGAGAAGACGGATCAAGACATCAACGCCACGAAAGCTGATGTTGAAAAAGTAACGCACTGTGTAAAATTGACACGGAAATTAAGACGTTTAACATTTAAAGTGGCACTTTTCAACCGGTCTGCTTCACCTGTGGTTTTAGGCCAAACAGCAGGCTCATATGAGAGCACGCGTAGCCGAGGAGTGCAAGAATGACTACGCCGCTCACCTTCAAAAGTACAACAAAGAGCAGAGCCAGTTCTATTTTAACGACATGCCAATTATTTTCAATGTAAGTGAACCTGCTGCAGCCCACAAACCTGCCATTAGTGGCTCTGAGGGTTTAGCATACCAATGGAATAAGTGACGATTCAGTATCCACATCTTGGAAAACATGGAACTGCATTACATGTATACCAGACAAATAAAACAACCGTCCCATTAACTTAGAATTACTATGTCTAACTTTTTTTTTTTTTTAGACATTTATGTGTTTCCTGTAATATCCATAGGCTGAACTCAAAAGATGGATGCAGTGGAAAAAAAATAGACCAGATTCTCTTCAAAACTTAACAGGGGGCGTTATCTATGGTTCCAGAAACAAATAATGCAGCTCTCACTGATTTATCGTTTTAAGAAAGATTTTTGAAGGTAAAGATTGGAATCGCTAGTTTTACATCTTATGTAATGGAGCGCAGGGTTTGCTTTCATAACCTATGATTAACTATATGAAAAGTAACAGTAAATAAAAAATGTCAGTTTGGACAGAAGTTGCTTTGATCATTTGTGGTGAGATCTAGACCTTCTTTGCAAAAAAAACGCCCCAAAAAAACAGGAAGTATCAAAATGCTCATCTACAGGCTTGAAAATAGGAGTGATGTCATAGTGGCGTTATCCGTTTTATTCACTATTATGATACAGACTAAGCTATCAAGCTATATTGTTGTTTTAAAAAAAGCAGTTTTTCTCTTATGATTTGTTGTCGTGCATATCACCTCCTAAAATTTAAAATATTGCTTTATTGGATGGCATGTTATTTTGTCCAGCTGCTTAATGAAAGGTCAATGTTTCTGGTATCTAAAAGAAAATGCACTATGAAATATCAGCCTAGATCTTTTTTTTTTTTTCTTTTTATTGTAAAAGTATTTCATGTTTAGGAAGAGCTAAGATTGAACTTTTCTGTTCCATTGTTTATATTTCGTATTATCCTTTTGTCTGTTTCAAGTAACAGCAGAGTTGTTGTTTTTTTTTTTTTCAACTGTCTTGTATTTTCTAGAAATTGCAGGGTTTGGATGAGAGGCGAATACAGAAGTTAGCACAAGGGTACATGTTGTTCTCGGACACAGAAAAGCACGTGATGCCCATCATTGGCAAGTGCCTGGAAGGCATTACTAAAGCTGGCACTAATGTTAATGAGAAAAATGTGAGTTGCTTTCAGACACCGATCATTTTAGTCTACAGGATGGGAGCCATGCAATAGTAATTTCTTTGGAAATTACCAGGAATTAACCTTTCTCCCATAACCAATTTTATCGCAGGATACCATGGTTATAATAGAGCAGAATAAGTCTGGATTTGAGCGTCCTGGAGACCTGGAGTTTGAGGACTACAGCCAGGGCATTAATCGAGCCTCTTCTGACAGCAGCCTGAGTACACCGAAAGGCCCTATAGACCTTCTGGGGAAGAACAGGAGTAAAAACTTTTGGCTTTTCAAGAGGAGTAAGGTAGGACATTTCATTGTTACAGATCTGACATTGACAGATATTTGAATTAGTTTACTATTCCCCTCAATTTATTATTTAAAGAAAATGATCTTTTACTGACATGTAAGTCAGTGATAAATTCTCCTTATTCCAGGGTTTGTTTTTGTCATCGAAACTTTGTTTTGCTGTGAAATAAACGTGCCTGAGAATAACTTAAAATTTACAGAGATGCCAAGAGAATCTGAGTTTTTGTGAACTTTTGCAGAACACAAAGTTTGAGACTTTTTTTTTTTTTTTTTTGTTCCGCATTGTGTAGCGGCGTGTTTCTATACCTCAAGCTGATGGGACTAATAACAACTCAATCACAGCTCCAGGTGTCCAATCAGAGGGCAGAGATGAAACTACTATAAAAGGGATCAACGGCTGATCTCAGCTTTTGGGCACAGGATTGTAGAGATTTCTGATCTGAGGAAGGGAACTTCCCCTGCATGAACGAAATAAACATTCACTCATTAAACCTCAACTTTCTTTCAAGGTTGGTGTGTGGAAAGTTGTGACATGAAATCGGTTAGGTGGTGTCTTATCCTTTATTTATGCTTAACCATGTTGAACCTAATCTAAAATTTGGCAAGGCTTTTTCTCAGATGCCTTGCAGCATTTTAGATGATTTTAGTTTAGTTCCTCCATTTGTTTATTACACTAATTGAATTTGCCTTACTTTTCCAAATTCTTCATCTTGTTTTCCTCGTGAATTAAGAAGGGTTTGAGTCCGTGGGCGTCTAGCGTTCTTCTCTGATTGCCGTCATTTACCGGAATTGCCATCAGTTACCCATGACTCCTTATTGCTGTGTCATCACTTGTGTTTTCACTTACTCACCACATATTATGAGCATATTGTTCCTTTGTTCCCTGTGGGATTTACAGCTGGTATCATGTTTTAGTTTGCTGCTCCATTTTTGTTCTCCACTTTGCTTTTCCCCTTTTTATGTAGAGGCTGGATTTATGCTCAGGCTTCAGGACAGTCTGCTTTGTCAGCACTATCTGTCTGTGTGAGTTGATAAAACCTCTCGCTCACTTTGAGAGCGCCACAGAAATCCGCACCTCATATGAGAGAACCTGTTAAGAGCACAACTGTTAGTTCTGCAGATTAGGTGTTTACAGGCTAGTGGCAAGAAGAAAGCTGCCGTTTTAGAAAAAAAAAAAGCCTTAAAAAGTTTCCTCTTCAGTTTCCCACAAGCCACAAAGGTAAATAATCAAAACACAATTCGGTGGAATACCTTACACACCACATGGTGGTGGCAGCATCATGCTGTGGGGATTTGTTCCTTTAGCAGAGACGGAGACAATTAATGAAGCTAAATACAGAGAACCTCTGTAGTGGCTGCAAAAGATTTGAAACTGGGGATGAGATTCACCTTTCAGGTGGACAACAACCCTAAAGTGTTTTGCTATGTTAAAATAGCCGGGTGAAAATCCAGCTCTAAATCCAATTGAGAGTTTGCAGCGAGAACTGATGTTCAGAGAAATCTTACTTCCAGTCAGAGCTTGGCACAAAACCAACTGTAAAGCTACTAAAAAAAACAAAAAAAAACAGTCCCCTACAGACGTGTTGCTGTAATTGCAGTAAAAGGAGGTTTAACATACTAATATATCAGGGGATGAGAATACATAGGCATTGCATACGTTTTAAGAAAGTTTAGGATACTGTTTTTTTTTTTTTATCTGCAAGACAAAGAATTGAGAGCCATGTATGCTTTTCCTTCCACTTCACAATTATGCATTACCTTATGTTGGTCCAGCACAAAAATCCTCATAAAATACATGAAATAGTTTTTGTATGAGTCTCTTTGTTTTGCATGGATATGCGGTAACATGTAATCTATTAAGTGCTTTGTTATTGTAGTTAACTTCTGTAACTATGAAAAGGGCCACGTTTATGAAGAAGCATACCCAGAATTTCTAACGAGGCCTTAGATGTTTAACACGCACAAGAACAGCAGCCGCATTACTTCCCTCTCAACCCAACCCCATTTTCTACAGAAACCAAGTTTGAACGACATTGTGGAGGAAAAAAAAAAGGTGGAATGTTTAGTCTGTTTCATCTACTAATGCTCAAATCTAACTAGGTGGATATGTGGGAGCTCGCAATGTGTGGTTTGCAGTTGAACTCTTTAGAGGTAAAGGCAGCAGCAGGCAGCCTCTTTTGTAATGAGTGGACAGGACGGGTTAATTTGTGACTGAGTTGTTACCATCAAGTTTGTTTGAGGTAGAAAATTACAGATTTCAGACTTCTGACTGGAGTTTCACAAACGCTTTTCTGACTTGGTATATGAGAACAAATATTGACTTAACTATTGTACCCTCTTGGTCTTTACAAATGGAAGTCCTTTGAACTCAGTTCTACTGGCACGTAGGTTTTCACAGCAAAGCAAAATCTTTATTTATTTATTTTTTTTTTTGCAGGGTTTCAACTCTTGAGCCAGAGTATTCATTGGGAACAATAATTAACAAGCTTAAAATGTTAATATTGCTATTTAAGGATAATAGTTGACTCCTTGCTCGGCAGGGCCAGGAAACAACAGCATATGTGGTGAACCTGTAGTTATGGCAACGCGCACACACAAAACATGCAAACAGTGTGGAGACTTTCTCAACTCTACAGCTCAGCATGATAATGCATGAGCCTCTTTTGTTTTATTATAAATATGCGTATACACTCTAGCACTTCTAGAAAAAAAAGGACTTTTGCATGATTCTGTCCCTGGCTGCAAGTGAATACACCTCGACCCTCCAAGCCCACACATGCTCGCGCATGTAAGTCTGCATCCTGGCTTCCAATAGGTCAACTTGCAGTCAGCGTTTTGCTGTGCTTGTGGTTTCATAAGCACGGGACCCAAACTACATTGAATTTTCCTCCCCGGGCCTCCGCAAACACACTGCCTCTATTATCCGGCCCAGAACCTGCCATTATGTGCATCACAACAAATTCTTTGTGCCAATATCAGAATAACACTGGGTTCCCTAAGATAGAAAAACTCAGTCTTTGTCCATTGTTACATATTTTTATTGGTCCTTTTAGTGTCTTTTTTTGGGGGCACAGAACACGTTACACTGCTATGAAACTGTAAACTACTTTAAAATCCCACACTGGTGCTACGGTTGGCTGACTGCTAACCAGCTAATGATCCCCTCCTCCAGTCCCAGAACTAAACGATCCCTTCCTTCTTCCCTGCTGCGTTTTGCTTGTTCAGCACCTCTTCTTTTCTCTGCATGTCTTAGCGGCTGTGCTCTGCTGTGCACTCTTCCTGTTCTGTGTATGTGTGTCGCACAGAGCTCTTTGTCATCCGTCATGCTCTCCCAATTAGACCTTAGAAGTGTGAATAGGAGACGGGCTGCACGGGTTAGAGTAAGCTCTTGGTTTATGTCTGGCCCTTAAGCGTTCCCATTAACTACGCTCCTGTAGTTAGAGCCCCATAACTCTTGAGAAGTGTTGCACCAAAGCAGCAGACATTCACATAATAACAGTCCGGTACGACTGGGTCTTTGTGTTTACACACCGGACCTTGTTGCAGGGCAGTTTAGACCTTCTGTATTGAAGACTGGACGCCTTCAGCCTGGTGTGTAATTTAGCTAATGGACCCCATCCTGCCGCCTTTCAGCATAGATGTAGAAGTTTGTAGTTCACTCCCGCCATGTTGCCAATTTAACCTCTTTCTAATAAAGGGCATTTGCCCTGACTCAGAAAAATCTATACGCACAATCCCACTGTGGTAATTAAGCCAGCTATTTGTAGCGACAAGCTGGTGTTGTTTATGTAGGTCAGTTTCTGGAATCTGCAGCATGTATACATGTTTTTTTTTTTTTTGTCACACTGAACCTTGTTAATTGCTGTAACTGTTTGCTTTTAGAGTACTATTGAGCGTTTTCATTGAAGAATGCTGCACTGAATGACCGAATGTACAGCCTTGTAAACTCTAAGCAATCCGTTATGTAAGTAAGCAATTGTAAGCAGTTTAATCACGAACAGGTAAATGACGGCTGTAAAAGCTGTAAAGAGATTGTAAAGAAGAAATCATAAGATAAGAGAGAGCTTCTGTGAAACATTTAGTTTGAAATTAGAAGCAATACAGATGTTTAGTCTTGGCGGCCTTCCCCACGATCCTCACTGGGACTCGCTCCGCCCTTCGACTTTACCTGAGTTTTGTGGCGGCCTGGTGCAGCGCCAGTGTGGAGACTGTGGCTGGTTTCTCACTGTGTCAGTTTTTTGTGCTTATGGTCATTCCATGCAAATTCGTGCAACTCTCCAAATCCATACTTGAGGCTTGAAAATAAGTCAGGTACACTTTATCTGTTGATTCTTGATTCTTAAATGTAGTTGGATTCGAAGCATGGAGAAAAGTGATAGTCCTGCCCCTCTTTTTTGACCGGATTCAGTAAAATAACATTTACAAAACATTCAGGCATTCCCAGGCATCATCATTAAATGTCCTACAGCAAATAACAATCAGACATCTAGTACAGGTGGTATCAAATGTCCCCAACAGTGGTCAATATGTTCCTTAGTTTTCACTTTTGTGAGCGGGGCTTGACATTTTGTAGATTGTATGTAATTCCTTAATTTCTAGAGGTTTTTTTGGATTTGTATTATTATTGTTTCTTAAGCAACATGGAGGATTAAGCATTGGAGACAAAGTCGAATATCTGTCGTTTCACCCCTCCACCACACCCTTCCTTTGCAGTTTCAGTCGCTATTTTGCTGCCTTTTTGGGTACCAAAGCAAGCGATCTTCCACTGGGACAATCCTTAACGACCCTATATCAGTTTGTACCCGTCTTGGGAACGTTTCTTACCCGGTTTGACAGCCAACAGCTTTAAATAATGTAGCCATGGCACACTACTTTAAGAAAATGTGGGTCTATGACTAAAAAGCATTGCTGTTTTTCGGTTTAATTAGGGCCGTGATCTGTTTTATTCCACAAGAATCAACTGGGATCAGAACCACAAACAATGGAAAAAAGGGGTGTAAAGTAAAAGCAATGCGATGTATTGCAAAATTCAGCCATTTAAATATGCATGAGATTTGGCTGTTTTTAAGATAATTTTCAAGAAAATACTTGAAAACCAGAAACATACATACTGATACACACTGGTTAAGTACATGGTTAAGAATGTTTGTTTACAAGTATGAAATGAAAGTAGAAGGAAAAAAAAATTACAGCATCTGGGAACGAAAAGGCACATATAAATTTGGGGTTTGAAGTGACTGGGAGCTCACAGTCACTTTTGAATACTACAGAGCAACTTAAACCTGAACAAGCTCTGAACCTTCAAGATTTGGCCCAGACCAAGACTCGACAGATCCAGTCAATTTTTTCCAGTTTCTAAAGTTTACATGAATGTTTGACCTGCTAAAAAGATTGTGAGTTGGCATGGAATGTCCTATTTGATTAGAGCCAAAGATGTACAGTATGTTTGTGCTTTCATGCTCTTTGGGCTTGTGTGCTGGGTTTGTGTTGTCGTCCATGCATTGTGGTGCGCTTTAAGGTGTTGACGGTGTCTTTTTCTTTCCTGTGTCACCATGTTTTTTTTGTTTTGTTTTTGTCCTCTCTGTCCCCCCCTCCCATATCTACCCCCCCTTTTTTACACCCTCTTATACCCGCACACCTCATTTTTGGGTGCCGGTGCATTTGGTCTTGCCTGATCCCCAGCTCTCCTCCTCCACACACACTCCTTTCTCCACACCCCCTGCCCCTTCACCCCCTAATGGAGCCCCCTCCCCCAAGTTTGGCCGGGACCCTCTGTCGTACTGTTTGAAGGAGATCAATAAGACAGTCAAACCCAGAATCTCTTCCTTCCGGACACTCAGGAGATCGGTGAGTGATATGAGGAGAGGATTCGGGTGCATGGCCAACAACATTTTTATTGACATAGACGTCATCCTGTGCTCTTTGTCTCTCTAAGAGATCCGTCATCTTTAACAAAAAGGTTTAGGCATGCATCCTAGAGTATACTGTTTGTATTTCTTATTAGCATATTTCTGACATCATGCAACCATCTTTTGAGGCTATTCAAGCAAGAAAACAACTAAGTGTACTGTGAGGTTTTTACTGCATTTGTGCTGTTTTTCTTCTCCCCCAGAAATTTACCCCAGACAAGATCCTGGTACTGTAACAATGTCATCAAAGCTGGTGTGGGGGGGTCTAAGTTTAACCTGTAAAAAAGTGGCCACATTTTCTGCACAGCAACTCTTTTAATTTTTAATTTTTTTTTGTTTTCTCTCCCCCCAACAATCATCAAGTGTATCTGTGCTCAATGATGACCCATATTATGTTTGCTTGACGTGTTGAAAAGGTGGCCATCTGGTGGAGGAAAGTGGTGACGCTTGTTAGCTCAGGGAGATACACGACAATCAGGAATCCAGTTTTACATTCTGGTCTTGTCACTTCTGTGTGTCACCTCCTTTTAAATCAAGTTTTCTTTTGTCAAAAAATACAATAAAAAGAATTGCAACAAATTAAATCCGGTGCTACATTGTAATTGTCGGCGAATGGGTAGTGGCTTTGATTTCAGCTCACTAATGAGCTCATCTTTTTCTAATTTCTAATTTCGATTTGAAGTCTAAAACCTCCCACATAACTGGGCTAAACTTTGAGCTGATCTCAAACCACAGGCATGGCGTTTCTTCTCACTTGTCTGTTCCTCTATGCACGGTGGCGGCACGTTTTTATGAAGGTGACGAATGCGAGTCTTGAGTTTAGCGCTAACCCACCCTTCCTGTGACCACGTCTTGCAGCCTACAGTGACGGAGGACTTTGGCCATCTCCCCCCAGAGCAGCGCAGGAAGAGGTTACAACAGAAATTAGAGGAAATTTCTAAAGAGCTGCAGAAAGAAGCAGATCAGAGGTGTGTGTGTGTGTGCATCTGCATATATACATGACGACTTCCTGCCCAATGGTAACAATGTGTTAGAACCCCTCTGCTGGAAGCATGAATACAGTATTCATGCAGTGTAAACAAGTCTGTGTTTTCAGTGCGTGAGTGATTTGTTTACCTACCCCCGAGCTCTGGGGGATCAAATTTTCAACGAAAGTCACTTTGCCTTTTCTCCCCCCCTCGTTTCTGTCGTCTTCGTTGTTTTTCCTTTGCAGCGAAGCGCTCGGAAAGATGAAAGATGTTTATGAGAAAAATCCTCAAATGGGAGATCCGGCTAGTCTTGCAACCCAGATCAGTCAGACATCTCAGAATATAGAGCGGCTCAAAGGAGAACTTAACAAGTATGAGGTAATTCTCTGCTCTGTTCGCTATTCATAGGAGGAGGGCCTTGTTTCAATTATAATATATATATTTAGCTTGCTGACAGTGTAAACCCGTCATACAGGTGAAACTGACTCAACACTAAGCAGGTTTCTCGTTTTTATTAGACTTGGCTGTCTGAAGCAGGTGTTCGGGGCGAAACACTGCGATATAGAGCTCACGCAATTAACAACAATGGAGCTCATGAAGTGCTAAGGTAAGGTTTTTTTTTTTTTATTCCATTAGAGGTGGATTTAAATCAAAGTTTAATCCTTCTGTTGCCAAAATATATATTTTATTTTCCCTTTGCAGCACTGATGGTGCTCATTCTGATGAAAGCACTCCTGATTCTTCCCAAGCTATTTATGCCGAGTTTGATGACGACTTTGAGGATGAAGAGCCAGTAACTCCTATTGGGAAATGCACAGCAATGTATAATTTCCCTGGTATGTCCTGTTTTTATTTAGTTTTTTAAATGATATTTAATGTTGATATTTTTTTATATGTTTTCAATATAAATGTTTTATTAAATCCGCTTTAGAATAATTTTTTTAATTTAAATACATATTTTATTGTAATGGCAAATACTGTATACACAGATGAATAAAATTTTATTTATCTTGAATTCACCAGAGTAAATTTCAGAGATGCATATCCGTAGTGTTTCGTGAAAGTGCCTTAGAATGTCTGACTTGGGTGAGAAGTGTTTCATATTCTTCCACAAGCTTCAGACAATCGTTTGCTGAAAATTTTTGCCCATTCCTCTCGACAGAACAGCTGTAACAGAGTCAGGGTTGTTGGCCATCTTTTATGGCTCTAACCACAAAACTTTTCCATTTGGGGGAAAATCCATTTGTATCCAAGCTTTAACCTTCCGGTTGATGTCTTCAGATGTTTCTTTAATATCTTCACATAAAGTTATTTTCTCACTACACCATATATTTTGTAAAGTGCATCATTCCTTCCTTCTGCAAAAGACCTTCAAAATGGGATGCTGCCGCTCCTATACTTCATATGCAAGCTTTTCCCTTTTTCTTCCAGACGTAACAATGGTTATTATGGCCAAACATTACATTTTTTTTCTGTCTTCAGACCACTGGACCTTTGTCTGAAAATTAAGGTCTTGTCCCTGAGGGCTTTTTCAAACTCCATTGCTTTATTAGTAATGCCATCTTTCTCTGAGTGGCCTTTCAGCCAGCATTTGTACAGATCTTATTTCACTGTGGAGACTGACACTCCCTCAGCAGCATTAACCAGCATCCTTTGCATTTGTTGAGGGTTTTAAAAAGCCCATTATCAGCTAAACATGTTCATCTCAGAGACGGAACCTGGGTTCTACCTGTACGACATCAGGGCTTGACATTCCCAGGCATTTGCATACAACTGCTTGAGTAGAGGAAAGTGGCACCTCCCATGCTCCTGGACATTTCATCAAACAATTTTACCCGGGGGTAATGTGCAGGTTCACAATTCTGGACATTTATTACTTTTGTCGGTGTTGTGGAGATCAAAGAAGGATGTCCAACAAACCCATTTAATTTTGGATTCAGTGCTCCCTGCTACTTTTACCAAGTGGACACATATGTTGAGTAAAGTGAATTAGCCCACCTGCTAGCCCTGGTGTGTAACGCATTGACATGTAAAAACTGAAACCTGTTGGACAAATACGATCTACACCAGCCTAGTGCATTTTCCTTGATCCCTAAAGCATGCTCTGGCTTTTAAAGAGAATATTTTGAAAAATGCAGCCCTGAGATCTAACAGGACATGCACATACACAATTCCATTAATGACTTTCACCAAGGCTGTTTTATTACTATAATGGACTCTGAAACCTTACGGAAACCCTTAGAACAGATAATCACCATGTAAATGTTTACACAATTGATTATTTTGTAATCTTACTATTTTGAAAAAGTGGCAAAAGATATTCTCTTATTGTTAATGCCTTTTAGCAAATAGAAAAAAAACAAGCAAATCCTAACTGTTCTAAATGGGAAACTCTTAGTCTGATTTGATATTAGGCAGTGAGTAATAAGCGCATGTAAACATCTGATTTCAAATGTATCTACTATCGCATTAAAAGTTCGTTTTTGTCTTTTTAGGTGCCAGTGAAGGGACCATTTCGATGGAGGAAGGGGAGGAGCTGGCTGTAGTGGAAGAAGATAAAGGGGACGGCTGGACCCGGGTCCGAAGACACAATGGAGATGAGGGCTACATACCTACGTCTTATGTCGCCATCACACTAAACAAATGAGGGAGAAAGAGAAAACCAGGTTCTGATTGCAAAGCTGTTGTCTCCGCCGGTTGGAACAATCATGAAGCCATGTTATTAAGGGGCAGGACTATCCAAAAGTGCTATTTTTTAACTTTTACAAGAGAGGCACCATATACATGTCGATCACATCGCTGTGATCCCATTTACCCACTACATAAACAACAAGGTTATCTCACTTTTTCCTTTTGTATAAATTCACAATACCATTTTTGCTCACATCTTTGGGCAGATATTCCTCATTAACGCTCGTGTTGGTTAGGAGAAAGATTTAGTTTTTTTTTTTTTTTCTATTTTGTGTGAAAAACTGACCTGACCTGTTGTAACTTTTTGCCAACCACTCATGCTCCAGAGTCAAGATCAGGTATTACCTCTTTCATTTCTCATTTGCTGCAAGAGTGTCGTGTTGATTCAAAAGTGTGCTCACTCACAATTTTGGTGCAAGAATGTTTCACATTTGGCTTTCAGCAATTATTCTCCTGCTTGGGTAAAAAAAACAAAAAAACATGACTATACACAAACTGTTAAACGTTCAGACAATCACATCCGTATCTTCATTTATTTTTCAGATACTCCTCAGCAGCAAAGAAAATGCAGCAGATGTCATTTTCTTACAACAGCTGATAGAAACCCGCTGCTGTTTTTTTAATAGATATTGTATTAGACATAATTTATTTCAAGTCTGTATGAATAAAAATGTTTATATTTGAAAAAAAAATTACTATGTATTTTGGATGTTCTGATGTTGCTTTTTTCTCCTTGCACAAAGAGTGGGACACACAGTAGCCACATAAGGGAGGAAAAGTTGCACAAACCATGTTTCATTAAGAATATTGTATTTATAATATATATATTTTAGCTATCATAACACCACTATTGTCTTATTAGCATTCAAACTATTCTAATAAAATTTTGTTTTAAAAGAAAAACAGCAAAGTTTGAAGTTTATAGTGTTTAGTACATAAAAGTTCACAAGATGATTCACATTTTTTTTCTTTATTTTTTTTCCCCTGTAGCGAGGATTACTACCTTTCTGCTAAATACTTCTGTGTTTTTGGTGCCTTTCTGGTTAAAGCATTATGTGTATATACCTTTAAGTTACTTTTGTCCCTTTTTAAATACCTATTGTAAAGCACATTTCAACAGTAGAAGCCATTCTGTTCACTTTAAACTTGAAAAATAAATTAGTGAAGCCTGTGCTAATGTTGTGAAGTGTGTTATTTACAGTGCCCTGCAAGAAATAATTCATCCTTGAACTTTGTGCCCATTTTATCATGTTTTCCCATAATTACAGTTCTAAGTCATTTCTGTCATGATGCAGCCTGGATGGCTGCACTCTGGGCGTTTCCTGCCTCCTCCTGTCCCAGTGCAGCTCTGATTGGGAGCACCTGTCAGGCTGCAATTAACTTGGACTGGCTCCACCTGTTCACTCCACTATTTAGCTCACCTCAGTCTGTTCCTCGTTGCCGGCTTCGTATTCAGTCAATCCAACACCTCGCCAGTCATTTCCAGTACTCGTCCTATACGTCTTGCTACCCGTCCGTTCAGTTAAGTACCTGTTAGCTGCGATGCTGGGTTCTGCTCCTTCGTCTCCGTCTTCATGTTCTCTGGTCTACACTCCTGGTTCTGCAGCAGCCCAGTTCCTCCGAATCCTGACGATCATCTCCGCTCCGTTCCTGTCAGCCAGCTCCTGCGCCCTTTAACTCCCGTCTGGTAACTGTCTCTGGTTCTCATCATCCACCGTTTGAAATAAACTTTCAAGGACCAGCTCTGTGTGTGTGTGTGTGTGTGTGTGTGTGTGTGTGTGTGTGTGTGCTGTGTCTGGGTTCATTCAAGACAAATCATGACAATTTCAAGCGTAACTCCACCAGCTTAAACCTTTTACTTTATTTTCAGAGCAAAATAGCTCAAGCTCGATCAGATTGGAGGCAGTTTTGGTAAAAAGCATTTTTTTTAAAATTGCCAAATATCCTCAACAGATATTTGAGGGGGTTTTGGTGGTGTAGTCTGGCTGGAAGCCAACTCTCCTCCCCAGTCCTGCATTACCCTGCATCTACTGTAGCTCCACCCTTCACCTCTGAAGGGTGGCTTCTCTGTCTCTGGTGTAGAAAAGCATCCCCACAATATGATGCTGCTTTCACCGTGTTATGCCATCAGGGTGGTATTTGGAGGTTTCTGTTTTTCTGCAACACAGTGCATTTTACACAGGCAATTTCCTGTGACCAGGGCACCTTTTCCCACATGTTTGCTGTGTTCTGTATATTGTTTGTGACAAACATGCAGAGGGGACTTCTTCTGGATTTCTTTCTACAATCTTTCCACTCTTACATAAAGATCAGATTTGTTAAAGGCACATCTAATAGTGGAGCTGTCAACAGCTTCTCCTGCCTGAGCTATGGATTTCTGCAGCTCCTCCAGAATTACCTTTTGGTCCTTGGCCGGTTCCTAGATTAATGTCATCCATGCCTGGCCAGTGCGTTTAGCAGGACGGCCATATCTTAGGAGTCTTGCAGTTGTGCCTCACTATTTACAGTTAACTAGCTAATTAATGTTGTCTCACAACTGGCGACCTGTCCAGTGTGTACCTCACCTCTCACCCACGGGCAAATAGGTATAAACAGTGGATGGGATGGATGTTCTCTAACAAACCACCGAGTCCTGTTTTTTATACTTGAATTAAGTTACACACAGGATTGCTCTATTAACTAATGAGTTGACTTTTTAAGACAATTGCTTGCATTTTATTTGGTGGTAGTAGAGTAAAGAGGTCATAATACATATTTGTGCAACTCTTTCTACCTACTTCACAATGATGTGTTACCTTGTATTTGTCTACCATATACAAAATCCCCATAAAATACATAAAGGTTTTTGGTTGTAATGTGACAAAATGTGGAAAACTTCAAGGGTATTGTTGCTTTTGCAAAACACTATGTTTTGTAAATTTGCTATCGCTAATTATGTTCGGGGCTGAAAATACATCACCACCCATTTTATCTTTTAATCATGAAAAAGAGAAATAGTTTGGCTTTTCTTGTGCAATTCAAGCTGTTTGAGTCTACATAGGGTGAGAGATTTTGTGGGCCTGCTTTCTATCCATGAATACAGAAGTGCAGTTTTTCTGTTTTCTGTTCTTATCTCTGCAGACTGTAATCGTTTCAGTGTAGTAAAAAATCTGCAGACTCCATATTTGGTTCTTAGAATTTATTGCCAGTAGGTGGCAATGTTGCATAGTTTCTAAAATGTTTTTTTTTCTTTTCTCTCCTGTTGCTAGTTCCATGCATTTACATTTGTAATTACATTGCACTGCCTTCGGATCCATACTGTTTGCAAAGACTGATTAAATAACCTAGAATTTGCACACTATTATTATCTAATTCACAGCAACATGCAAGTTAACAAAATGACAACAAGCGCAAACATGAATATTAACAAAACGTAAATGAAATATTCCTCCATATTTTCAAAGAGAACTGAACATTGATATGCTCTACTAAACAAAGAGGAGAGTCCAGCAGTGACATTCTGTGACAGTGAATTTCTGGGCAGATGACTGAGGAATCAGATCAACATTTGCATGCAAAGCCTTAACCCTTTAGATGCTTTAAAGGTCAGCTTTTCCCTAAGCTGATATCTGGCACCTGCCTGCAGCTGGGAGGCAATGCGACATCCTGGCACCCTAGCCCACCCGTGTGGGGGTATCAGTGAGGAACTTCACAATGATCATGCAGAAATTAACAACAGAGTGTTTTTAGTGCTACATGTGGCTTCATATTTGATGCATATTACAATAACAAAATGAGCTGCTTTTTTAAGTGTAGCGTAGGCTTTTTCTTGTTCCCGTCATTCACTTTTTAATTGTTTAAACAAAAAGGCCAAATTAGCCCAAATTGAGGATGATAGTCTTCGGAATACATAGTCAGGTAAAATAATACATTTAAGAAAAATCTGAATATGCTACTGGTGAATGAGGTGAATTTTACGTTATTGTATATTCTTGTGAATGATCAGATTTGGCCTTGCATAAATCATAAAATATAACATTTAAATAATTCATTTCATGATTCTATTAATTGTAATGGTCTCTGGTGGATAAATATGACATTTGAAGCAGGTTTTATCAGGTTGGTTTTGAAACATGAAACATGTAATGAAACATGTTTGCTCATTTGCTTTCATCACAAAACATGCATGAATCAACAACAACTGGTCATCACCTTCCAGTTTGATGTTGTGGTAATATACACCTAGAAGCTACTATAAACAATCTTCAGGCGAAAAGTCACCAACTCCATCTTTATAAGACACTAAGTATCAGAACCCTTTTATTGAGGTGGGTGATGTTACAAAACAAGCAATTATTTCTCTGCCTACTGCACCACAGGTGATTGAATAGCTTAGAAATCAATCTTCCAGCTGTTGCTGAAGGATTGTGAGTGTAGCCTTTAGGTTTCTTTGTGCCTCAGTGGAGTCTAGAAGAGAATTAACTGGACCTGTCCATAAAGAAGAGAACAACTCTTCAAATCTTACCAGAACAATCTGTGAAATAATTCCATGATAGATTGGTTTGGAAGGAAAAGTCAGATATCAGCTGTGCCCTAAAGTTCTCAATCTTTCAAATCTCATTTTTATAAATGTCTATTTTAGTGCTGTCAAAGTTGGTGTTTGATTAGATTCCCATATGGTGCTGAATTTGTCCACTTTTTTTAAGTCTTTCTCCCCCCAAGAAATCTGGATTGCATTTTTTTTTTAGAATATATAATATTTATCCTCATAAAATCATAACTGCGTTGTTCTTACAGAGAAAAGAAGCTGTGTTAAAACATAGTTTATAATTCAAGAAACTTACATTATGTTTTTAAAATACACAAAAAGAGCATCTCCAATGTTTTTGGGAACCTTAGATTAAGACCAGTGTGAAAACTGCAACATATAGCCTGGTTTAACCTAGACTATAATGTTTCGTGTTGTTTACATGTGAAAACACAGCCTTGTGCTTCGGAAAACCTAAGTAGATGGTGCAGAAGGTGGAGCTTATCCAGGGTAGGATTCATGTAAGAACTACCACTGATCATTGCCTTATAACAATTGCTTTTTCAGTTTTAACCAAAACGGAGGTAATCAGTAAACATTGAGCTTTTATTTATTTATTTAATTGAGCACGATCATTGATTTTAGGAGTGTCCTCTGTTTGTGGTTGATAAAAATCTGTGAGACTGTCATTTAATGCTGGTGTAGAATCTCAGTCATCTAGGTCATGATCAAAAAAAGTAAAAATAAAGCAAACAAAACAACTGGACTTTTTTCCGAAGTTTGAAGACTTCGGAAAAAAGTTTTTATTTTATTTTTTGGACTGTAATTTAATCCTTGAGGCAAGACTACACCAAGCTCACTGTTACCAATCTGGCTCATAGTTGGCAACAAAAGAGGAGACTCCACAGACAAAACTTAGCTTGTTCAATCTTATTTAACTAAAAAGGTTCACTGTGAAAGAAAAAGAGGGCTAGGTCAAATAGAAAACAATATCTTGCTGTCTGAAGTATAAGAAAGTAGGACCAAAGAACTGTAACCAAAAACATTGCCCCATTTTTCAAACCAATCTCCATGAAGGAGACAAAGAGGACCACACAGGTGCCACTGGGTCCGGAACGAGCAAAACCAATCACCACAGAGAAGAAAAAACAAATGGGCCCACTGAAAGTTCTAAAGCCGTCACAGCACATTTGAGGGAATTATTTGTTATTTTAGAATACATTTTAGAAATCAAGACAAATGGATTTCTTTTAAAATTTATTTTGTAGATACATTTGCACCAACAGTCCCCTCTGGGTTTTACTGAAAGCAATGCAGGGAATAAAAAGTAGAAGATGGCATGAGTTTCATGTTGTCAAAGGATTTAAGGTGGAACCTATTTTACCCTGTAGCAACAAGACACAACGCCTGTTTTTCGGTAATACATAGATAAAAAAAATCAAGCAAACAAGGAAAAGAAAACAATATGCCAGAATTTAACTTTAACCCTGCTTCTCTGGGAGAGAATAGCCCTTGTTCCGCTGGGAATCTAAGGAATATAAACACATCCGTCATCTCTCACTGGATCTTTAAATTCCTGTTGGTTTCAGATGAGATGTCACATTGTTTTTCTGCTGTGATCAGAGCTGCTTAAATGGTATTTGACAAGAACAGGGATGGTTCGATTGTTGTTTTTTCTTCTTCTTTTCTTCAGTCTTTTCCTTTTCAGGACACACATTCTCCAAGCGATGGCTGACCCAGTGGTGACATGGCCTGTCATTCTCATACGAACAGCAAAATGAAAAAACAAAAAAACTGAACTGATGCGTCATACAGCTGCTTCCTTTTTCTGCCATTTCTGCAGAAAGGCTTTTTATCCTGATAAAATCTGTTTTGTATTAAGAGAGAATCTCATCGCATAGGATCAAGGGGGGCATATTATGTTAAGATAGTTTTGGAATGACTACTAATACCACAGATCTGAGCTGGAAAAAATGTTCTGACATCATTGATTCCTTAATTCTCCAAGTGAAAACCATTTTTCAGGGAAATTAATTTACACGTACACATGAAAATTAGTCATTACACATAACTGTCATAAAGTAAAGACTAAATAGGAACTGGAAATTGTATTATTTCCCTTATGAATTATTTACTCAGATATGGCAATATATGACAATCAGTTGCAAAATATTTTTTCATTTGAGTAATATTACTGAAACCACCAATCACTGATATGCCCTAGTTTCTAAACAGAAACTAGTACATTTCTGACCAACCATTCCTCAATCATCCGAATTGTGATCTAACAAAGCTCTCTGACTATTCTAATTATTCCACAAAGGAAGAAAGCAAGGGTAGACTTTACTTAATAACACCATGATTATGGTATTATGATTGTTAGAGGTCTTTCTTCTTATCAAAAGGCTTATATGACAACAACATGGAACAAGATATTATTAAGTTACATAATGAATGTCCACCTGTTTGGTTCATTGCATGTAAAAACGGGGTACTATTGTGAAGTGACCATTATCAAATTCAAATTACTGGTTTCTAGAAGCCTTTTCTTCCCTTAAAGTACAGATTTCTATCATTGTATTTGAACATCAAGACAGAGGTAATTAACTGCCATTAAACTGAAGATGGGTGAGTCTTCAGATTCAAGAAGTTACACCAAGTTGTGTGAATTGCTCCTTTTAAATTAATAACAGAGCATCCAGAAAAGGTTCTCCCATTTTTTTTTTTTCATAATTGCATGCTGGACGACAGGTTTTATTTGAATCGAAAGAGAAGACTGAGCAGATTTTAAACACAAATACTGTGGGTTTGAATAAACGACAGAGCCAATTTGGCTAATGAGAGATCTGAGTATATGACTCTTACTATCAGGGATTTGTAATTGTGTTTAAACCAAAATAGACATAAAATACTGAATAAAATTATATTTGTCTCTCTATGCAGCTTTCCCTAAACATTGGACTTAATTAGATGGTTCTATTTTTGAACAGGGTTTGAGATTCACATGTTGGGTCCTGGGTGCCTCAGTTAGAAATAAAGAGGTAGAATTTGTATTCAGCTTGAGGGGAGGTTCTGTCTGGGAAGCTCAATTGAGGGCAAGAGATGCTAATGAGCTCTTTTCACCGGGAGAAAATGCAGGCTGCCACACCAGAAAGTTTAGAGCGGGATGAGGTACACATGTGAGCATGTGGATATATATATATACACTGGGATCCTCAGCCTTTTGCCTGATATCAGACAGTGGGCACAGTGAAAATAATGTTTTACATTTTTATTTTACTCCTTTTTTAAAAAAAACCCTTTCCTACTTGTCACACACTGTGCTGAATGTGCAAATACAGAAAACACTGTTGGTGTGTGGCTTGTTGAATATAAATAACATTTTGGTTTTATTGCCCCTCACATCAGGCAAACAACCCACAGGGAGTGAAAACCAAATATAAAGAGGGAGTTTTAAAATGTACAAAACAAACATGGCAGATAATGCAAATAGGTAAAGCAGAAAGTAAAAAGAAAAACCTGTTTACAATGTTTTTAAAAGTATTTGATGTCATTGGATCCAGGGTTACCAAGTTAATAAATTTGTCACTGTCTTCTGGCGTATTTCCCAGCTCTCTTAAGCATTGCCTTCGTCAAACCACTTCTTAAAAAATCTAATTTGGACCCAACTGTGTTAAATAATTTCTTGCCTATTTCAAAACTTCTGTTCTTGTCCAAACCTTTAGAGAAGGTGGTTTTCCAAAGAATTTACAGTATATTTACAGTAAACTTCCCTGATCAAAGTGTCAAGTGAAATGCATTGTTTTGGTCCTGCTGGATCTATCTTCAGCATTTGACGCTATCATTCATGAAATCCTGTTGGGATGACAGTAGGGACTGGGTGGTCTGACAGGATATGTACTCGCATGGTTTTCGTCATATTTGTCTGGTAGGAGTTTTAGCGTCTCAGCTAACCAGTTAATTTCTGACTCTGCAGATTTGTTGTTTTGGGGTGCCCCAGGGCTCTGTGTTGGGACCTATTCCATTTTTCCTATATGTTCTTCCCCTGGGTAATATTTTTCAGGAGTTTGCTGATACCTCCTATCCTCTTTTTGCAGACGATATTCAGCTGTATTGCTCCTTTAGGTCCACTGAGATCCATAAATTGGACTCTTTAAAGAACTGCCTTATGAAAATTAAACAATGGCTTGGTGTTAACTCTCTGCAGTTAAACTCAATCACCAGACTGAGGTGCTGGTGATTGTTCCTGACAATGTCATTCCGGGAATCATCCAGTATTTGGGTGACTTGAGCTAATCTGCTACATCAAGCCTTAGAAATCTGGGTGTGATTTCTGATAGAAAGATATCACTTGAACATCATTCAAAGCAGCTCACTAGGAACTGTTTTTATCCCCCAGCTCAGGAATATACCGAAACTTAGAAGATTTGTTTCCAAAGATGATCTAGAGTTGATCATTCATGCTTTTGTGTAATCTAACAGTCTTTTTCTAGTCTTAACAAGTAGGAGCTGTCTCTTCTGCAGCAAATTCAAAATATCCCTTCTTGAAGGCTAAGGTCATCAGATCAGAATCTTCTCATGGTCCCTCACCCCCGTTTTAAGACGCGAGGCGATCGCTCCTTCCAGGATGTTTCACCAAGGCTCTGGAATGAGCTCCCGCTTTCTCTACGTTCTTTTGAATCTTTTGAAGAGCAAACTTAAAACTTTTTTTTTATCCACAAATATTTTTAACAACTCCAGTGTGTCAGCTCTTCCACTGTGACGATTACATTTAACTCTATTTCTGTAGTGATGGTTTTAGTGATGTTTTATTTTTCCTCTGATGTTTTATTGTTTTATCTTATTGTCTAATTGAGCACTTTGTGACACTCAAGGTCTGTGAAAGGTGCTAAATAAATAAACTTTTACTAACATACATATATAATTCTTTAAATTAATAAAAATAGGTAGGAACAGAATGATAGTAAAAAAAACCAAACAAAAAACATGCAATTAAACATGCAATTTCAGGGGTCAGAACAAAGAGATAGTTGGGTTGTTGTCAAGTTTCTATCTCTCCTTCAAAATCCTGGGGCACATTTTACTGCTGCTTAACTTAGATACTTTACAAAGGTTTATTCCTAAAAGTAGAATAGCTGAGAAAGACTTGAGTTTGCCAGACAAATAATGGTAATAAGCAAAAAGCCTAAATGAAAGAAACATTAAGCGTTTTTCTGGACTGCCCATTATGTTAAAATAGACAATGGTTACACAATTCAAATCCTGGACTGAGCTGACTAAGCCATGCAACTTTAATTTCACATATTGCAAAACTGTTACATCAAAAAGTCATTCCTTTGTATTAAAACAGCAGTTGTTCTAGTTGCTTGAGGCCTTTGTATTTTGTTGAAGTTAATCCTCATTGGACTTTTTATTTTGTTGAGCCCGCGCTTTTGCCTCTTATGGTTGAGTTTTCTTCACTTTTTAAATGCAAGATTAGTGTGTGAGTGAATTTCTTTAATTGTATTTTATGAGTAGTCTTTGCTCTCTATTAATATGCATATGTTAGTTACCCCTATCTTGATGCTAGACTTTGCAGATTTTTTCCTTTAAGTCAGATTCATCATCCTCTTAGCCAGTCTGCCTTCACATTATTCATATTCTCACATTTGTTTCTTTTATATTTAAACACAAGCAGCATCCCATTTTCCATCAGTTTTGAGCCAAATCCTGTTTTTCTTCCATTCTAGTGGAGACATATTGGATACATATAGATTTTTTTTATTTTAATTTAGACAGATAGATATACAGATAAGACTGAAGCTTCCCTAAGAATAAACAGAATGCATTGCGCTTGGATCTCAACAAATTAGAAAACAGGAAAAAAGTAAATCTATATTGACGATTATGACTCACAGCTAATGAAAATTTTGTTCTTAGAAATGTAATATTATATAGGGTTATTTAAAAAAAAAAATAATAGATAAATGTAATATCATGACCATCTCCCACACGATCATGGGGAACACTCCTGACTGACAACGGTCCAGCAGACAGTCAGGGCCCAAGCAGGGTGAGATCCAAAAGATTAACAATGGAAAGTTGTGTACAAGGAAATTGTTAGGTGTAGTATAAGAAGGTGCACAAGCAAAATGGGTAACGGCAGCCTTGACAAGATGGTAAAACATAGTACATATGGGTGTTTAGGGGAATTTTTTAAGACGTGGACACTGGCTAGAGTCAGGGCACACAGAGCCTCCACAAAGACGTGTCCAGGAGAGGGGCTCCAACTGCAGCGTTCCTTGTGTTAAGCCCCTCCCTTTTCCTTCCGGCTGTACAGAGCTACACCCTCCTCCGCCAGTTCCTGAGCACTGCTGGTCAACTGGCTGAAAGAAGGCTACTACTCGCTTATAAGAAAGAGATATTTAGCTTTAGCATGATTGTTCCATTCACAAACAGCTTGGAGAGTTGTAGTTTGGAAAGGCTGATTCAAAACTACAATTGGCAAGCTACAAGCGGCATGTATGCTCTAACTAAACAGATAGCTTGACTAATTCCCAAGCTAATATTTGCTTGTTATATTGTTAGCTTAGAAAAGCAGAGCAGGAAACTGCTACTGAATTAATCTCGTGCTCATGTTCTATTTTTACTAAAGTCTAACAGACAATAAATGTTGTAGATAACCTTATGCAACCTTAATAATCAATAGGTTGCATTACTTAGCAGCAGCAGGGGAAATTGTAGCCTTTTTCTTCTAATAAAAGCAATTAGCTCATGCTATTGATCTTTATTTTAACTTCTTGTCTAAATACCATGAAATCGGGGTATTTTCACTCAAAGTTATCATGTTCTGAGAATCTCATACCGACCCATGCCTAGTGGTGAGAGGTTGCTCTGCTGCATTAAGATAACTTAAAAGGAGTCTTACCAGGGTTAATGAGAAATGGTATATGGACATAACACTCAAACCTCTTTTAAAAGACAGCCACTCTAACCTAACCGTACTCACAAACACACAAACATTAAGAACTAATACACCAATGTTCGGAAAAAAAGAAGAGATGCTACTTTCTAAAAAGAAAAAGTTTTATCCCGCATGAACACTCACTCCTCCCAACAAAAAAAAAAAAAAAGAAAAGTGGATATTGTGCACATTAGTTGCATTTATTTTGGGATATACTTTTCTCATCTGACAACTGCAGAATATATTGTAGAAACCAGCAGCAGTGGCAAAAGGTTGTACAGAGAACAGGTAAATTAGTGGGACTCTGTGCAGTTTGTTTTCTCCCCCATTACTGTGCTTCTTGCAGCCGGGGATGGATGGGCATCTTTAAATAGCACTGTTTAATTGTTGGTTGTAATTGGAAGGGTGTTGGTGGCAGCGCGACGCTCTCTCAGCGGGTCGCTGATGGGTGTGCAGATGTCTAAAGGACACCCGCTGCTGTCTGACTCAGTACCACCAGCCGCTCAGCCTCTGCTGTTTCAATGTGATACAGCAGAGAGCTTTTTCCTCTTCTGCATCTGCTCCTTGCAGGTGTCAATGACAGAGGACATGTTATCCTGTTGATGCCAGCCGACCCCCCCCCCCACCCTTCAAAATTGTAGTTTATCTTTTCTTTCAATTTCTCTCCTTTGCTGCTCTTTCTGCTCAGTTGCATCATCGCTTTTTTTCTTCTGTAGGTTGAAGAATTGGCACCATATTTATTCCCAACTCTGCCGGGTCTGTGTCATTGTTCCTTACACGGTTTTGCATCACTGTGGAAGTTCCCCGTTATACGGCCTCTTACAAAATTTATGAATGATTCCTGTCTCCTTCATCTCAAGGTTCGCACCACAAATTGCTGGTTTCTAGTTCACAGGATTAAAAGGCCTTGTTTTAGCTTCTAGAGAACAGGGACTGTTAAAACGATGAGTTGTTTCTTGTTTCGAGCTAGATCTCAACATCGAGTGACGTCATATGTTTCCTTTGATCAATCTAAAACATTTTAATACATTTATTTTTCATAATTTACAAAGCCAGAACAGAAATGAATCATTTTGTGTCACATGTGGGATTATTATTTTTTTTTTGTCAGAAATAACTGCTGACATCCTTCAAAAGACAGGATTTCATCTGATTGGCCAGGGGTTGGATGTCCTTATAGATTATGGGTAGCTGTGTTGGCTTGGTATCTGAGGAAATTCCCAAACATCTATGCCATTTCAATATCTTTCTGCAAAACTAGTGGAATAGCAAAACCAGTTTCCTTATCTTTGCTGTGAGAAAAACATCCAGCACCAGAACCAGCAGTTTTTCAAAGTAAATCTTTAGTTCTTCTGTTGAACTTTGTAACTTTGACCAAATATAACAGGAACTCCAATCATGTTTAAATTTAAAAGACCATGATATTTTACTGGCATTTCCAGTTGGAGCAGAGTGTGCTGCCTGTGTCATAAGAACCGTACTCTGTTGCTGTCCCCCCAGGTTCTTCACCCCGAGAGAAGCGGTATTCTCCTATTGTAGACTTCTGAGACTTCTGTAGTAATAAAAAGACTCTTGAAACAGAAACTATACGAAACAGAAACCATACGTTAACATATTTAATCTAACAAGACTCTCATACACAACAATGTCAGACAGGTATATTTCTGGATGCGAGAGAGCGTAGGACCAATTGTGTACACCTCTACAAGGGTGTGTACAGTAGGACACCAGTGTGCCTTGCATCACATTGGTGGAGAATATCATACTATAATGTAGATGTAACCAAGATGACCCATTTACCCCTAATCTGTCATTCTCCAGTGTTCGTGGTTTATCTGTTGTTTCCGTTTACTGCTTTCTGCTGCTCTAGCCTCTGTTATCTCATAATCCCCAACATGTGAACGAGCTTTGCTTTGTGGAACACAAATGGTCAGACATCTAAAAGACCATAAACACAATATATAGCCTGCACAGCTTCCCAACATTTTTATTAGTAGCGTCAGCTAAATGTGACTTTTAAGTATTCACTTGAACAATAAATAAAAGATCAAAGCTGATCATTTATAGATCTGCTTCCTGCTTTGTTTATCCTGTGTTCTGGTATGCAGCGAGTCCACTATCCAAAACTTTACAAGTATGTATGTGTCTATTTATTTATGTATTCATTTGGATATTTATTTGATTTGACTGGTGGAAAGAAAAAATAAAGTGGAGTTTTCCACCATTGCCACAAGGAAATGACTGGATTTCCTTGTGGCAAAAAGGGCCAATGTCAGTTATACTAAGGTCAGGAGATAAATGTGTTTATCCTCATAGTATACAAAGAATGACAAAAGTAAGTTTTAGTATTGAAATAAGAACTGGACAGTCTGGACCTACTGGATTATTTTGTACCCAATATATTTTCTATTATTTGTGGCTCCTGAAGAAAAAAAGTCTGCGGAAAAGACAAAAATGGGTCCCGTAATGAGTTCCTTGGCACTTAAAAGTTGCAGTCATATGATATGAATAATAATTACACAATATAATTGATTGTTCAGCAACAAATACTTGTCATGCAGTTAATGCATCAAGCAAATTTCCTGAAAATTTGGTGTCAACTCTTATCTTAATTTCTTAATTAATGCAGAAACTAAATTAATACAGTATGAATGAATATATATATATATATATATATATATATATATATATATATATATATATATATATATATATATATATATATATTCCTTTTTTTGTTTAAATCACGATAAAAAGCAATTGGTCTCTTTGTGAACACACCTGGAGACAGATGTGCATTAAACCTTACTAAAAAGTTTGTGCAGCATTTTTGTCGTTTCACAAAAAGCTTTAAACACTTTCTTTTCCTTCGATTGTGCAACTTACTTCTGAGGTGAGGGGATAACGTTGCTTGGCCTTTCTCACTGCCCGCAGCCTCCTTGGGTATGCACAGTGGCCCCTGGTGATTGATGATTGGGCAAGGGCAGAGGAAATCTATCCCCAGGTTGCAATGCTGCTTTGGTGATGGATAGCCCCTTAGAGGTCTTGGCGGGACTGATGGGTCACGGACCTGAATGAGCCCAAAGCTATGAGGGGGAGTGAAGTGACAGATCCAGGAGGGAGTAATACAGAGACCAGAGATACAGTTTAAGGAAGAGCTAAATATGTCTCATGACCTGTATTTCTCTCCTTAAGGGCATAATACCACATATTTTTGCTGGCCAAAACAGGCTATGTGCGATTTTTATAAATATTACATTTGATATTTTCGCATTGAAAATGATGCAACATTCCTATTATTCCTGTCTTGAATCTGAAAGCAGAGTTTTTGTCCTGGCTAAAATCTCCATATTAGCAGATTAGATGAACACAGCCTTTAACCAAAGCCATGTATCTTTAACCATTTCTATGATTAGCACTAGCCTGTGGATGAATGGGGGAAATGGCTTCATATAAGCCTAAATGACGGATCCAACAGAGGAGCTTCGATATTGTCTGTCTCTTAGGTGACATGTTTTTTATTTCTTTTCAGGTGTCCTTAGATTCAATGAAATAATGTCAGTGTAGTTATTAGTTTGTGACAGCCTGGAAGCTGTCTTGACCTGCAATAATCTTGTGCTAAAAAAATAAATAAAAGTCTCATGCTGCCTTGTGGGACACATACGGGATGATCCTCCCGCAGTGAATGAACTGCGGAATCAATCACAGAGAAGCACAGGCAGCACGAACGAACCCACAGTAAAATTATACACGTTGTATTTTTGTTATATCACAAGAGACACAAAGGATGTTTTTAAATGTACATCATGATATTCGTTGAACATTCTGTCCGACAGGTTTAGCACTGTAGATGCAAATGCCTTGGCCAGTAAGTGTGAGCTGAATCATAAAAAAAAGAAAATACATGTCCTGCCCTGGCCTTATGTGATCATCTAATATCCTCACAGTGCACCCAACACAGTAATAAACCTCTCGACAAACTTTGTAAAGAATGTTAGCTCCCTGGGACTATTGAAGGATCCATTATTGGGTCTCTGCATAACAGTAAAACTGGATGGCTTCCGCGCAACCGTTATAAGGTGAGAACAGTGGTCTCCTTTTACGTCCATATTTCTTTCTTTATGCAAGTCAGAGGATTTTCACATCACGGCTGTATGCAGCACAAACAGCAACCCATGCACAGAAAAACAAAACCATTACGAGGAAAAAAAAAAAGAAAATACGATGATTTGTTCTTTCTGCGCCTCTGGTTTGCTCTGAAGCAATATAGCGCCGAGGTGGAACGTATTAAGGATAAATTGTCATGGATTAGATGTCGGCACTAGAGCAAATTCACTCTCACTGAGGCAATGGTGAATCTACTCATGTCAGAAATGGTCAGACAAATTAGTGCAAGCTCCACGCTCAGAAGAACATCATGTTTTGGTATTGGAAGACGATTTAACAGACGCAGTGACTGACGGAGCCACAAGCCAGGGATAATACTACACGGTCGAGTTAAGACAAGCTTGGGGCATTGGATCTCCCAGCTGAGACTTTCAGCCACTGACGCTTTATTTTATCTCGCGCAGCCTGAAAAAGGACCTTTAGTATGAGGATAATCTGAAAACTTTATTAAACCTTCACAACAGAAACTCCACTGAGTGAAATTGTGATAAAGCTACTGTTTGGTGCAAAAAGTCCCAGATGGAAAGGATTTTTTTTTTTCCCCCGGCGTGAAGAGATTAGGAGTTCCCAGCAGACTAACAGTACTCAAGCACCCTTCTGATCGCCGCTCTCGGGCTTCCTAACTTGCATTAACCTCCTGTTTTCTCTGTTTGCGCCTTTCACTGTATTTTCTAACACAATTCGTTTTCTCGACGCCTCTCTACCATGCACCGACTGCACACCGTTGAAGTGAAGAAAGGCAACAGCATTTATATCAATCACTGCTTAGATTACAAGAAAAAAGTTTCTCTTTGGATTTTTTTTTTTTCTGAAACTGAGGTGCCCCTAGACAGCTGGCAAGCTCAATTAATCATAGAACGAGGAATTGAATTTGTGTGTGTCTGGCAAATTTTGTGAAGACTTTCGATTTGCCAAAGGGCTGAGCTTGCTCCCATGCGAACAGCAATTAAACACAAGCCTCTTGTGGAGACGTCGCATTATACTCTGCGTTTAAATGGTGTCTCATTTTGAAACCTATGGCTCAATCTCCAGGTGCCTCTTGAGGAAGCATTTGTCTTTTGTTCCACCTTGTAAAATCTTTACTAATGTGTATCTGTGGTTGTCCTGAAAAGCAAGCATGAAGGAATTTATAAGCACACTGCATCTGACACCCTCACATTTGTATTTTCACACAGGCTTCAGGACCGTGCCGCTTCAACAAGCAACGGCTGAAACTGATAACTGGCTTTTCTGTCCGCATGTATTATAAACATTTGGTTAAACCCCTCAGGCCGACTGCTCTTCCGTTACAATGCTCCTGGACGAATATAAAGCGACCCATGAGTCATCAATCATTTACTTTCTTCTTAGTTCTACTTTCCTCTTACATTGCAAAGTTATAATAACTCCAATTTCTCATGTTTACGCTCTGATTGGATGTATCTCAAATGTTTTGCGGCACCGACAATATTTACTAAAACATAGTTTACTGACATGATGAAAAAAGATGGTGCTCTCAGACTTTATTTAAGTGCTGTAGAGGACAGAGTAGCATGTGTCTAAGGGGGGGGGGGGGGGGTTGTTGGTTTGCCTGGCAAGAAACCAGGCATGCGATAAGGGCTTTGGAAGAAGCAAGCAGGACAAAATGGCTCTTTTCTGATGGACAACTGCCCAGAACTAAATCATTCAAGTCAGTGAGGGTTTGAAGTAAAAAGCACAACACTTGTTCAAAGCAAAGTGAGGTTGGAGGCCTCTTCTGTCTGAGGACACAGAGCAGTCGTAAAACACCCACTGCTCGGAAAGCAGGACGCTGAAAAACCTGAAAACCTATTGGTAAAGGGCAGAGTGTAAAATCTGTAAGCCGCTTCCTGCTCGAGCTTTCAGACCTTTGTCAGCTTTCTCTGTCATAATGTGAGATGGGGGCAGTCAGCAGCTACTTAGTTCCCCTGGATGGGCAGGGGATTTATTATACACTTGCCCTCTCCATGCGGGCCCGCTTGATGTCTCTGATGTGGAGTGCACGCTGCACTCATTTGGCATTAGACCAGAAAAGGTACTGCAGTGGCAGAGATGTTCCATTGAGGTGGCTGGTAATTGATATATGACTCCAGCCATCTTAGGGGTGAGCAGAGCAAAAGAGGAAAGCAATTTGTGTCTCAGCTTGGGTCCTTGTCGACAGCTTCAGAAAACTCTCCAATTTTGCTTTTAGTCTGCCCAGCGCTTTTGTCTGAGGACAAATGGCTAGCTGCGAATTTCCTCTGATCACACGAAATAAAACACACACACACGCACGCTTGCAACGGGCAGCCTTTTTTGGCCTCTCCGAAATGTTCGAGTGTATACTTGAAGTGGGTGTTTTATTTCTGATGCATGGATAGGACATGCAGTGCACAGAAGAGGAGGAAATGGGGGTGTTTCATTTTTTTTTTCCCGTGCGCTGATAATTGATTGAAGGACTGTTTGAACTGACAGAAGAAGGCAGAGTTGGCTCCATTTTTGGGTTTAGGAGGCTCTGCTCAAACCCTCCCACAGGCACCTCAGTATAAACATTTATCTACCTCGGTGTTTCGACTGCTAAATCCCTGTCGTAGCACAAATGTGCGACTCATATGCATGTTCAGAAAATGGGTCAGGGTTGTACACGCAAGCGCAATAGCACGGTTAACTTTTAATTTTGCTGCAATATACTATAATGAGATTATTGCTTTAAGGATGACACTGATATCTGAAATAAATATTGTATTGCTTCATATAAAAGTGATGACAAATGTATCCGAGATGCAACCTAAAAGCCGTGAATGTCTGTAATATTTTGAAGTTTTAAAACGTAAACGTATTTAGTGATGGGGGGGGGGGGGGCTTTTAATATCTAAGAATAGCAACAAAATTAATCTATCTAGTCTGCAATATGAAAGAAACCAGATTATTGTGTTAAAACTCAGAAAATTAATACTTATTCTAGATCCTCCCACTGAGTCCTGCTCAGTGGGACGATTTGATTTGGTGGTTAGACATTTTAGAAAAGAAGTAGGCTATAAAACTCTTTCTTTTAGGCTTCTGATGCACTGAAAACCCCCAGGTAATTTTCACATTCTAATTCAGTTTGATTGTTTTATGTATTTTTCTACTCTAAATTGTCTTTGGTAATGAGTGTGTGCGTGCATGGTTTACTTGTCCTGTCTCTCTGCCTTGCCCTGTGATGGACAGGCGACCTGCTCAGGGTGAACCCTGCTTCCCGTCTAATGATGGGCACCAGTTCCCTCGTGACCTTGCAGGCACCAGCAGCAGGCAATGAATTGACGGATGGATGTACCAGAATCAGCCCTATTTGCCAGGTATGTGTACAGATACGAGGAATTTTACTCTGGATTGAACAATGTTCACAATGTGCTTTCTTGTACAATAATGCAATAACACAATGAGGCAGTAATAAAATCCAACGCAGTCTACAATTTAGAGAACACCTATAAACACACAATAAACAAAACTGACAGATTGAGACAATATTGCAGTTTTGCAATGAGCAGAGGATACAGGAGTGAAATATTATTACCATTATGGAAGTGATGTATAGGTGCACATACACATACAAACATACATGTCCACAGTGTGATGAGTGCAGAGAATGCTGGTCTTAATCTCTCAGTGGAGAAGGAAATGTTATTATGTCACTGATTGCCTACTGAATGCTAAATGTAGCTTAATATTGCTTCACAGTTACAATATGTACAAAATGTGACATCTGCAACGACACATGCAGCAAAAAGCGATGTTGCTATGAAATTATCTTGAAGAACAGCATCTAACCAAGAAAAAGGTCTACTAGTACATTTGTAAAGTAATTTTAAATTAGGTAATTCAAGCCAATCGTTTAAGATCCAAAACTAGACTGATTCTATATACCAAGTAATGCTTTAGGTTTACAAATTTTTTTTATTATCAATAGGTCTTTGTGTGTGTGCGTGTGTGTTTTGTCAGTTTTTTTTTTTTAGATCATTTTCAGATAGTTTTTGTCATTCTTTTTGGTCTCTACTTAGTTTATTCCTTTGTTTTGAGATTTTTAGTTCCTTCTTATTTTCTATACAACAAAAAAATAACTTAAACCAAGGTTTTACTTTGATGATGATCTTTAACTTTTTTCTTATGTCATATCCTTTTGTGTAGTAATCTCATTTTTTATGTTTATATATTTGCTCTTCTTCCTTCTGATGCCCACTTTGGTTCCTCACTCCTCTCTTCTGCATTCTGCTAGTCTCACCTGGTTGCAATGTCACTGATCACCTCCCCAGCAATTAAAAGCCAGGCAGTTTTAATATCTCCTCTTCAGATCCTTCTGTTGCCCATCTTCTTCCATTCTTGCTTACCTCACCAATGCCATTGTTAGACCATTGCCTTTGGTCTAATTATTCCATTGTTCATTAAAATCCAGCAGATCCCAGTCAGCAGAGTGGCTGCTGAAATGTTTAGCGGATGTGAGAGCATGAATGGAGCTGAACTTCTAAGTGATAAAAACACATAGGTCATTTTGTTTGGTAAATCTAACCTGCTTATAGGACGCAGTAGAGCTGTTGGATCACTAGACTCTTCTGGCTGTGTGTCTGCCAGGAATCTTGGGCTTTTCTTGACTCTGATTTTAAATTCAATTAACAGATCAGTGCTTTAGTCCAGTCTATCTTTTATAATCTGATGCTTATTGGTAAAGTCAAAGATAATCTGCGACACCATCCAGGGTAAGGCAGATCATTCATAATTGCCATATAACATAAAAGGTACTCATGGATCAGTGTGTGCTTCTGTGCTCTTCTGTGTCTCTGCTCTGTCTTCTCTAACCCTCAGTCAGTCAAGGCAGATGTTGTTCACTCTGAGCCTGGTTCTGCTGGAGGTTTTCCTCCTTGTTAAAGCAGAGTTTTTTCTCGCCACTGTCACTTCATGCACGCTCAGTATGAGGGATTGCTGCAAAGCCATCCACAATGCAGATGACTATCCACTGTGGCCATACGTTCTTTCAGTAGGAATTAATGAATTCAGTAGCCTTGATGCAATCTGCTGGGTTCCCTTAGATAGGAAACTTTTTTGACCAATCTGTCTGGATAATTTGATTGAACTGACTTTGTAAAGTGCCTTGAGATGACATGTGTTGTAAATGGGCGCTATATAAATAAAATCGAATTGAATTATATTCCTCATAATGTGAAGGTTATTCATGCTTTTATTACTTCTAGACTGGACTGCTGCAACTTCCTCTATTGTAGGATGGACTAGTCTCTTCTTTGCTGTTTACAGCTGGTTCAGAACTCAGCTCAGTTTCGGGGACATTGAACACATCACACTGATTTTGTATTCCCTCCATTGGCTGCCTGTTTCTTTCAGAAATGTTTTTAAGATTTTTGCTTTTAGTTTTTAAATGTCTAACGGTTTGGTACCTCTTTATCTGAAGGAGCTTTGACAGCCACGTATGCCCAGTAGATCTCTAAGGTATCTACTGAGGTTCAAACGCTCTTAGTTGTTCCTAGGACTTGGCTCATGACCAGGGGTGACAGACCTTTTTTAGATAGCAGATCCTAGGCTTTGAAACAGTCTCCCTCTTTCTCTTTTTCTTTGAGGTTTGCTGGAATATTAAATTATTTTAAGTCTCTTTAAAAAAAATTTTTTAAACAGGCTTTTAATTCCAGAGAGCACAACCATTAAGCCAGCCTTTTTTTTTTTTTTTTTAAAAAAAAAGCCCTTGCCTTTTATTGCTGATTTTATTACTTAAACTGTCAACATTGTATTTGTTAGCTTATTGCTCTATTACTTTTATCTTTCTTTTAGTTATATGTACCCATACAGAACTTTGGTTTTTAAAGACAAAAAAAAATAAATAAATCATGATGGTTGTTTCACCTCCACATTGTAAGCCCTTATTTAAAGGAATCTTTAGTTTCAGTATGAGATTGCCATCCTCCATTCTGCATTTGGCTCCATCTCAATCACAATGTATTCTAGTTTATAATTTGTGATTTTTTTTTTTTTTTTTTTTTTGCAATACATTGGTATGTCAAAGCATTGGTTAAGCCAGCTGTTTAACTTGACCTTTTCTATCCACAATTTGCATTTTGACTGGATGGGATTTTCTCATCAAAATTCATAAATGTCGGTTTAATAAATGATTGAATTTGTAACATGAGCAAGTTTACATACTGTCCATCTCTTTGACTTAGTCTTGTGATTGGCTGACAGTTTACCTTACCGTACAAGTAACCCTTAACAGCATTTTTCAAGCACTACCAACTGGAATCTCAACATAAATAGGTGGGTCATGGATAAATTGGGCGGGACGTTGATCATAATTATAGTTCTGGTGTATTGCACTGTTATAAGCATATACATTTCTCTTTTCTCTATATTGAACCGAGCATAAGTTAATGTTTCTGCCGTGGCCGATGGTTAATCATAAGCACTTAGCGTTGATGAAACACGGTGTCAGTGTTTATCTACTACATTCACTTTTCGGTTATTGGAGGAAAATTAAATATGCCTGTCAGTTTGTGTTTCCAGTAAAGTCCATCATGCTGTGACAGAACGTGTGAGAAATGTACTTTACATGAAACGCTTACACACACACACACACACACACACACACACACACACACACACACACACACACACACACACACACACACACACACACACACACACACACACGCTTCTCTACAGCAAACAGACTTAAATCGGAGGCGACCGGACTTTCGTTCAGTTCTTTCTGAAAACGTTTCGACACCTATCCAGGAGTCTTTGACAGTCAAAGGAGTCTAGAAAAAGACTCCTGGATAGGTGTCGAAACATTTTCAGAAAGAACTGAACGAACGTCCCGTTGCTTCCGATTCAAGCTTGTTTGCTGTTGCGATGACCCGAATACCTGAGAATTTGCACAGGCCTGCTCCTCTAGTTTCTGTCTCCATATTCCTTATGGCATGCGTCATTTACATTACCTTCTGCCATTTGTTCCACGAAAGTCACCAAGAAATAATATTGGGAGAAAAAAAAACACTGAAAAGCATGCCTGGAATCTGTACTTTGTGAGCATATAAAAAAAGTGTTGTAAATTTTCAACCTTATATAATTTTCTTCGTCATTAGTATTTATTTTAACATTTGAGCTAACTTTGGCTTCTGTTTTTATCCTGTTCATGCAGAAATACTCCGGATAATGATGAACACAGAGGCAAGGCGGGCCGTGAAGCCCGAAAGAGTGGGACTCCTGCCTCAATGGTCCTTCTGAAATCATGTGAATCATTGTAGCACATCTGAAAAGCATCTTGACATTAATTAAACAACCCTCTATCGAAAGTTACTCCTACTTGTGTCATGAATTAAACCTTAAACCGTAATGAAATATTTTCTTTTCGTCTGTTCGGTTTCCTGTTATTTTTTTTTTTTTGCCTGGTGTAGCGAGCAGCACAGTCTTTTCTTCTACATCATACATAATGCATGAGCCAGATCATATAAGCTGGTGATCAAAATTCCTATTTTTCATTCTCTCCTCCTTCAAGATCCAGAGGGCTTTACTTGAGTTGCATCATTTCCAGAAGACTCTAAGGTTCACCTTAGAATTTCTACTCTAATTTATACAACTGAGAAAACGCACACACCCTTCCATTAAAACATGTTTGTTTAAATTCCTTTCAGAAATAGAATAGCAAATTCCTGAATGACTTGTCTGTTCTTTTCTTGTCCTAACTCTAATCCCTGTTAAAAAGGATATGAACTGACAGGACATGATTCTTTTCGAAAAGGTTCAAGGCCCAGAGAGTATGTTTAGATGATTAGAAAAAGAGTCTGCAATTCAGTCGGTAATCTTTTAATGATAAAATGAGTTCTGACTATATGACTCGACCCATAGTATTGATAAAACCTATGTTACATTATGCAGAGATATTACTTCAGTCAGTATTTTACGAGAACAAGAAAATCCAAGCCTGTTGTGAGAACTAATTACTGATCATGAGCATGATTCTGTGTTCTTTCATTTATTTTGAGATGACAAATCCAAAGTAAAGGCAGAACCTAATTACAGAAACAGGAATGCAACTTTCATAACAGAAAGCTGGAATAGAAAGGTGGCAATAACAGGACTTAACTTCATGCAGAAAGGGGAAAAAATAATAACAGCAACAATGATGACTGATAGCAACAAGGATCATGCACTGAACAAAGAACACAAAGGAGAATTAAGACAATGTGTGAAATGAACAACAGATTATTAAAACAATATCACTGTCTGATTTACAAGATCATTGGCTGACTTCTAGTGTCTGAAAAAGTTAAGTTTAAGGTTGTTAGTTTCATATAGGTGGTCACCCTCTTACCTGGGTCTATCAATGCAGAGGAAAGTGTTTTATCAATGAAAAATAGAATTATGAAATTGCAAATTTTAGCCTTAACCATGGACTTTTTTAATGTTCATCAGTTAGATTTGTTTTTTAATATGTATTTTTGTGCAGCAACAACAACAAAGAAATGCTTTAACATTCTTGTTATTGTTAGTGCTGCAGAACGTCAGGGTGTTAAACTCACAGAGCAACTTCGGTTACAGTGATGAACTCTTTGGCTCAATTTAAAGGAAGTTCTAGGTGTTTAATTCAAACAAAATCAGATTTTTTTTAAACCCACATTAAAAGCATAATAATTTGTTTTGGCATCTAAAGAACAAAGCCAGAGTTTGACCATTGTTCCCTCAGGCCAATGCACAGACTATAATATACATAACTGATTGCTATCAAGAAGTCCTGTGTCCTATTTTGTGCCGGTCCAAAGCCTGAACAAATGCAGAGGCTTGAGTCAGGAAGAGCACAGTGTGTAAAACCTTTCATCAATTTACCATGCGAGTCAATACCATTTACAGACGACTTTGTGTGGCGAACCCCTGAGAGGGTGAAACCGAAAGATGATGGAGATTGCTGTAACTCTGGTTTCTGGTTTTCCAAAGAAGAAAAAAGCTCCACCACAGTTATTACAGAATTGAACTGCATGAATGCTGATAAGAACCAGAAACATAGCCTACACTGCATTGAGTCTTTGCATTGGCTACCTGTGCATTTTAAGACACATTTTAGGGCATTTTTATTGTTTTTTTTATTGGTATTAATAATTTTAGTACAACCTGATTTTCTTTGACCATAGAAGCCTTCTAGATGTGAGACTTTCTAAGAAAGGTAATCTGTTATTACCTGAAAAGAAAACTAAAACTGATGTAATTTGTTACTGCCTTCTTTTAACAGCCTTCCTGAACACTGGAGGGCAGCTGAGAGTGTTGATGTATCATGCAATCTGTTTGTGTTTATGTTTTTTTTTTGGGTTGGCTGGCTGTTTTCTCTTAATGCTCTGCATCATTCACCACAATCAGCAACACCTGCTGCTGTGCAATTATCTTCAACTTGGCTCACTTGGCACTCCGCCTACTTATACCTGCTTCTCACAACCAGTCAGCCCATATGGTCTCTCTGCCTGCGTGTTTTTTCCTCAGTACTGGTGTGCTCAGCCTGCCAATCCTGTGTTCCTGTGCACAACCTGCCTTCACTGGGTTCTCTAGCCCCTTGAACTGTTTCTCCAGCCTGCTTACCATCTCCACCTTTTTCAGCCAGCATCAACCTGTTTGGTCAGCACCTACCTCTGCAGCCTGTCTACACCCGGTTCTGTCCTCCATCTGACTGTTCTGTCAGCCACCAGCCTGCTCAGTCATCACCTGCATGTTCTACTTGTCACCGGCCTGACCTGCTCACATCGCCTGTTCTGCCTCTCACCATCTCATTATTAACAATAAACATTTTTAAATGTAACACTTGTGGTCCAGCTGAATTATCAGGTTATTTCATTATCGGTTGTGCCTGACATGTTGTTTTGTCTACAGTAAAATATGAATTCATATTCTTTAGCTAGATTTGATCTTGATCTTAAAGTGTAACTCACTCGGATTTAAAAGCATGATCCTGCCTCCAGACAATTTTTTAAAAAAATCCACCAAAGTGGGCAGTGCCAAGAGACCGTAAGGGGCAGGGCTAAGTGTGGGCAGGTAGAGAGGAACGTGACATGCTGAAACATGGAGTGACCAGGGTGACGTTTGGGTTTCGCCACAAATCGCTCTGTTGAGGTGGAGGATTTTTCAACCCCTTATCAACGGAGTTTGAGGAAGGCTTTGTGGAGTCCACCTGGCCTGAGCTTTATCAGTTCAAATTGGTGGCTGAAGGCGCTGACCAGGCGATGCATGAAGCCAGCTCTGCCGAGGCAGTGCGGGACAGAATGGGGGCAGTTTCTGAGTGGTGGTGTGATGTTAGCACCATGGTTACTAACATGGGCTATAGTTCAAAGCAGTAAGGAATGCTAAATACTAGCGATCAACACTCGCTATGCTCGCAATTCCCAATCAGGGAGACAGATGAGTCACTGACATATTTTTATACCCAAATGTGGGACTTTTGAACCAATAGGAAAATTCAACTGCAATAGCTGCTGTTCAACCCTAAGAGGGCAGCACTAAGATGATTTTATGACAAATATTGCACAACTAAACAAGTTCACATACATTTTTATAAATGCGTATGAGTATACTGGATGATCTTATTCAGCTTTGAGGGAATGGCTTTATCTATTGATTGTCCCACATGTCAATGATGTGGCCACATGTGAACGCCAGAGTGTGTGCTCATTACTTGTTAGTTTCTGCTTGTTGGCTGCGCATGCGCACTTCTAGTGTTTATGTATCTGGATTGCTTCATTGTTAGCCCTTCATTGTAGCTCCGCTGCTCTCACCGTATATTTTGAAAATGCCTGAGAGTCGCGAGAAGCAAACTGTCTTCCAAGTTTATGAGAAGAAGAGGAAAGCCTCAGAAGAAAGAAATAAGACCTGTAACTAATAGTACAGGTGAACTCGATATTCAACCAAACAAAGTTACGACTTAAAAGGATTATTGAAGGGGATGAGTCGTGGCAGGTGAGGCAAGCAAGCAGAACCAGGCGGGGATGAGCCGGAAACCAGAAGATGCAGGTTGTGACAGACCAGAAAAGGCAATGTGGACCGGAGGACCATCAGAATGGGCAGAGCAAGCGGCTGGAACTCACGAGGGAAACAGGCAGACTTGTGCAGGATGCAGACACAGACAACTTTCATCAGAGAAGGGAACAGAAGAGTCCAGCTGGCTGACCACACAGGAACTGGTAGAGTCAAAGCACATCGCACGAGATTGTATGAGATGAGTCGTTCCGGCAGGGATGAGTTGGCTGAGGCAGGAATATGTAGATAGGTGAACAGGTGAGCCGAGTTGATTGTAATTTTAAAAATGTATATGTCAGTAGCTCACTCTGGTTGCATACATAGTTTTTTTTATGAAAGATTATTACATACTGCTGGCGTATTAGTTGTGATTTTGGTGTTTTATGCTTTGTTTTTGCTCAATTTGATAGTAAAGAAAAGCCTTGCTCAGCAGGGGTTAAAACAAGGAAGCTAACAGCTATTAGCATCTCCAGGCAAAACAATGAAGAATGTTCCAAGATCTAGTGGAAAAAAAAAAAAGATTCCGAGAGGGAAATCACTGGAATGTCACTGGGAATACAGTATGGCTGTTGGTGTTCACTGAAGCAGACGCTAAAGCTGCCGATTGCCCATATGTGACCGCAGAGTTTACTGACATGAGTAAATGTTCTGAAATGAGGCTCTTAAAGTTGCTGCTAGATCTGTTTATTTAATTAATAACAGTTGGTCCTCAGTCACGGCAAGCTGTCGCTTTACTGCGAGGCATTTTCCGAGCGTCAGACTCGGTCCGGCATTATTTAATTTTGATTTATTAATTAAGCAAACCAGCGTTATGATAGTTCTGTGATGCTATCGCTAGATGTCACCACGTCTGTTTATATTTGCTAATCGTACACGGTGCTGGGACTATTTTAATCCACAAAACATCAGGAAGGAGGCTTGGTGTACATAAGCTTATTTTATCATGATCAAACGATTTTTTGGCTTTTTTTTTTTAAAGCATATATGGCTATATACCTTTGAAGTAAGTATTCATATTTGTGATGTGATTTTCCACTACACATTCAACATGATATCAATGCCTTTAAACCCATTAATCTTTTTTGATTTCATTGTAAATTAAAGTTTTTTTTTCATATTTTAACTTAATTTATGTATTTACAGAATTAGAGAACTTAAATATTTTTCTGTTGTTCATGTCACTCTGGCATTTCCTCATTTGCGTTTCCTGTTATGCACCTTTCAATCTTGTTTAATATTTAACAATGTTATTGTTTTATACTTAGCTTAGTGTTTTTGTTGGTTGTTTGCATGCTTGTTTATTCTTTCAGCTTCTGGAAAAGCAGGTTTGGGTGGATGAAAGCTGAATGGACTCTGCACTGGAGTTTTGAACAATTTTAGCTTTTTTTAAAATAGTTTCTTTCAGAGTACAATGTAGACATTCTTTGATTTACTTTAACCGTTGTTCCCACTGCATTCAAGCATCAGGAGTCTCCTAAGGTGAGACTGTCAAAATTACCCACTCACACTCAAACTGCCTTCACCCCTTTTCTTTTATTATTGTACACAGGGGCTGTTAAATAGAGTTGTACCTCACTTAAACACCCTGCCCAAGAGCTACAGGAGTCGTAAAGGACCAAGCGGACAAAAAGGCAATGAAGGACCAAGGGATCTCTTTAAGATTACTAAAAGTGTGTATCTGTGTGCATGTGTGAACCATACAGTGCTGTGGATAATAACTCCTTTTATTCACCAGTGGCCCTGAATGTCTGGGAAGCCACTGCAAATCCTCCTTTTTGCAGACAAAGCAAAACGCCACCGGGAGAGAAATGAGTTTTATTCTAAAGCTTTGTCTCATTCAACAGATTACATCCCTCTCCATTTTAGGTGACTGCACACAGCTTGGTTTTCTGGGTGGCGCTGACAATATGTGGTGGCTGCCTCCTAAATTTAAACCCAAACTGGCAGTGAAGCGCTGTGGCTTTGGCAATTTACTCCAACACTGAGTTAGTACTTGGTGTTACTGTGCTGCTCGAACCAAGGTGGTTCTATGTGAAATATATAATTTTATCCATTCAACCCTTAAACTGTCAAATAAGACGTACTATGCTCCGACACAATACGTTATTTGCAAAACATTTAATCCCCCCTATTTTTACTTTGTTCTTTTCTGGATGCATATTGCTTGGAGCTATAACTAATTGAGATTTTAAGGGCCTTTTTTAATACTAGTAATTCATTAATCAATATAAATGTACAGTTTTGTTACTCCCTGTCGTTAAGAAACAGTTAGGGAAAATAAAAATCTTAAACACACTTGCATTCCCTCTAGCTTCCAATAATTTTTTTTATTAGCAAACACTAGTGTAGTGGGACTCTGACATGTGGGTCTGATCTCATGTACAACAATTTCAATAAAGATGTGAATATGTTTAAGCGACTACTGCAGAAAATGAATGGTTTTCCCATCCATCTTCTCATGAAAAAGCAGCCATTTCATCACATGCATGGACCTGTAGTCTTTTTTTGTAACAAAAAAGCTTTTTTGACGTTTATTCTGCATAGCATCTGTCAGGTAAGTGGTCAGGTGACCTACCATACTTATTTTCTCTCTGCAATCCTGGTTGTGTCTCAAGTACTTTTGTAACACCATCTTGTTTCTAAATCTGCTCTTACAGCTTTGAGTGTTACTAGACCAAACTGCATGCTTCTTCCTACCCATCGGCAGTTCTCTACCACGTTTTGGTCTAGCCAGCACGCTACACGGGCACATCTACCCTACTGTCCGTACATCTCACTTCTCTATTAACAGGAATAACATTGTCCACCAGTTGAGAAGCTATATTCTGCTCTATAAAGTTTTCAGCAGCCAACATATCAAGAAAAACCTCAACAGAGAATCATTTGTGTCTCAGCTGAAGCACTACCTTAGGCAAAAAAACTTGAAGGATCGATGGAATTAGTGGGGCAAAGGTAGGAGCCTCGTCATACATGTCCAAACCATCTCAGTCTGCTCTCTCTGGCTTTATCTCCAAAACATCTAACATGAGCTGCCCCTCTGGTGTACTCCATGCTGATCTTATTAATCCTCCTCACTTGGAAAGAGACTCTCAACCTCTTCATCTCTGCTGCTTCCAGTTCTGTCTCCCTTCTCTTCTTCTGTGTCACTGTCTCTAAACCAGACAACAAACACTAGTCTCACCGGCGTCTTGTACAACTTTCCTTTCATTCTCGCTGATGTGATTTTCTTACCCAATACACCTGCCACTTTTCTCCACCCATTCCAACCTGCTTGGATACATTTCTCCACTTCTTTTCCACCCTGGCCATTGCTCTGGACTGTTGAATCAACCTACATAAAAATTGCCTACTTAAAATCCTCCACCTTTTTAATCTCTGCTCCAGGTAACCTTCACTTGGGTGCCTTTCATTCACACACACGTATTTTGTCTTGCTAGGACTCACCTTCATTCCTCTCCTTTCCAGGGTAAACCTCCATCTCTCTAGATGTTACCCCACTAGTTCACTGCTTTCCCCATAAATCACAACATCATCTGCAGACATCATACTCTATGGAAATTCCTCTCTAACCTCACTTGTTTACCTTTCCAGCACCACAGCAAACAGGAAGTAGCTCAGAGCCTACCCTTGATGCAGTCCCATTTCCACCTTGAACTTCTTGTAACTCCTTCAGCACACCTCACCACTATCCTGCACCCCCCCTCAAATTCTTCTCTGCTATTCTAGACCTCCTCATACAATACCACAGCTCCTCTCTTGGCACCCTGTCATATGCGGTCTCTAGATCTATAAAACCACAATGCAGCTACCTCTGACCAACTCTGTACTTCTCAGTCAACATTCTCAAAGCGAATATTGTATCTGTAGTACTTTTTCTTTGCATGGAACCATACTGCTGCTCACAGATGCTCACTTCTGACCCTGGTCTAGCTTCCACTACTCTTTACCATAACTTCATTGTATGACTCATCAACTTTATTGCTCTTTAGTTGCCACAACTCTGCATATCTTCCTTGCTTTTGAAAATTGATACCAGCACACTTCTCATCCTTTCCTCTAAGATCTCATTGAACAGTCAAGTCAAGAGGTCTACTACCGTCTCTCCTAGACACTAACATACCTCCGCAGGTATGTAATCAGGAACAACTGTCTTTCCACTCTTCATCCTTTTCAGTGCCTTCCTTACTTTTTTCTTATTAAACTTTGCTACTTCCTGATCTGCAGTGGTCAATTCTTCTGCTCTTTGTTCTCTCTCATTTTCCTCATTCATCAAGTCGTAAAGTAATCCTTCCATTCTTCTATCACACTTGTTGAACCTGTCAGAATATTTCCATCTCAATCCTTAATTATCCTAACCTGCTGAACACCCATATCTGTGTCTCTGCCTCATCAACCTGTACAAATCATTCTGTCCATCTTTACTGTCCAACCTATCATACAAGTATGCCCTTTGTTTGGCCATGGCTACCTCTACCTTCATTTTATGCTACAACTCTCTGTATTCCTGGTTACTTTTGGCAGTCCCACTCTTTCTTAGCTGATCTGTTTTTTCCAAACACTCTCCTGCACTTCCTCATTCCACCATAAAGCCTCCTTGTCAACTTTTCTTCCAGAGGACAGTACTCTTCTGTCTTCCTGATAGTTAGGGATGGGTACCTTTCGCAGTTGTCCCAATACCTGGTACCCAGTGGCGGCTGGTGCTAAAAAAACTGAGGGGGGGCGCACACAAACAAACAAATGAAAAACAAACAAAGCAAATCTTAAAAAATAGCACTATTTGAACATGAATTTTGCCCTCCTTTCCTTCTGCCCAGCAAATTTCTCAATTATATTCTTGTTAAAGTCAGTCATCTCTGTGACTAGTCTTTTCTCCATTGACAACATGGCCAATGCATTCAGCCTGTCCTGAGTCATTGAGTTTCTCAGAAAAGTCTTGATTCTTTTCAGAGTTGAAAAGCACCTTTCAGCTTCTGCTGTGGTCATGGGTGTGGTGATGAGGATCTTCAAGAGCGTGACAGTTTCTGAAAAGACTTCTTCTAGATTGTTTTCCTGATTTTAATAACATTTGCTGCCATTTTTTAAGGCTGTGTTATGAAATGTGTTACAGCATTTTTGTGGGACAAGATTATACAAAATTCAGTAACCAAATGTTTTATTCCCCATTACCAATAAACTTCAGTACAACTTAAATAATAAAATGTCTTGCTGACAAACATTACATCAACATACCTACACAGCATAGACACAACTAAAGGTATTTCTAACTACAAAGCACATCTTCCTAATATATTAAATAACATTACAATAAACCAGTGTAACAGTGATTTTCCACAACAACTCATCTCTGCAGCAATCCTTTCATGGTCTTCTACACTGAGTGTCCGGCGCTTTTTCACTGACTGACTATTACCTACACTGCTTTATCCAACCATGGAGTGGAGAGATCACTTGCCTGCTGCTGAATTTGTAAATTAAGACGATCCGGTCCAAGCTCCTTTATCCTGTTTTTTTTCTTTAAGTGAACGCTTTGTAAAAGCATTTTTTTGTAAAGACAAAACAGAATTTTCTCTCATTTTGAAACTACTCAACTTTGCAAGCATAACCGTGAATCAACCTAACGAACTGCAGCTGAGCTGAGTCGAATCGGGGATTGTCCAATCACACAATGTTTTTTAAAAAATTAGCCAGTACTGACACTCTACCAGTAATGACGCAACAGAATAGGTGTGTCCGGGACGCAGAGCAGTGCGCCCCTATGCAAAAGCCTAGATAACCAATTAAAAGTCAGCCTCAGATCACGTGCTTGCCCAAGTTGCGGCGCCTACATTCACTCCCATTAGACCGGCGCCCTGCACATAGGAAAGGAGGAAGTGTGCACAATGTGAGCAATTAAATAGAATTATGTATTTACTATTTTAATAAATTCTAACATGTCTATTGGACACACAGTATGAATAAATACATTTCTAAGTACTTTGCAGTTCAGAAATCATTTATTATCTAAACGATTTAAAGGGGGCGGCGCCCGAGCGCCCCCTACTGGCCAGCCGCCACTGCTGGTACCTGTGAATCGATACTTTTGTGTTTTTATGTGGAAATAAATGTTTGATAATAAAATTTCTTTAAATCTTTCAATTAAACATATTTATTTCTCAATATATGAACTTGTCTGGATCTACAAATGAACCCAATAATTTTTTCAATGAATTTTATTACATTGCCTGAAACCACACTGCATTGAACAAATTTTTACCAAAATAACATTTATCAGAGGCTCACACAGTGAACGATACTAATAAGGGCTCTCAGCTTTATTTGAATCAAATTCAGGGAATGATGCTTGTGCAACAGTTTTAGAGAAAAAAAACTATATTAAAACCATTATATTTTATCCTGCTGTGTATTTTGGGTCCGGATACATTTGCAGTGTAGAAACAAGGAGGCTCTCCTGTCCTATACCAAACTAGCCCATAACTTCTTCATCACTTATGTTCCAACATATCAGTTGAAATCTCCACCAATCACCACTCTCTCACCTCTGGAGATATTCTGCATCACTTCATCTAACTCTCTCCAGAATTTCTCCCTCTCCCCTAACTCACACCCCACCTGTGGGGCATAACCACTAATGTTGAACATCAGTCCTTCACATTTTCGCCTCATACTTATCACACAATTTGACAGCCTTTTAACCTCTAGAACATTCCTGACAAACTCCCCCCTTCGGATAACTCAGACACCACTTATCTTCCCATCCACACCATGTTAGAACAGCTTGAACCCAGCTCCTAAGCTTTAAGCCTCACTACCTTTCTATTTGGTCTCCTTAACACACAAAATGTCCACCTTCCTCTTGTGCATCATGTCATTCAACTCTCTAGATTTTTCCTGTCGTAGTCCCAACATTAAAAGTCCCCACTTTCAGTCCTAGACTCTTACCTCTTTTCTTTCTGTCTATAAACAGGTTATCTTCCTCTTTTCTGACCAACAGTTGCCCACTTTCCACCAGTACTCTATGGGTGACTGTGACATTGCCCTGAAGGGGTGTTGGGGGTGGGGCGGCAACAGCTGAAGGAAAACTTCACGTTTTCCTTCTATAGATGATACATTTGGCCTTGTCTTTTATAACATTCTCTCTCTCGTATATTCACATGTTATTGGCTGACATTTTACTGCAACAAAGAGATGCACCAATCCAATACCTGGATCAGATATCGGCTCCAATATTGCCTATTTAGCTCGATCAGATATTGGATGATTGATGCTGATCCAGCATTGTGATCCAGTCATTTCTTTTTTTATTAACGTCATACAGTTACGCCGATCTAGTCACTTCTATTCTATGTTTGCAATGGCGGTTACACGGAGCACACACAGCAGCTAGTGATGAGCAAACACAGCAACATGAAGCGAGTGCCAGACTGAGCCAAGTCTGCCATTTGGAAACATTTTAAACTTGATACACCAACAAGTCTGACTGCAACATCCAGCATCTGTAATGTGTAAGTTGCGAGAGGGTGATAAGGTTGGTAAATTCAAAACCACAAACCTAAATAAGCACCTCCAAAAGCAAAACAAAAAGTTTATTTCAAGCCTGATAACTTCCCAAACATGGCAAGGTATACGGTTTATTCATTGAACACTAGTATCGGATCGGTATTGGGTATCGGCCGATACGCTTAGCCCAGGTATCAGTATTGGATTGGATCGGAAAAAAAACTCAATTTGTGCATCTCTACAAGTAACTATGTGCTCTTACATTCTGTATACCCCCCAGCCCATCATGCTTAGATGATTGTTCACACTGAGCCTGGTTCCTCTGCAGGTTTATTTCTGTCAAAGGGGAGTTTTCCTTTCCACTGTTACTATGTATGCTTGGTTTGAGGGATTGCTGAAAAGTCAGCGACACAATGCAAGTCACTGTCCACTGTCTCTATGCTCATTCAGGAGCATAGAGACAGTGGACAGTGGTAGTGGGAGTGAGAGACAGTGGGAGTGAATGCCCAAGTAAATGACTTGATTCCATCTACTGGGTTTCCTTTGAAAGAAAACTGTTTAACCAATTTGTTTGTATGATTTGATAAAATTGACTTGACGTGTTGCGAATTGATCTATAAATAAACTTAACTGACTGAATCTTGTGTAAACCTGACTAACATTACATGGTTGAAAATAAACAACATGGCTTCAAAGGAATTACTCACAGCACACTGGCAGATGCATTTAGACAAGAGTTCTGACTGAAACTAATGCAGTCTGGAAAAAGCCAGGATATTGCACTTACTCTGCAGTTCACCATTGCTAAACATTTGAAATTTCCTTTGTAGAGACTATCGGCAACAATGTTTTGAGCACTAGTTTGTAGTCATCATGAAAAAGCAAGAAAAACAAACCATTAGATCCCTAAAATAAATAGAATAAAATACTTCGTATAGGGAAATGTTTCTTTCTGTCATTGCACCAGAAGCTTTGGGAATAGGGACTTTTTAATTAGAGGGATTTTGCTAAACATTTGAATTAATCTTTTTAAATGCATCTGGAAGGTAACTATCTCGTACTATTTAACAGTTTTTCCTCACCTTTTCTTTGCTGACTTGCACCTTCTTTCATTTCTCTCTTTTACAACTCCCTCGGGCATTTGTACACCTCAGTATCTATTAACAACGTCTGACATGCACCTCTGGTATCTGCTATATGCAGGGAGCAATAGACCCTTTTGGAAACGGCTCCTTTACTATGTTCATTTCTGTCGTCTGCAGCCTTAATGGCATGAGTCATTCTGTGGACAAATATGCATCCTGCTGAACAAACCTTCAGGCAGCAGAGCTTTGCCAGCTCCGGGTTATCTAAATCCTTCATTTTGTTGTTTTTTTTCTTATGAAGTGTTCACCTGTTATTTGCTCACATTATGCAAACGAAAAGGATGGAAGCAGAATTTTATTTTAAGCTTTGAACCACTGTGATGGCTCGTTCATGAAACACAGGTGATTTATGCATTTTCTGCGTGACCCCATTGTTACATGCAGCCCTTTCAGTGTATCAGGGTCAGTTATTCAATCTGAGCTCGCTCAAGTTAGAAAGTCCATTTAAAGCGTCGATGAAAAAGCCGTGACATGACCCCCCCATTTTTTTTTTTTACTCACATTAGAAATAAAAGTAGCAGTTATAAGTTAGCAAAGATGTTGTTTAAGATGCTGCAGCATTATTCTACATAGTCCTGTATTACAGAGTTTCTTTTTAATCTGTTGTCCTTTTCTGATCTTGTGTTATGCAGTGAGGAGAAATGATTAAATGTCTCTCTTGCTTTAACACAAACAGCTGAAAAGCACCCGAACAGCAACACCTCAGACTGAGACAAATGACTATAATCTATGAGTGATTGGACTCGAGGCTGCCTTTCTCTACACTGTCTTACATCCCCTCCCCAACAAACATCTCCTTTTCTTTTCTTATTGCCTCCTTCCACGCCAAATTGAAATTCAAATGAGCCGCAGTGGTGCTGAGGCAAACTATATTAGTCTGCCATATCATGTCGTAGTCACTTCAAAAACAAACATAACACAGGATGAGATAAAATGGAAACTTAACATTACAGTTATGAGTTTCATGAGGCTCCTGTTTAAACATTTATAGGTGTAATTTGCTTTATTGTCTTTAAATTCCCTGTTGAAACCACCGCTAATTCCAGTACAAATGGCTTTAGTGAAATTCTGGGAGCTGATTTAAATCTAACAATTAAACCCACTGTAATTGTGTGTACCGAGGTATGGATTTGTGTCTTAAACAACATGTATCACAGATTTTTATTGTTATTAATATAGCCTTACTCACTGGTCAAAATGAAGAAACTTTCTGTATTTAGAGTAAAATATGTTTTACCTTTTTAAATTATTCCAGCTTCTGCTTGTCTGTTGGTTTGTTCTCCCCATAATCTGTGTGTGTGTTTCAAAATTCTTGCTTAACAAGCAGCCTTATATGAGCAAAAAAGTGGGCTGAAACCTGAAAAGAGGCCATGTTAATCACAGAGTCTAAAATTAGAAATGTAAGATTGCACTGGCACACTTAAGATGGAATATTCAATTGTTATGGGAGTGGTGTGGTGAAGTGCAGCTTTTATCACTGCCTAAAAAAACCTGTACTAAATAAATTACTGTTGAAAAGAAATGAACAAAACTTATCAAAGGTGTTTCTGTTGCCATCTTGGCCTTAAATGTATTCAGATGTGACCCTAAATTTGGAGGAACAATACAAGTTTATGGCCAGAATATTCCACTTTATTGTTAATCAGATTAAAAAGCCTTTCTCATAGCTTACATTATCCCCCATGCAACTGTTTTCAAGTTTGTAGCTTGGGATAGGTATATTCATTTCCAAAACTAAATTGGCAAATATCTAAAGGTGTGGGGGAACAAATGAGCACAGGGCAGCCAAGAACACAGCTGAAAGTTGCTGAAGAGAGATGACGTTGTATCAAGAATGCTTAACTTGAAAATCACTGCATAATATAAGGGTCCACCCTATACAAACGTGATGATAGCAAAATTTCCAGCTCAAATTTGAGTTTGTAACATGACGACTGTCTTATATACCCCATTCAGTTGTAGCCGATGACTGTTCATGCTGAGCCTGGTTCTGCGGGAGGGTTCTTCCTGTTAAAGAGGAATTTTCCTCCCCACTGGCACTACATGCAGGCTTGGTATGAGGGATTGCTGCTAAGTCAACAACAATGCAGGTGACTGCCCACTGTGGCTCTATGCTCTTTCAGGAAGAGTGAATGCTGCTAGTCAATGACTCAATGCAATCTGCTGGGTTTCCTTAGATAGAAAACTTTTTAACCGATCTCTCTGCAAGATTTGATTGAATTGACTTTGTTACATGGCTTGAGATGACATGTGTTGTTAATTGGCGCAATGTAAATAAAATGGAATTAAATGGTGGTTGATTTAGTGTGGAGGAAGTCTGTAGAAATGTCTGAGAGCAGTAGCTTGGAGACCAAATCAGTAATATTATGGAGGAATCTGAAACTGCACTGTGGTGAACTCAACCTCTGTGTAATTCAGAAAAGTGGGAAATGACCAATTGTAGCAAAAAAACAACAACATGTAGTTCAAAATGGTAATATACAGTACTTGCAGCTTTCAGATTGATGTTATTTATTCTCTGGACTGGTTCTGACCACCATTGTTATGCCAATGTGCACAGGCACAAATCTTCATCTTCATCCAACAACTGTGCCACGAAGCCATGACGTGATTGTGCAAGTCTTACTTCTCTTCCCATTATTAGTCTGTGTTATACTTGTGTTTAAAAACCTTTCGACACCTATCCAGGAGTCTTCGTCAATGCGGTACCGCGCGCGAGCTATTTTTAGAAACACAACGTCACAATGACGTCACATCACGTGGTACGCAGTGGGGCAAACTCCTGAAACCCGCCGCTGCTTTGCTTTAAAAGAGACATGCGTTAGCCTAGGTTTTACTCGGTAAACGACTGCTTTTTCCAAATCTAAGACCATGGTTTTTAAACATTGTTGTTATGGAACGTGCAACAGCGACTCGAGGTACGCTGATCGGCCACATATGAAGGATGTTTTCTTCAAGACTGCCAAGGAGAAATGTGTGCGCTGGGACCGGGGCGGTCGGCCTACACAACAGTTCAACCCGGAAAAAGTTACCAAATTCAAGTACATATGTAGCAAGCATTTTGTCGGAGGAAAGGGCACAACCGAAGAACCCAATTCCAGCGACATCAAGTCAAGGTAAGAGTATTTTGGTGGCCGACATGTTAATAAAGTAGCGCCTGCTACCATGACAGCATATAGGCTATCATGGTAGCAGGCGCTAACTTGATAGCCTGCTACCAGGCTTACTCAAAAACATTTCAAATGAGACAAACATTAAACATATACCCATTCCTGGACGGTGATTGCAAACAACAACAAAAAAAACGGCCGACGCTGCCATGACCGCCGCGCAGGAAAAAAAAACAAAGCTTACCGTTCATCATCTCGGCCAGTTTTCCAGTCTTTTTAAGCCATCGAACCTCAAGCCATCGTTTGAGCTGAAGGTTGGGGTGTTGTTTGACAGTGCGACCAGTAAACCGTGTGCCTGGGACATCCTCTTGCAAAAGTTTAACGGCTGTAAAGTCGGTCATATCTGTTATCCGTGCGTTCTCTCCTGTATGCGTTCTCTCCTGTATGCCCTACCTAAGCGGCAAAAGGGGCGTTGCTCTTGAGACGGTGACGTCACGTGCGCGGTACCGCATTCTGGCGGCACGCAAGTGAGCAACCTTTAGTTGGAGCGCTGCTGTTTTTAAGCTTATGGAGGCACATCCTCATAGACGCATGACAACTCAGATGCAAATCAACGACCCACCCTTCACTGTCCTGGGTCGTCAGAGGCTATTGCTTGGTGTGAGTTGACTACTTGGTCACCTGAATCACGATGAGACTGTTTATGTAATCTTTTCGGAATGAGTTTGAGGATTTGAGTTGTATATAAAGGCTGGTTTATGCTTGGTGCACATACATTCAGCATTGAAATGAGACGTGTAGACACATCTGCGTTTCTTTACTCTAGAGGGCAGCGTGGTGCTCCTTTACCAAGCGTATACACCCCACTACATGTAGAAGTCCAAAACACAGTTTTTTTCCAATATTATAAGGTTTTTTACTTTTTTCCAAGAGTGACGGGGATTCCTGTGCAGGAATTGTTAACAATTTGTCGATCACGGTGATCTTCATAGGCCAAATCATAAAGATGGCTATATTTTCAAACCTCAGCCAGAAGGAGCTCTTGCTTATCCGCCATTCTTTTTCTGCATGTGACCATCGCACGGGAATTATCCTAGGTGCACAGAGCAGAAATTTTTGGCCGCATGGAGGGGCATGGTAGCCAAAATGATGTAATATGGTCGCTCAGATCTCACAGATGCATCATGCATGAATCAGGTTTAAGGCTGCTTTCACTAAGGAAGTGGCTGAAAGACAAAAGCAGTGCACAGGGTGCAAATAATTTAGTGACAAAACTGTTGTCACTCACTGTCATGTTACTCACTGAGGGAGTAAAGTATGGAAAAACAGTTATTAAGAAACCGTTTTTATTATACAAAAACCCACATCTCATTTGTATCAATTTTTAAACTCACCTTTTACTCCCATGTTGTCAGACACTCTCTGCTTCATTTGGCTTTTGCTGCTGCAGTTAATTATCCAGCTTAAAGATGTGGGAAGATTGTTGGAAGAAAGCGGGTATTGATTTTAACTGATGTACAGACATCAGCAGACGTTTTGCACAAAAAGAACACCAATAAAAAAAAAAAAAAGCTATGTAATAGAAGGCCTTTCCTTACCTGACGAACCTTTTACTTCCAAATAACAGCTGCACTCACTTCAGTGGCAGCAGACAAAATCCTCAAACTGTCAGTCGTAGTCATGGCTTAAACTGTGTTGTATCCTCTCCACTCAGATTCGGGTTGTTCCCTTCTTTAAATACAAAACTTCAGTTGTTTCTTTATCCTGCAGCAACATGTTTTCCAACAGATTAGCCTTTTCTGGTGGGTGAGGAGAACCCCGGCCGCGCAATCTGCTTATCCCCACTTCCTGCACAGATGATCTTACGCCATCCTTTTAAATGCAAACAAGCTGCAACAGATTTATTTGTAACATTCCTGTGATTTCTAATATTCCTGTTAAAAGTGTGTTTTTAATCAAGAAAACTGCCCATGCCCCACGTACAGCAAAAGTCTATGTGGATACAAATGCCAAGTCATAATCCATGTATAGAATTACTTCCTTTTTTAAGAGTTGCATGGTTACAAAGGTTTATTTTTGTAATCAGAAGGTAGTTTTAAAATTACAGCTGCGGTAAAAACGACTGAAAGACCAATAATTATTTATATTCAACAATAATGATAGCAATGATGATTTAGAATATTATCAAAGCTTATCCCTCATCCCTTTGTTTCAGTAACCTAAATAGCATTAGCCAGGGAACTCGGGCTAACTTCAATATTTATAAATTTCTTACCTCAGAAGACATTATGCCTCTGAACAAAAGACCTGTGCATTCACAGCAGCAGATGCTGTTCCTCTTCTCCCATGCATGTGTGCAACACTGGTGTCATTTTAACTTGTCGCTCGAGGGGGCAAACCTCTAAGAAAACCCTGCAACGTGTGCTACATTGCTTTAATAAAAAATATGTTTAATTCTTGCTTAAATGTGGTTATTTTCTCCATATGTGTTCATTTTTTTTTAAGTTTTAAGCACTTTCTTTGTTAAGCCCACAATTTATTGGTCATATGTGGCATTCTAATCTTAAATGTTAGGTTTTCATCAAATGTAAAGCAGAAAATCATCATACTTATCAGAAATAGAACTTTCAAGACATTGTTATTGGGTAAAAATTAATAAATATATTGAGTTACTGAAATAGATCAACTTCCCAATAATATTACTCTAATTTATTAGTAATGGCTGTATTTTGCTTAATAGCTGCGGCTCACGAGTGATCAGGTTTCGGGACCCACCGTCATCAGTTACTGACAATCTGCAACCTAAGTCAAGGAAATTTTCTGGTTGATAGTTAATTTCTGTCACTGGATTAATCATAAGGCTTTCATAACAATCAGAGCTCCAACTGTACTGAAAAGCCTTTGCCTTCTTATATTAAATAGATGAAATAAAAAGTGCAACAATTAAGATGTATTTTTTAAAGCTGTTGCTGAGAATCCTAACACTGAAACTCCAGCCAGCTATGGTTTACATTAAGAATATACAAATTCCTTATAAAATTGTTTTCACACACAGAAGTGGAATTCACAAGCATTCAGATTTACAGAATAAAGTTTTCATTTGATTACCTATAAGCGGCTGTATACATGAGGGTATGGTGCTGTGTACATTGTAACATTGAATTTACAGAGCTGAGCATGTTTTGCTCTTGGATGAGAGAGTCAAAGTCTGGATTTATTGACGGAGCTGATGCTCAATATGCAGGCAGTCTCTATGTTTTGCCTTTAGCTAAATCACAGCTGAGAGACCACACTCACAAGGTTATTGTCTTGATCTTTGAATGTTTCAGTTAATTACCTGATCTGACTCACCTGTGTTGAGCATGATTTCAGTTCATTCCCCGCTGTATTTAAGTTCTGTGTTTTTGTTCCTCCGTTGTTGCATTGTCCTGTTTCTGTGACCCTGTTTCCATGCCCTGTTTGGTTCCCATTGTGTATTCAGGAGGTTGCTTCCATTAAATATAATTATTTTCCACATGCGCCTGCCGTCGTCTGTTTGCCGCTTTGGTCCTTCTCCACAAATCATGACAGATATGTGCTACAGAATGGTAAGAAAAAAATCTATCTATCTATCTATCTATCTATCTATCTATCTATCTATCTATCTATCTATCTATCTATCTATCTATCTATCTATCTATCTATCTATCTATCTATCTATCTATCTATCTATCTATCTATCTATCTATCTATCTATCTATCTATCTATCTATCTATCTATCTCCAGTGTTAAGTCTCCTCTTTTTCACCTCTTCTCCTTTTTTCTCTCTTCTCAAATCAAGCAGAGCACTATGGCGATAACAGTAAAATCTGACAACAATTCTTGTTGCCGCATTGCCAGACAGGACACTATGAAAGAAAAAAAAGAAAAAGGAAAAGAAGAAAATAAACTGAGAGAAACTCTGTGCATTTCAGCATGGGTCAACACGATAGACCCACCGGTCCACGCTTTTCATTGCCAATATCCGCATTAACTTCGAAAGGGGTTACACATCCAGTCATCATCCCTTTGTTTCTCAGGAATATAGTGTCTCATATATTGTGTGTAATACTTGCAATTCACCGTATTCTATTAGCATATGTGTAAACAAACTTTAAATAACTGTTTTTATGGTGTGAAAGAATGGGTGTCGGCACACTTTATAGGATAGTATCACAATTTACTGAAATAAATGAAATATTATGCCCAGATTAAGGCTAGCATCTCACGTTTGGGTCTTAACCCAAAACTAAGTTAGGAGCCAACAGCTGAGTAATAGTATTAGTCAGGAATATCATAGATGCCTCTAATGTGTATCCCAATAATGTCCACTGTTTTTGACTATGTGTAGAAGACAGAGGGGTGATAAACAGCTTGTCTCACTTTATTAAGCTGCAATCTTCGCCTCCATCTGCAATAAAGATCATGATGCAGGATGACCTCCAACTCTCACTCTATCATGAAATAATTCCCTTTCACATTCAAACCCCTCTCCATCCCACAGTTATACTCTCATATAATTTGGCGTGAAGGATGTGGTTTATATCGGCTCTTTCAGTAACACAAAACGCACTGTGATCTGAACGAGCCGAAGGTGAGTTTGTAAGTAGGAATAAACAGACATGAATGCAATTTTGGCTCCAACCACAGCAGGACTTTATTGCACACCGCTCTAGCGTTCTAGTTTATAGCTGTCAACTTAGTTTTACGCATGGATGTGCTCATGCTCGACATGTGCACAGAAAACGCATGCTCTGTGTTCCTCTGCTCCTGCTTCCTGATGTCGAGCCTGTCAACCACTGTCAGGTGATTTTTAGTGAGACTGATGGTGGAGAAAGAGTGAGAAACCAACTGTGGAAGTGCTTGAATATTCTGCAGCTGGCTGTACTGGCTTCCTTTTTGTGAAGACCTCGAAACAGCAAAGGGCTGTGAGACTTCCTCCGGTTATTTTGCCTCTGCGTACCCTCTGTGCCTCCTCAGGGTTTCTTCCTGTTGAGCATGAAAGAGACCACCATTTCTTTCTCGGCTTTCTGTTTTGGCCTCCTTTTTCCCCCCCCCCGACTGTCAGACAGGAAAGCACAGGTTCAACCACAAAGCTGTGACCCACATGGGGGTTGCAGCTTTGCTGACAACAAATAAGGCTGTCAGATGCGGGGTTTACAAAATAGGGATGAAATAGCATGTAGGGAGTCACATATAGCATAAGATAAGAAAGAGAGCAGGTAGCATGGTCGAATGGGAGGAGGGAAACTAGATGAGAAAAATCCGCACAGCCTGGTTGTTTCCACATAGTCGATTTGTTGCTTTTGAAGTTTAGTAATAAAGCTCAAGAGATTTGCTTCACTGTGACAATATTAGAGTTGCACAGCTGCCTTGGTTTGTGCTTGACAAAAGCCTGGAAACACTACACGTCATTTTTACATTAATTTACTTAAAAGTAGGAAATGCAAGTAATTTGTCTCCTTGTGTTTTTTTTCCAAATGTCTGTTGTCCTGTTAACTAGTGCTCTGCTTTTTCCCCCAAAACTGGTTTTGATAGTATGCGTCGCTGCAGAGTTTTAATCGGGAAATATCTGTTTGAGACAGAGCTAGCGAGGTCGGTCGTGAAATGACTCTTGAATGGGAACAAAATGAACATTTTTCCCACCAGAAGCTGAGGACAGTAAAATAGATTTGCAGGAATTCAGAATCAACACACATTCGGCTCTTCGGGTTACATAATAACCCAATTTCTTGGCTTTTTTATGCTTTTAAACACTTTTAATCATTTCATCAGCCTCTCTTCTTTTGCTCAGCTGCTCATCAGAACCTCTTCATCCCCCTCTCATCTTTAGCTCAGCATTTCTGCTGCTGATGAATTCTCTTCTGCAACAAAGGCCTTGTTTACAATTCGCTCAGCATCTGTTTTATTTATTGCAACTTTAATTTTGAGCCGCCCACTTTTGAGAACGCCTCGTCTGCGCTGCCTGACAAAATCCAGCAATCTGTCGATTTTCATACTCTCCAAATTGGCCTTTTGGATATGATTTATGATTTAGTTAGTGCTGCGTTCGTAAAAAAAAAAAAAAAAAGAAAGCCTTTTACTTGGATGACAGCTGTTGGTAGAGTATTTACTGGGTGGATTTTAATTGATTCCCATATATGTACCCCAAAGCAACAGCATGATTTACAATTTTTCCTCCTGCTCTTTGGGAAATACAAATTGAAAAAAACAATTTATAAACACATTTATATATGAATAAATCAAGCATAAGAAAGTAAAAGAAATCAAAAAGGGCTGTAATAGTAAAGTCAATGCATCATCTGGAAAAAATTTTTCATTTGATGTCCTACGGATAAATAAAATCCTTAACAAGTCTTTTGACTTCTTTTGTCCGATGGTTTTAGCAGAGACTGCTTTGGCTCAGTCTTTCCCGACAGTAAATCGAAATCTGTAAACACAGTGGCAGCATGGCATCAATATCTGCTGGCAAGATCTGCAGCTCTGATGTTTAATTTAGTCAGCACTTATGTAAAGCCAAAGTCTGAGTAGTTTTATAACCGCTTTACACCCCCTGCTGCTAAACTTTTGCGTCACTTAATTCATGACCTGATAGTTAGCAAGCTCATCTAAAGAACCATTACAGGAGCTGGTCGTGTGAACAATTACATTAATAATGACTGAAAACACCACTGACATGTCGGATATGGTTTAAAAACAACAAAATACCAAGTTATAAAAAGGGAAGGGTTAATAAATGATTTGCCCCTTCACGCTTGAGCTTAAGCTCATGAACCGGTGGCTGGACATTCTCCTTGAGGCACAGAGCAAAACTGATTGTTCCATTAATTGTGGCAACTCCTTCCAAGGCTGAAGAAACAAAGCTTCCCTAGGTCATCACACTACCACCACTATGTTTGAACGATGCCATGTTGTTCTTGTTATAAAATGCTCTGGTAGTTTTACACGGTTTAGCTCTCTATAGCTCTCTATGCAGCTCGTTGGAGTGCCAAAGCTGTAGAAATGGCTTTTTAGTCCTTTTACAAACTCATAGATGTCTATCCTTTTGTTTCTCAATTGTTCTTGAACATGCAGATTCCACAACAGCTTCATTCCACATGTCATAAGACAGCCAAACATCTAACAGTAACTGTACTATCTGCATTATCATATGGTCTGTTCGTTGTTGCAATCCACCCTCCTGCTACATATACTTGCATTATTAATATTGTCTTACATATAACATTTCTGTACATATAAAATGTCTGTTTTTTGGTTTGCTGCTACATTCCTGTCAAATGTCACCATTTTTCTTTATCAGTTTCTGTTTATTTTATGTACTTTCTGCATCATTGTATGGTCCGTTCAGTGTTGCAAGTCAACTCATATGGTCTTACACATAACTTTTCTGTACATATAATTTTTTGGTTTGCTGCTACATTCCTGATAATTGACAAATGTTTATATTTAGAATGTTTCTCTTTTGTCTTGTTTTTTTATATTTTTTTTTATTTTTTACTTGGAGCGTTGCAATGGGATTTCGTTCAAATGTACGTTGTGAATGTACAGTTGAAAGACAGTAAAGTCTGCCCATATCTATGTCTTCTGAGTCTACTTCATGTTGCCAGACAGGTTCCACTTAAGTGATTTATGGATTCTACAGCTCTGGCAGTAATCAAGCCTGGGTGTATCTAGTGAAATCAGAACCCAACAATATGGTTAATCACACTAAATACAAGGGGGAAATTATATTTTCACAAAAAGCTAGCTCAGTTTGAAAAGACTATATTGCTAAATATTTGACATCCTCATTTGAAAACCATTAAAACATGATTTAGTGTTTTACTATGTTGTTTTTAATCTAAAATTAAAATTTGCTTGAGGATGTGAAGCGGAACCATAAAAGGAAAACAGAAGAGATCTGTAAGGGGGAAGCAGATTTGTCACAGCACTGTACATGTTTGCTTTAAGCAACCAGAAGATGAACCCTTTAGATCACTCACTGGAGCGTACAACTCAGATTTCAATGCTGTATGCCTATAATGCACCTAGTAATCATTATTTTTTTTCTTGTTTATTGATGGCAATAACTGTAAATAATATTTCTATACAATGCTTTAAAAAATAGATTTTTGAGCTGCTAAGTAAAATTTTTGTCCCTCAGAATTATTAATTTCAAACAGCTGAGAGCAGAGTTTTTTTTGTTTTTTTTTTGCTAGGGGTTGTAAATCTTTGCTTCTTTGTGTGCATCTTTGATTCTCCTGTTATTTACTCTGACATTTTGCCAATATTTACTCTGCATCAGAAGGCGGTTTGGTGTCTCTATTGCTGAGTTCTCGTTTGCTCTTGTAGTTGTGTTTGATCTTTCGGGTGGCCTGCATGTATACTGCTCCTCCTCTTGTGTGAAAGTCAAGAACACACTGATATGAATAATTAAAGAGCCTGGGAGAGACTGATTCTTCTCTTGTACTGAATTCGACATCGGAGCAGTGATAGCCGGTCTTTTCTGAGCGCCACAGCTTTAGTGAATCTGTTATATGCTTTCTCTCATCTTCCTCCCCTCGAGATCAGCCTGGGCTTAATCACTCGTCACAATAACTCTGACAGAAAATTAAGATTTTCTGCATCGCTGCAAAAACCTCCATCCTTTTCAGCCGTGATCACAATTATCTCTTGACACTTTTCCCGCTCCTTTGTTCTGTTTTCTCCTCTCATTCCCCCAACCTTACTCCTGCTTTCATCTGCTGGGGATTTGGAAAAGGTCAAAAGGAGACTCTGCGTAATATGACATGTCTCGATTGCGGTTTGGACATCTGTGTCCTTAAGGAAATTGAATTGACCAGCGGTTGTGTCCCACCGCAGTGAGCTAAGTGAACTCTGTCACCTCATTCTTATCAGCTGATGCCCAGGCTCAGTCTGGCCGTGCTGGCAGGCCAGCTTGTCTCTGTCTACATGCCCCGGTCTGGAGGCGAATGGTACGGACTTAAAAATATCTTTTAAACACATGCCTCAAAGAACCGGAATGCTGCATTTGAAATCAACGTTTTGCATACAGACATGGGTTGTTTTCTTCCACTACGGTTTCTCACTATTGTTCTCTTGATTACACTTGACTCCACTTCTCTGCCTTTCAAAACCACTTCTTTCCTGCTCTCCTCTCATCCCCTCACACACCTGACTGCCGGTCTCTTCATCTGCTGGCTCTGCTCTCTCATTGTCTCCTCATCCCGCACTCTCGCTCCACTTCCTCCAACTTGCCCGCAGCCCGTTTTCATCACTGCTCGTCCTTCAACTTTTTTTTCTCCTCCATTTCTCTTCCATGCTCGATTGTAAACATAAAGCTCATAATTGCTCCCCGTGGCCCTTCGATTTTCCAAGTAATTGCTGTAATGATGCTAGCTGGTTTGCTAATGTCTCCCGTTTTGAGTCTGCACCCAAGGTTACTTTGGATACAAACAAAAGGGAGCAAATAAAATAAACAACCCAGTCGTTTCTGCCTCGACTCTCCAGAGGGAACCTTTGTTTCACTGGTTTTCCTCTTTGCTGGTTTAATTGGTAGAAAAGGAATATGTTGTTGTCATTGTGAAGAGAACTGTTTTGATGGTAACATTTATGTGAGTGTCTCTTTGGGTGTACGTGCCAGAAGAATGAACGAACTACAGCAACAGCCTGTCTTTTTCATTTTCTTTTGCAGGGGCGTCCCTGCTCTGAGACCTCCTTTCCTCTTGAGTGTGTGTCAGTGTCCTTTCCCATACAGCGAGCTGTGTGTAACCCACACACTGTGGATCTATCTGCAGCTATCAAGAAATTTAGTGCCGTGATAGAGCTGCTCCACTGAGACTGCAGCACCGGGCTGCTGTGTGACATCACCTGTTGCCGTCAATGCGAAACTCAATCATAACGTCTCGGTGAGAAGCTTCAGACATATTGCGACAGCCAGGGAGAAGGATGATATAAAGATCCTGGTCCCCCTGCGTGCTGGGGCTGCTGTGGTGATGGATGACCCTGTGACTGCAGAACGGGGTGGCCTGCCACGGGGGAGCCGGTGTCATCATGCACCCCACCCCCCCACCCTCCCCCCTACCTCCATCTGCCTTGCAGTGATGAATTCAAAATTGATAAAGACCTATTAATATGCAGAGATAGAGGCAAAAATCTATTGACTACCTCAGCAGCTCCTGCTGCTTGTTTTGGGGAAAATTAATTTAATAACTGGCTGTGTGAGGCGCCCTGATCACAGCACTTGCTCCAATTTGCATGTTAATGTAGCACGGTGAGCACCGTCTGCAATGTTTATGGACTGGTAGGGCTGAGGCGACTGTTTTTTAATTATCTTTACTTAGTGCTGCTCAGTAAGAGTCGGGGCGGGGCCACCTTTTTCTCCCAATGCTGCAGCTTAGCCTGGTAATGCTAGAGTTTCCGGGTGTTTCATAAAAAAAAAAAAATGCATCAGTTTGAAAATTTTAGCTTTTTTTCCTCTTCCGTCTAATGCATGTTAAAACAAAAATAAATGCTATGCAGACTTACCTTTTATTGATTTAATTCTCAAGCAATTCCACGTTGGGCTTTTTGTGCTATTTTTCCATAAATAAATAGCTAAACACTGATTACTGTCAAGCTCACTACATTTTAAGATATGTGTGAGATATGGGGAAGTTATTCTGAGAAAGTGTTAGCATGATGAAGATGTATGTGATGTTTAAAGCTGAATATTTGTTCAATGGGCATGAATAATGCAACAGCTTTATGGCAGCATTCTGAGCACACACTCACCTCAATTTGGAGAAAGATTCACTTTTATTGGAGGTGGATAAAAAAAAAAACAAGCAGAGGCAACAAAGTGAAGAAACAAACAATTGTAGGATCTTTGAAAGGTATCTGAGTCACGGCTGAAGCAATATGAAATCCAGTTTGGAGGGTATCAATATTTGAAGGTTACGAAGATTTTAAATGTATTTATAGCTCTATGCTGCTGCAGCATCGGTGTGTTATTGCAAAAAAGCAAACAAACAGAAACAACTGCCTAAGTATTATTTTGCTGGAATTCTTATAAAACCCCAGGCCAAAGTAAAGGTCACATTTTTCCGGACAAAAGTAGATGTACTGTGATACTACATGTTTTACAGTTGGTTTGTCTTTAATAGTCTCTTCGTATGAATGTAAGGTAAAACGACAAAAGAACAGGTCTTGAAATCCTGTTGGTCATAGACAGCGCAGGTAAGTATAGAAATAGATTGTAGAGAGTAAGGTTAGTATGTTAGGCAGCTAAAAGTAGAACAAATTCTTAGGTTTTGGATGTTGGCTCAACCCAAGCTTGATCAGCTCGATCAAATAATTCCTCAATCAAAGAGTGGATCTCAAACAATCATTATAAAACCCGTAAGTAAATAAATTAGACAGATGATTGCAAATCTCCTAATTACAACCCATCTAAACAAAAGTTTTACTGCCTGCCGGTGTCACAACCCTCAGGAGTTTGAATACTTGTATTTTCCTGGGGTTCCAGCAGCCTTTTTATTATTTTGACTTTTAGCATTGTTTATCCTTAGAACCTTGTTTCTGGCTTTAGTTCAGTTTTCTGTTCAGTATTAATGTTGGTAGTGTATTCTTGTATCTGTTAGCTTCAGGTCATGTTTTAGTCAGCTTTAGTACGATTTCAGTAGTTTTGTTAAGGCTGGTTCACACGGCAGGATTTTTAGCCCGATTTTCATCCCGATCTCCACCTTCCGAGAGGCGCCAATTATCTGCATGTCTCTTAAAATAATCTTAAGAGATTATCTTGTGGTGTATGGTCTGCTCGGTGGGATTGGGATTGCTCCGACCTCTAATCGGGGATATTCAACACGTTGGATCGTCTTGCCTCCATATCCTAGTGTGTGTGGTGTCCCCCGAGGACAAACAAGCAGGCAGTGACGTGTAGCCAATCAGAAAGCGAGGGATTCCCCAAGAGAAAAATAGTGCAGCAAGCGCAGAGCGTTGTCTCCTCTTCTTTAACTAACTTCTTTTCTTTTTGTTATGTTTTTTTTTCTCTGTTAAAATCAGACCACAGACTATTACCATTATTCTTCCTTGTGATCCATGTTCATGTGTGGTGTTTTGAGTTTGCCGTCTGACCGGACACCACAAACTGTACGCACAAACATGTTTTATCTCAGATTTTTTTATCGCTACGTGTGGTGTCTCTCAGGCTTTGAAAATCGGCTAACTATTTTAAAATCCTGCCTTTAGATCTTTATTTTCTATTTTAGTTATCCCTTCGTGTCTGGCCATTCTCGTGTTTCCCTGTTAGATTCAGTTCTCCCTCTACCCCTGTCAGTTCATTGACCTCATCTCACCTGTCAAATTTACTCTATGGTTGCTCCTTCCGTCCCCTTCACTATATTCAGTAAGCTCAGCCATAACCAGTTGTCAGGTCTTCAGTCATTCTACCCAGTTCTGGTCTCATTTCTGCCGTGTCCCTGGTTCCTGTATCCCTGTGCCTTGTAAGCCTTGTTTATTCATTAAAATCATCTTCACAATTCTTCATTTGACTCCCGTGCTCTTGTCTGAGCTTCGGTCTGATTCCAAAAACCATGACAGCCGGCAATTTGTGCAAAGTCATTTGTGGAGGTCTCATGTTTTCAGAAAAGAAAACTTTGAATTACCCTGTAATACATAGTTGTGGTTTAGGCTTTACATTTTTTCCCCACACCATCTGGATCTCAGCTCAACAGTGAAACAGACTTCTGAATTGTATCAAATGTTTCTCTAAGAATAAACATAATCTGCGAAGCTAATGTTAGAAGAAATCGAGTTCCACATCAAAACAGTAATGTACCAGACATATCTTTCTGCAAAACAGTGGAGGTTTATTGTGGCAGCTGGAAATGGGGAAATTCAAAACTCTGAGCTTAACCTAATAGAACAGTGGTGGGAGAACCAAAACCCAATTAAAGCAGCTCTGCTGCTTCCAGAGTTGCTGTAATAAAATGTTACAGCTATTGGTACACAAGAATAATTAGTTTTTAGGAAACATTTTACAGAAATTATTTTAAAATAAGGCTTTAAAAAAACATAGGTTTTCATACATTTTTGTAATATTGTATAAACAACTCAACAAAAAAAAGAGAGTGTATCTAGTTTAAACAGTTGGTTTTGCTTGAGGAAATCTAGGAGCAACCATTTAATCATGCTTGAAGAGAAGCTCTGAAGCTAAATCAGACTCTTATATGTGTTTTACACGTTTTAGAAGTATTTGCATTTATGTTGATGATGGGTCATTTGCAAATCTTAAAACAAAGACTTGGAAAAACAATGTTACAAATTCACTCATCACAAAGTGAGCAAATATTAATATATTGCATTTAAATTTTCACCAAATTTCTCAGAAGATGGTTATTTAGTGTTGCGTAAACCAAGCGTTGGACTTTTCTATTTTACCTCCAAAGACTCTCTGGTTTGCAGTAGGCTTCAAATTGCCAGCTGAATTTTATTATTTTGCCTTGATGAACACTTACATCAGCCTTGATTACTCATCCTTTTCAAAGCATTTACGATAATAATGATGTTGATTCAAAACTGTTACGGTATCATGCAGCTTACATAAAGCCACAGCTACAATGGGCTATCTTGTAAGAAGCAAATCTCGAGGTCATGAAGTTGAACTACTTTATTTTATTTTAATTCCTTTTATTCCCATAATCATGGAATCAAAGGTTTAATGGTGAACATCCATTTTATCATTAAAGTTGGAAGTGTATGTATCCTGTGAAATAAGACGTGTTTAAAATACCTTTAATATATAAAACACCTCTTAGGAGACAGCATTGTGGTTAAGAATATAAAGTTCCACATATATAAAATCTCAGATATAAGAAAGGAAGAACCATTGCTGATTGTCTAATTTAAAGGAGCAATAAGGGAAATTTCACCACTAGGTGGGCTGTTGAGCACCATCTGTAGATCAAAACAAGATGTGTGACAAGCCATACCTCTCTCTACATCCACTCCACCTCCAACCTGGCCCACCATTCCCCTCCCCCTTCTCACCTGTCACCTCATATGCATATATTTGCAAAGGATTAATACATGGCAAAACAGCCTCACCTTTTGGAAGACGTAAGTGCAGTAGCTCCCTCAGAGCAGTAGCATAGCTCTGAGGGAGCCCTGAGTGGCAGCTGTTCACATGGACATACATGCAGGCGTGGCCAGCCCGACTGGTAAACAAGAGACTGGAGAACCACACAGAGAGATGGTGTGTGGCATCATACCATATTCCATCTAAAAAGATCCCTTTAGCTTGTTACATCACAATTTGTTTTGTTTTCTATCTAAAACAATGAAATTTACTGCAAAATAAACCTAAACCATTCTCACTTGACACCTGGGATGATAGTAACATTCCCTATAATCAGTCCCCTTGATCCACATGTCTTAGTCACGTTTTTCTCCTGTCAAACCTAGAGGTATGATCTGGAACTTCCGTGTAGTGTGTAGCCCATGTTTACATGTTTACATGAAAGTTCACAGGGTTCCCAAAACAGAACACAGCATTTGGTATTTTATCTGGGCAAAAGAGCAGCAGCCTCCAAACATGGAAGCCAGTAAGGAATGCAGATTAGAAATAGAACAACATATAAAATCATATCATGTTCTTTGTAAGTTAAAATTCAGTAGGGATTCACACCAGCAACAGACCATTGTGAAATGGCTGTTCTCCATGAAGGCGTTGTATATGTGTTGTTCCGATTTGCAACATCGGGTGTCAGTATTACTTATTGCTTCTTCAAGATCTGGTAAGCTGGTCTCTCAGTGCTTTTGATCAAATTTTTTCGACGGGTAGGCAGGGAAAAGGGGACCCGTCCTATCCTGATGGGACACATTTCGTGGGATACACCCTGGATTCTTGGAGGAAATGGAACTTGGTGTGTTTTTTGATCTTGTCAGTCGAAGACGTGGAAGACATATACATGTTTGGATTCATGATACTTGGATTTCTACCTTTTGGATTCGGTGGATTTTTGATGTATGGGCAAATTCAGCGGATGTCGGTAGCAATTATGGCCTTGATCAGGCTACCGGCTGATCACTAAGGCGGTGAACGAACAGACCTGTAAGTTTGGCGGAGCAGAGCCGTAAGCTGGATGGTCTGGAACGCAGACTGGCTTCGGCGGTTGAACTCAAAGGGGAGATGGAATAGAATCTGGAAGTGAAACACGGAAAAAGCCCAAAAAATTTGGAATATTGGATTTGCCATGTGGAGCCAGCGATAGGACTTAAAGCTGACGGAAAAGTTGGTGCAGCTTGTTCTTATAACAAATTGTGTATTTGGATCATGCCTCCTCTATCAATAAAAAAACTCCCCTGGATGTTATGGCGAAAGAGCTCAGAACTACCCCCTGCTCCCTCCTCCCCCAGGGGCATCTGTGGATGCTTCTGAACTGTGGGCCGGTAATAACATCAAGGACAACGGCCTCTGGAGAGTGTTTGTGGAAATACAACACCTTTCACCCACACACACACTCAGAACTGATGCACACAACAACAGATGAACTTCATGCGACTAGTCTCCAAGGTTAACCACCTGCATAAATGTTGTCTCGTCATATGTGCTTTTCTCGTGCAAGGTTTTTTGATATCTCAAACTGTATCCTGGAATTAGGATAAAGTGTGAAATATGTATTTTTTTCCTTTGCCTACCCAAATGTGGCTCCTATCTTTCCACAGAGTTAAAGGCAGTGCCCTATGGAAACCCCGCCAGGCAGGGTCCCCGGCAGCAAGGCCTCAGTCAATCGTTACCCCGAAATGTTTGTGATGTATGTGATAGATGGTTGTACTGGAACTGTAATTTCCCTCTGTGATTATTAAACTATTTCTGATTCTGATTCTGACTGGATATATTCAGCCCAAACGTCCGCTTTTGATTGGATGATTATTTTAGGTTGTTCGAAAGAAAATTTAAGCTTTGGTTTAGGAGTGTTTCTCATTATTTCTAAAAAAAAAAAAAATATTTCACCGAACAATGAAGCTGGACTTGAGAAAATGATCTAGTTCTGATCCTTCTGTTCACAGCGACTTAGATAGTTGTCTACCTTCATATGCAGAGTAATTTATTTTTAAGTTCTTTTCCCTCTTTACTTAAGTTACTTGGTTTCTAATCTACAGTGAAAGACTTCCCGATCCAAAGGTAATAGCGAAAGAGGCCACTGGCACTGCCCTGTCTGAAAATAACCACCATGAGCTTACAAAAGCAGTGCGGTCCAGATGTGTCCTTAAACTTGAGATTGGGAATAAAGAAGTCTTATATCTGTCCAGGTACAGACAGTTCTGTGAGTAACTGATACTAAATTATGTGTTGGACCCAACCAGTAATGTCCCCTCTTGTCCTGAGTGGACCATGAAGTGAATGAGGGTGATATATGAACCACTACTATTATCACCTTCTTTTCTCAAACTCTTCCTTTCTTCAGAATTACTTTTAGGCAATGAAACTTCCAATTAGACAATACAAGAGTATCTTCCCCATGACTTTTTTTTTGCCACATTTATTGTTTGTATGAGTTATTTAGTCTTAGATTTGAAAAATATCCATTAGTAATGATTAGATATTAATCAATATTAGAAGCAATATTTGAAATCATTGTTCAGTACACTGTTAGATTTTAAGTTCCTTGCTGTGAATAAATATCAAAATCTCTTCTTTCTAATTGCACTTTAGCACTCACTGGAAATGTTTAATTCATTCAGATGAAATTAACTTTACTGATAATTTAACTGACGACATTAAAGTAATTTAAAGAGGCTTATAGTGATTGCACACAAAAAGCTTCAAAGGAATTGTTAAATATCAGGACACAAATGGCTTCGAGTGCACGGATCAGGTTACATTCCCACTCCAATCAGCTTGCTTTTGCATGCAAGATCACTAAACTTTCCTCATGCTGCTCCTCAAAGACCCACAAAGAACTGGTAAATTTAAGTGCCGGGGTAAACCTCAATAAACTGAGGTAAGGCTGTAAGACGTCCAAAATCCATCCACAATTAAGTCTGTCTGAATATACAGATAAGATCTTCCAGAACACCACATTTTCAGGTAGACTTTTGTACATATTTCTGAATGTTGTCACATTTTTGGCAAAATAAACCATCATTACTTTCATATAAGTTGTTTACTTTAGGCTATTTGAAGCCCTGCATGAAGTTAGTACACGTATAATCAGTATCTAAAACTTTATCATTATTTTTTATTGGTTTACTGTATGCTTATTGTGCTACTCTTAGAATTCACTCAGATGAGCAAACATGAGCTAAAGTCCTTTTTTTAACCAAATGTTGAGGGAGGTTTGAATTGAAGACCACATCCACAGCATGTCAGTGTGACTATAATCATTATGCATTACAATTAGTTGCAAGCAAGTGGGTGTATCTTCTGTCGAAAAACAAGCAAGTATGTTCCATCCATGCAAACACTTCCTGGAGGACGTGGGTACAGCAATCTGCATTCCCTTCTTCTGAAACCACCTCTTGTATCTAAAGTGAGATAATCCCTTTAGTTCCAAGCCACAAGAGGCACGCAAACCGCTTCCGTATCCACCATTTATTTTGTGCAGTGGTCAGATGACATAATTAGCATAGAAATTTAGCTTCAGCAAAAACTAGGTGTTGAAGAATCGAAAGAAACTCAAGAATAATTGAAAAGGAACTGCCATAAGGGTGGGAGGGAGAAATGTCAGGGAGCAGTTAGCTGTGCAGGCTGGAGATGATTACTCGATGTGTGGAGCTGAAAAAACAGAGATAACTCGGTTTAATACAGTGACTGATAAACACAAAAGAGAAACACGAGGACATAATAAATAAGCATGGCATGACCAAATACAAAAAAAATAACTAGAAATACAGGATAAAAAGAGACAATTTGCTTCAGAAATAGGTGTTTAAAGGAAAACAAAGCAAATACTACACAGTGAGCAAAAGCAACCAGATTACAAATCTGATTAGATGTTTTTGTGTTTTGAGATCAGTTACTGGTTTTGATTTCCATAAACATTTGCATTGTATAACTTTACTGGCAAGAGGTAAATTGACAAGAAAGTTTTAAACATTTTAATACGTGTGTGAACATTTTCCTAATAACACTGTCCATGATTATTGACAACCCTGCTAAAGCTGTATAAAGCATCATAAAATAAATATGACTTTTAACATCTGAAGTATAATTTAACTGCGGCATAACATAAATAAAGAACTGAAAAGATCCAACTCTCAGTTTGACTATATCAATTCAGTGAGGGAAAACATTCTCAAATAAAACACTTATTTTACGTAAAAAAAAAATAAAAAATAAAAAATCCCATTATTAAATTTATTGGCATCCCTAACAACCCCTCTAATAGCAAGCTGAAACATTTTTTAAGTTATAATTTAAATTTTTTCTTCTTCTAGTTTGTCAAAAGGCAAATGAGTCATTTCCATTAATTTAGTGGACACAGAATTGTTTCTTTTCTCTTGGGCACTCTTCAAATGGGGAACACAAGGGAACATGCCATTCAAGTAAGGCAGATGTCTGTTGGTCTTCAAAAAACAGAAAATGTCGAAAAGAAAAAAAAAAAAAAGCTATGCGCTTAAACCCAGTCATAGACAAAGCAGTAATGAAAATGTAATGGATTGTGGATTGTTGGAGTGCAGACAGGAGAAAAGCAGTCTCCTGAGTCTGATGATTTATTTAGCAGCAGGTGACAAACCTTACTGAACACAGGAGAAAACAAAGGGAAAATTAAACCAGCGAGGAACACAAGAGGAAACCAAAGAGTCTTGATGTAGCAGGATGATGAAAGAACCTGGCAAGCAAAAAAAAAAAAAAGGTTATAAAACACAAAAAGTTCTTGAAAACTTCAACAAAAAGTGGTATCCTGTCATTATGAAATCATCACAGCCATCAAAACCATTGCCTTTCAGGCTTTTGCATATATCTTTACCAGGAGTGCCAGGAATCTTTGATGCCTCTGCATTTTTCTGTACATTTTTGCAAGCAAGTCTTTTTCTTGCCACATTTAACTGATGAAGCATTTGTCGCAATTTTCCCTTTCAGTTTAAACTCAAAATGGCAAGAGGATGTGTAGTTTGTACAAAACCAGAGCCAATATATTGCTAGTTAGGAAACCATTACTTCCCTTAATATTTAATCCCCTTTGTGTCCAGTTTGAGTCATCTTCATGTAGTTTGGTCCTTTTAAGAAATTAGCACTTTATTTTAATTTGGCCTTAAGTCTGAGTTACAGTCATTTAGAACCACTGCTGTCAGTGGGCTCCGGCCATCATAGACTCAGCCGACTGACTTTGAGCGATTACCCTTGGCAGCAAAGAGTTGTATTGATTGTGTGCAGGTCCCTTCAGACATTTGCAGAGACCAGCCTCACAAAGGAATTGCTAAATGTACTTGACTTTAAACCTGGGGATCTTTTCGTGAGAGATGGAATAAAAGGTAATTTCTTGTACTTTGAACCTCTATGTGAGTAACTTGGAGGAGCAGGATTAATCCTTCTACCCTCAATACTTCCTACTTGCGTAGATATCTGAAATAATAGTTTAGTGGTAGAGATAATATCAACTCAAATATTAATGTTAGAGACAAATTGGCTTTTTAAGCCAAACCTCTTTTTATGCATGTTAGTCAAGTCTGAATTAGACAAAACAGTTGAAAGAAGCAGCAAAAAAATCCTTTAGAACATTGAAATATACTCGCTCTCACTGTTATGAAAAATAAACCAGACCCCCCCCATATATTTCTTCCATTTATGTCATCCTTAAAGATCTCAATCCATCCATTTTTTGACCCGCTTAATCCCTTATGGGGTCGCGGGGGTTGCTGGTGTCTATCTCTAGCGTTCACTGGGCGAGAGGCGGGGTACACCCTAGACAGGTCGCCAGTCTGTCGTAGGGCAACACAGAGACAGACAGGACAAACAACCATTCACGCTCACTCACACCTATGGAGAATTTTAGAGAGACCAATTAACCTAACAGTTGTGTTTTTTGGACTGACCGGAGTACCCGGAGAGAACCCACGCATGCACAGGGAGAACATGCAAACTTGATGCAGAAAGGCCTAGGGTTGGATTTGAACCCAGAACCTTCTTTCTGCAAGGAACAGTGCTACCCACTGCGCCACTGTGCAGCCCAAGATTTCAATCATTAAGAAAATGTAAATATATGTTAATAATGCATATTATACATAATAATATATATTACAATTGTTGTGCAATCAAGCAATGAGGAATAAAATCAGACTAAAGTTTAAAGCTACTGAAATGTGAGACTTTTACAGGACCCTAGGGGACTGCCTCTCACAGCAGGGGGGGTCACTGCCCAGGTTTATCACACTCTTTCGCTCACTGCTCTAACAGCATTGGGGAGAACACTCGCATCTCCCTCTGAGGAGCTGAGGATCTGACTGGAGTTCGGAGAACCGCCACATAAGCGGGCTGGATCGAAGCTACGTCTGCAGCCTATCTTCTTCGTAATCAGACGCCGCAGTAAAGAATCCGTCTATGTAGAAACCAGCTTTGTGATTTTTCTCAGCTGTTGCAAGAAATCCGAGTACGCTGCAGCCTCCAGAGAACGAAACCAGCCAGCAGGAAAAGCCGTTCGGAGAGTCGACGCTGGAAAAGCAGTGTACAGTTCACCCAGGCAGGCCTGGCTTCCCAAACAACAGCTGTTTTCCCCTTTCGAGCTAGCCGCCTGCTCGCTGTCGCTGCTCAGATAACCAGCTTTACCTTGGAGTAATTCACTGCAACCAGATGCCCTCGTCGCCACAACCAGAGTAAAACTTGGTCACAATCGGTGACAGTGGAGATCCCATATCACAACCATGCTTCTGTCTGTAAAAGGGATCATTGAACTTGCAGTAGGCTGTGGAGAGACAACTGTCCAGTAGGGTACAGATCTGGTCCGGAGTGAAACTATTCCTGTTGTTCAGGTTATCATCTTGTTGAAGACGTTTCCTGACTGTTTCTACTGCCTCTGATGTAGGTATGCAAGTGAAAAGTGAAGTGACGTCAAAAGATACAAAAGTTTCTCCTGACGGCATCTGTGACGTTGTTTGTAAAATCTGTGGAGTTCTGTATATGGTGTGTTTCCCACCAGAGGGGCTACGACACCAGTGAGATGTTTAACAATGTTGTAAGTCACCGAGTTAATGCTGCTGACAATGGGTCTGAGTGGTGTTCCTTCCTTGTGGATTTTGGGAAATCCATATAAGCATGGAATGTCTTCTCCTGGATATAATCTGTAATAAGATGATCTGTTGATTGCCTTGTCTTATTCAAGACTTATTTTTAACCTGTTTTTGGACTCCGGCAAACCACAGAGAGAATAATCATCCACAAAAGGAAAAAAAAACTCAGCACATCAGTGAAACTTGCCAGGAGTGGATGGGCTACCAAAATTAGTCAGAGGGGGCATCTCCAACTCATACAGGTCTCACTTACCTCAGTACATTTCAAACTATTGTTTAAAGCAGCACTGAATAAGTTTTGACCCAGGTATTAGCTACATTTTAGATATATTAAAATAATTTTCAGGTCAATGTATCGCACTTGGCGCTTATGGTTGCCCGCATGGGCAGCTAGGTCATAACAACAAAACAAAAAAACATTTTACACTTACCTGATCAATGTGGAAATATCATGTCTTGTTGTGTCTGCGTGTTATGTGTTATCTGTGTACACCCAGAGCCGGTGTCTGTCTGAAAACAATTTCACCATGGTAACACATGGGAGACACTCAATATCCTTGATTCTTGATACATTTGGTTCTCTGGTGTAGGGTTGAACCTAGAGGAGTGAATGTGGCATTTTCTTTACAAGTAACTTGATGACTTCTCAATCTACTGGCCCGAAGAGTTCTGTAATCAGATTCCAAAACACGGAGAGAGACTATTTAATATTGCGACGGAGCAGTGTTGCCCGTGGCCTTCAGGGACATTAAACCTGGTCATTATAGGTCTAACGCCCCCTAATGGCTAAGAGTTACATGGTGCTGCTCTTTACAACAAGACAGTGACTGGGCAAAAAAGGTAAATGTGAACTGATGAGGCAAAAGGGGAACTTTAAGAAAGCATTTAAGAAAAAGAACATAATACCAACAGTCAAACCTGGTGGGGGTGGTGTGACTTTATGTGTCTGTTATGCTGCTTCAGGATCTCAATTACTTGCAGTTATTGATTGAGACATCAATTCTGTCCCCTAGCAGAGTATCTCGAAGGAATAAGTTGCATCATCAGTCAGTGACCTTAAGCTCAAGCGCTCTTGGGTTATGCAGAGGGAAAGCGCTTGGAAGCAAGTTCCCCTCTGGATAAACAAAACAAAGCTTTCAGAGGAGTCTAATCTAAGCCTGGACTTAAATCCGATTGAGATGCTTTATTAATGATCTGAAGCATGCAAGGGTGACATAATGCAAAAATAGAAGTCTGTAGGGGGCAAATACTTTCTCACAGCACTGTGTTGGATGTAAGAGAGGGTTTTATGACTAAAATTGTCTATTGTTTTGTTGTTGAATTTAACTTTGCAAGCAGGGGTTATTTATGACCGGCCTGGTTAAAGGAGAGTGAGTTGACAGATTTATCAGCATGGTCAAGCAGGGCACTGTGAATTGCTGTGTCAAACATTTTCCTCCATCATCGATGATTGGCTAGATAAAAAAACAAAACAAAAAAAAAAAAAAAAAACATTGCATCACCTACATATGAGGAAAAATACTCATAAGTAATGGTACATTTCCTGAACTGTATTGCATCATTGTTAAAAGTTTCTCTGAGAGTTATTGTAAATGTTATTTACCCAGATGGTCATTGCTGTTTCTGATTGTGGATTTACTATAATGCTTGTCTTTATGCTTCTGCTTCTTTCACTGTTTTACTCCAGCAGCATCTTATTGCAATTACAGAAATAGAAAAAGGATCCAAGAAAGCACTCAGTTTAGAGGCTCCTGGTAAATCATTACTGCATCTGTGAAGCGTGCAATTTCTGGACATGAGGGTTATAAAATGGCATCCCCAATGACTGCAGCCAAAGCTAGGTCTACTATCGTGATCTTAACAGTAAAGAGATCAGAGATTCAGGGGCTGAATAATTTAAAGTTCAAAACATAATTAGGGAGGCAATTAATAAGCAACGTTCACCGACAAGCTGAGTAAATTTGGCTTCTTTCTTCACAAACTTGTCATTCTATCTCTGCATCCTTCACAGCCCTTTTGGGATTAAACATGAATATCAATTATCTGAAGAAAAAAGGTAAGTTAAATTTAATCATGAGGAAACAATTCTTCAAAGCCTTGCTCGCAGTGCCGTGTCACCTCCAGGGGCAGGGAGCTGAAGAAAAGATGGTTTATTGTGAATCTGAAGGAGAGGAAGTATCACACAAATAAGTGCTGGGAGGGCATAATTAATGAGGAAGGTGATGCAAAAAGGTGGAGAGAATGATTTTTTTTTTTTTTTTTTTTTTTTACCAGACATGAAATCATAATGCCTTGCAGCAAAATTATACTGGATTCAAATCCCCACCTGGGGTCCTTCTGCATGGAGCTTGGATGTTCTCCCTGTGCATGCAAAGGTTCTCACCAGGTACTCTGGCCACTGGATGGATAGATGGATGGATTTAAGAGACAGAGCACTTGCAAATTTTCTAATCGAAAGTGAGGTTCTCATATGAACAGTGACAAGTAGATGTGTTTTTTTTTTGTTATGCTGGAGCATAATCAAAAAAGTACAGCATGGAGGATTCTATCTGCATTGACATGCCCATCACAATAATGCCTTCTCAGGAGGATAGCTGCAGGATTAAAATGAGAGCTGGGTTTACTTCTTAGTTCTCAAGCTTCCTTTTGCATCTGTACTCTTATATTGCAACCTATGCACTCAATTAAAGCAGTTCTTTTGCTGCCACCTGCACTCAATCAGATCTTTTGAACTTACAATGCATGTCCATGGCCACTTTGAGTAAATCAAGTTGGCAAAGACACGCAGCAGTCACTTGTTTCTCTTGGGATTCTACTTTGCATTAATGAAGTCTGCGCTTGCTGGGAAATGACTTCAGATCAGTGCATCCTCCAAACAAAACTTCTGTTATTTATTGAAAGGATTTTTCATTTTTTTAAAGGCATTGTTTTACTTTGGACCACTACTTGGTGTTGAGGTAACGTTATGACCTCTTTTAAAGCTATAGTTGGTAATCCTGTTCAGAAGCGCTTTTTATTATACTGGGTAAAATGATCCTTCCATCCTGAATGTGGTAAATCCATTTTGTAATCAGAAAAAGGAGGTTAAAAAAATGTATCTCTGTGGGAGCTGCAGGCCAGTAAAAACTCTAACCAATCACTGCTCTTCGCACCGAAGGGTAGGGATTTGTCATGGTTTTGTTCCTGCTCTCATTCCCCTCTGTCCCTCAAGTTCCGGGGGTATCACCTTATCTATTGGTTGTCCCACATGCCATCATTCTGACGTGCTCACGTAACGCCAATGTGCGGGTGCGTTCCTTGTTAGTTTTTGCTTTCTGGCTGCGCATTCACATTTCTAGTGTTTATGGCTTTGGTTAGCTTAGTGGTTTGGTTAGCGGTTATCTTTGGTGTTAGCCTTTCATTGTAGCTCTGTTGCTCTCTCTGTATACTTTAAACATGACTGAGAGTTGCAAGAAATTAACCACGTTCATGTTTATGAGAAGAAGAGGAATGCCTCAGTAGAAAGAAAACAGACAACAGTGGGGTTGGGAGATCTTTTTTCATGCAATCCCCCTGAGGAGCAGAAGAGAAAGGTAAGGTGGTCTTGCACATGGGCAGTTATTAAAAAAAGGACATGGGGAAACTTACTGAAGAATCGCTGACCCTAACTTTAAGAAAAAAAGAATTGCACATGAGTAAAAAGCTTGTAATACATACAAGCTTAGGTTGCTATTTTAAATGCTGAATATTTTTAAGCAGCTTTATTGAGATAAGTGTTTTTTTCTTCTTCTAATCTGTGTAACGTCTAACCACAACGGCTTTGGTCATAAGTGCTTGAAGGCCTGTACCACCAATCAATAGTTTATTGAATCATCTTGTTGGGAAATGTCCCATGCAATTTTACACACCCCAAGATGAAATTTCTGTTATTTTTTGCAAAACGGCCCAAGCTCAGTCAGGTTACATGAAGAGCATCCATAAAGCCATACATTTTCAAGTTTTGTCATAGATTCTCATTCAGATTTAGGTCTTAACTTTGCCTTTTCTATTCTGATAAATGAACATGCTTTGATCTAAACATTGCAGTGTAGATCTGGGTGTATGTAAAGAGTCTTTATCCTGATTTAGGGTGAACATCTGTTCTGGTGTTAAGTCGTTTGCGTCTTCAACTCAACCCAGCTCAAACACAATTTACAAAATAATCTAAAAACACAACAAAACTTGACCAAAATCCTTAAGTCAAGAAAACAAACTAACAACTATCAAAACTGTTCTAGCCGAAGTATAAAGCTGCTCATAGAGATTTTAAGGTGCAAGTCTCGTAGAAGATTTTACACAAGCTGCTGAAATTTAATATAAATCATATGTCGCACCAGAAACCAGTGTACATTGGGTAGTAGTAATGTGGTCATGCTTTCACTTACCATTGAGAAAATAGCATTCCGCCTGTTCTGCACTAGTTTCTTGACAGTACCACATTAAAATTGATAACAGTAATCCAGTAATAAGGATATTGAATAATGGATCACTTGCTCCATTCTTTTGAGAGGAAGATACCCATAATATCCTTGGTCATGCTAAAAGGTCAGCTGAATGGCAGAATTCATGTGCTTGTCAAATACAAAAACAAACTATCAAAGGTCACTCCAAGGTTTTTGACAGATGATCAGAAAAATGGGAAAAACAACCAACAAAAACAGAGACACTGTCAGTATTCTCTTGCTAGTAATTAACAGAGGTGGGTAGTAACCAGTTACATTTACTTGAGTAACTTTTTGAACAAAATATACTTCTGGGAGTGGGTTTACTGCACCGCACTTCTTACTTTTACTTGAGTAAATATTATGAAGTATTGCTACTCTTACTTTGAGTAAAATGACTGGCTACTCTATCCACTGTGAGTAACTTTACTGAATAAAGAACAAACTTGTTTAAACCAAAAATGCACCAGGGAGACACACATATACAGTTTATATTAAGGTGAGACTTCTTTTTTGTACACAGGTTTTGTTGTTTTAATAGTATTTTCTGTCTGCTGACCTCATCGAGTAACAGGTCAAGCAACCTTAGTAAGCAGTAAATATTGTTATTGGAAGTACTTTGCACTCTCCTAACTCACTGTATACATTAACTGCTTGGTTTTATAAATTTCATGTTAAAAAACATTGTTTAGAAAAGTTTTCCTTCTGCCTGAATTTGTTACTTTGTAATTGTTATTGTTTGTACATGTTTTATAATAGAATAGTCATTGAAATACCAGAATTTGTACATCATTTTATATTTTTTTCTGACCAATTACATAATTTTTAAATAATAAATTTGTCGTTATAAATATTACTTTAATAATTCTTGGTTGGGTACGTTTTACTTTGACTTGAGTAAAAATTTGTTGAAGTAGTGCTATGCTTACTTGAGTAAAATCTCTGGCTATTCTACCCATTTCTGGTAATTAACATGTTTGATTTGATCTTGTTCAGGCAATTGAATGAAGGATGGATGCACTCATTGTTGTTTGGTTTTAGGGGCAGATAGATCTGTATGTTGTTGGCATAAAAAAACTAAAAGCCATGTTATGCTTTTACAAAATTAACTGGCAAGATTTATTTACGACAATATTTAAAAATGTATATTAGTCTTTGGTGTTGGGAAGACTCTAAATCAAGTTACAAAACATACAGTAGATATAAATTTAGATACTTAGCATGCAAATTAACAAAATTAGACATATTTTGGTATAACTCTGAACATTTGTTGACAGCAAAGTGCTTCCAAGATGATGTGTCTAAAAGTAATCAACCCACATTGTTGGTCACCTTGGCTTTTGTAAGGCAAGAAGTGCTTATTTGCAAATTCATGACAATAACCTAAAAGAGGTTAACCTCAATGGCAATAAATATAACAAAAAAGGTTTGGGCCTCAGATGAATCCTTGAGGTTCACCAGAAGTGAGTGGAGCAATGTAGAGCAGAAATTACCTAACTGGACAAAAGAATTTGCCAGCTGTGATCCGTATACAGTATTGTAAAAAAAGATAGTAGAATCCTCTAATGTAAGAACAGCTGCCAGGTCAAGGAGGACCAGAACCCTAGAGCTAACAGAGTCGAGTGTCAACAAGAGCTCACTGATAACCCACTGAAGCACTACTGCAGCACTGTGCTGAGGTTTAAAGCTGGATTAAAACTTTTCTCAGATATCAGGGATAGCCAGGTGAAATTTTAACTGGTAAAAACACACTTTTTCTAAAACTTTGACAAGAACTGGAGATTTGAATTCAGTTGACCACTGGATAAAACACAGCCAGGTTTATCTTTTGATAAGTGGCTCCACTGTGGTGTGCTTAAATGAAGATGGGACCCATTCAGAGCTCAGGCTGGCATTTTCTATAAAGAGGAGAGTTGATCAGCCAGCTTTGAAGACATCTATGAAAACACAAAAAGGGAAGCTATTATTGGGCTGTAGCTATGTTACCACATCTGAATCGGAGGATAGGGATTCTGAATCAAAGTGAAACAAACTGACTTGTATTCAGCTCCATCCATGTCCCCATAAACTTTGACCACTTTTACCATCACAGCTGAAGAAAGACATAGCCATGGCGTGATGCTGCTGCAAACCTGTTTTAGAGGGGGTGGGTGGTTTTGAGTGATTTCACATGGTGTACTGCTTATATATGCCAAGAGGTTCCACTTTGGTTTCATTGTTGAGTCTTCCACATGACTTGTGATAAACTTCAAAAGCATTTTAAAAAAACTCTTTTTTTAAACAACGGCTTTGTTCTTGCCACTCATCAAAAAAATAAAATAAAATAGATTTGTTGAGGGCATGACTAGTTTCAGTCCTGCTGATAAATTCACCCACCTGAGTGTGAATCTCCACAGCTCCTCCAGAGTCATCATAAGCCTTAACGCTGCTTCTCAGAATAAAAATCCCCATGTTTAGGTAGGTTTGCCACACCTTTTCCGTTTTATAATGATGAACTGAACTCTCGTTGAGATGTCTAAAGGCTTAGATATTGCTTAAAATCTAACCTCCTTTTAAAGTTCACCTCAGCTTTATCTCCAACCACTATGTGTGTCTCTAGGGCTTTGTGATTCTTTGACAAACCTTTAAGGCTTTCACAGAAGAGCTTATAATGAGGTTGTACTACAAACAGATGGAATATGATTTCTATTTAGGGGACTCCAGGAGGCAATTTGCTGCACAAGGTTTTACTTTAAGCTGAATACAAATGCATGGAAATTTGTTAAAAATAGGTTCAGTGAACTGCTGATCAGACTATTTTGGATAATTGTGGCAATTGCTGAGCTGAAATCCACAAAGTGGAGCCTTGCAAAGTTTTTTTTGTGTGTGTAGGACTATTTTTGAAGGTTCAGTGTGGTTAAAAGAAATCTGTGTGTATAGCACATCCTGGACTCTCTTTGCTCAGCCTGTTGGGAGTCATGCCGAAGAAGTTTCTCAAAGCACTTGGTGATCACTGGTGCCACCAACACTGATGGGAACCTTTTTTTAGCAGTGGGAATCGCTGTAAATTATTCAGGAAGTGGAGGGATTTGATAGGGATTGTGTTAGAAACTGGCTTAAGATCTTAGGCATCAGAAATCTGATCTGAGAGTTTGCTTTTGGCTACAGATTCAATGTATAAGAAATCCTGTGTGTAACAAAAAAAAAAGTCTAGCTGAATGCTGAGGATGTGTGGAAACAGCAGAGTAGACTTAGGGGATTAAAAAAGGTGTGGATGCTGAAGTGAGCCACTAACCTTGGCAGGTTTCTGAACTACTGAAATGGATACTTTGTAATTTTGTCTTAAACGTGGGTGCTTGGATAAATAAATATATTTCCCCCCTCACCTTTCAGAGCTTCAGCAAAGCTGTTATAACACATGAGTAATAAACATAGTTGGGTAATAACTAGATTATTCAGCTACATTTCCTTGAGTATCTTTTTGGGAAAAAAGTACTTTTCGGAGTACTTTTAGTGCACCATGTTTTTTATTTTTTTTTAACTTTGGCTTAAGTAATATTATTTGGAAGTAACACTACTCTTAATTGGGTTCAATCTCTGGCTACTCTACCCACCTGAAGTTACTTTATTGAATAAAGAAGAAACATGTTTTAAGCAAAAATATGCACTAGGCTCCCTTGCAATTTATATTAAAGTAAGACATCTTGCATATACACAGGATTTATTGTTTTGATGTCATTTTATATCTGCTGAGCCTGCTGTGCCATTTGAAGGTCAAGTAAATATACAAATAAAAAAACAGTAGAGTTTGGCACTAAGTACTGCAATATTCTAACATTAATTAAATACCTACTGTAAGTGTTATATTTTCAGAGGCTTTTTGTTGTAAAAAATATGAAAATGTTTGTTATTTATTTTACCTCATTTTTTTTTATTTAACTTTTTTAAATACCTGAATTGCATTTAACCATTGCACATAACTTTATATTTTGGGGGTGTCTGATTACATTATTTTGTACAAATTAACTCCGATGTTATGTTCAAGCAGGACTACTCAGTGCACGTCTTTTTTTACCAAATACCTTTTTTTCTACACTTTGTTGATTAAGTGGCTCTGGTCCTTCTACTTTGTAATGTTAGCTGTGCAACAGAGGACTATTTTCTCCTCGTGTCTATAACATTTTGCACAGAATACGGCTGCTCATTCTGAGCCTGGTTCTGCTGAGGATTTCTCCCTGTGCTCACTCAGAAGGGCAGGGTTTATCAAAGTACAGATTTGATGTAATCTGCTGTTACTAATTAGCTTTTTATGACAGACTGATTATGATTGCAATATAATTGGCTTACATTTCAGTTTATTTAATTCTGAATCTGACTGCATTTTCTTAAATATTTTGAAATGATACAGATGTTTCTTGGGGTGGGAAAATCCTTTGAATTGTTTTATCTTATGAATTTGCGGCATAAAAATCAAGTTCAACCGAACCTTTAAAATTTTTGATTGCTGACTGCTCTTTATCCCTCTACATTGTCATACCTTAAATGTCAACCACTAAGGTGCATTACGTATTTTAGTTTCTCCTCAGCAAAACCCTCATTGAAAGAAAGGTCAACAAGGAAGAATAGGATCACCATGGTTACAAAGGTCAAGAGAAGTGGGACCTCCTGTGATGTTTATGTCTTTTTGGTCCACTGTGGAATCTGCCATAAATGACTGCCTCCTCACAGGCTTGAAACATGAAAGTAATAAAATGACAGCACAGTGGGCCTGCTGTCTGCCCTCTTCTATTTACAGCAGGAAATACCAATATTGAATATAGAAATTGTTTCTGTGGTACATGATGAAAAATATGCAATGAAGGGGCTGTGGTTTGGACTTTAATGCCAACAGTTTCCCTCTGCGTGCCTTGTGTTTGAGCATTTCTCTGCAAAGAGCTCTAGGGGAAAAAATGACTCTGCGCCTAACAAGATTAAAGCAGATTGGAGCTTGACAAGGAACACTAACTGTGATGTGTCATTTCCCAGCTCCGCTGTAAACACCTTTTACATTTTGCCTCCCAGTTTTCTCCTCAGCCCATCGCGCCGCCACCTGCACCTTTTACCAGATGTTCAGCTTTCACTTTGAGTTCACCTTGGTGAAATGAGCTGTAAGTGGTGGCAGTTGCTTTTAAATTTAACCACATTTGTGTCAGTGGAACAGACGTTTTAGTGCCCGGAATTCCCGAAAGGCTTTGCTCCCGGCTTTTTCACATGGGTGAAATGTTTTTTATCATCATGGTTCATGCGTATCTAGAGATTATCTTGTCAGTGTTCAGATGCTGTGACCTTATTATTATTTTGATTTAGCATTAAAAGTCAAACACATAAAGATATGAATATATGGAATTCTAAATGGAATTCATATTGTATCCCACCAGCTGGAAATGAATGGAACGTGAAATCAGGATGTACATATCTATCTATCTATCTATCTATCTATCTATCTATCTATCTATCTATCTATCTATCTATCTATCTATCTATATATATATATATATATATATATGCGTGTGTGTGTTTATATGTGAGTGCATGTATGTGTGCGTCAACAATGAAAATACTGCATCATTAATGTTAAAGTGGATGTTTATTTGTCATCACAGATAAAAAGAACCATGCTTACTCATCACATAAACAAAAAAAGAGAAGCGCTCAGTCTTTAGGTCTTTGTTGTTGGACATTTTTTGAAGAATGTGAATAATAGCACTCTATGAAGATTGAAATTCTTAAAAAACACCCAAGCCTGTGGCCCCAGATTAAATCCTCCATCCCAAACCTCCCCCCCGACAGTACCCATCTCTACCCTGCTCCTTTGTCCTAGAACAATGATCACAGCATTTTTTGAGTGGGTCATTTCTTTGAGCCCTTAGTCTCCAGACGTCTTAATGACCTGGAAAAGTGTGACGTTATAGAGCACCTGGTGTCCATTGTTCCAGGTGTACAGGACCCTCTCCCTAGGGTTATAGTCCATCATGGAGATGTGGGAGTACTGATTGTGGAAGGGGATGTCTGTGTACTCATAGCTTGATGTGTTGGTGTAGTAGGCAAAGTAGATCTTGGCACCAGCGAGGTGAGAGTTTGTGACGTAGAGTGTGCCACAGATCATAAAAGACTCTCCGGCACTGCGCTTTGGGAAGCCTGTGTCCCAGGTTTGCAGAACCTCCAGGCTCTGGGGCTCTAGACGGCTGATGACAATGTTCCCAGCATTCGGTATGGTGGTGTAAACAGCCCAGAGACCATTCTCGTCCGCCATGAGGTCAATATCGGAGGAGCCACCCCAGGAGTACGGGAAGGTGTTGTTATAGCCGGCTCCGCTGAGGCTGCGCTGCACCAGCACGCTTCGAGACCGGAAGTGGTATTTGATGATAATGTTGCTCTGGTATTTGTTGTAGTACAGCGAGCCGTTATAGACCACGTGGCCAGTGCCTGCCCAAGGATGCGGCAGCAGGTGCTGCACAAAGTTCTGCCCCTTCATGAAATCGCCCATTGTGCGGTATTCGAGGACGCGCCGACCCTTGAAGTATCCATCCATGGACCACACCTGTCAAAAACAAACAACACACAAAACAGAGGACCTTGAACAAAAGCATCCCGTTCTTTGGAGCTACCGGGTTGACACGCCCACATGTAAATATCTAAGGGTTATCAGAGATTATTGGCGTGTTTTACCTGATCCAGCTATCAGCAGCAACTCTCTGATGTTTCATTACAGCTTGAGGTTATGCCTTGGGCAAAGTACGAATGAGTGTGCATGGTGAATCTGCTCGTTTGAGGGGAAGTGTATTTCTCTGTGCGGTTGTGCATACAGAAATGTGTGTGTTCAAAACTATTGATCTCTCCTGCGTGCGGGGGGGGGAGATGTTGCCTGTGCTTTGCAGGGAACCACTGCTTGCGCTCTCTGCCCTTTCCAGTCCACATTTACAGAAAATCAATCCATTTAGCAACTCTATTCTTTGCCTGAGCGCCCTCAGCGGATCTCTCCACTGACATTGTGCTTCTGTGGCTGCATCTCCCTTTTCATTCCCTCAGGAAGGAGAAACAGTTTAGCATTTGATTGATTTAATTAAGCTATTGCAGGAATAATTAATACATTTTTTTCTCTATTGTAACTGGGACACCTTTAGAAAAATGTAGCTCTGGTTTGATGGATTCCTCGGATTCTTACTCGCTTGTCCTATTCTCGCTCTTCCTCATGTGCAGAATGGCCACATTTGCACTGCAGTAACGGATAACAGGAACGGGAAGAAATTGGGTTGGAGTGGTACAGCAGTTGAATTATGGAGCAGGGTTTATTATAAACCATTAGGCTTGGTTTCTTCTACACTTACTGAATGAGTCCCTCGAGCTGAACAGGAGAAAGAGGCTGAGCCAGGCCAAAACTCTGGCACCTTCCAACTACCTTTATAGCTTCTGTCTATTTGGCTGCAAAGCAACATTTTCACATATGAGTATGATGACTGCTGTGAATGTTGATGTATCTGCATTTTAATACAACAAGGGACTGGCTCACAGAGTTAATCAGTAGAGTAACATTATCTCAGCAATTTAGGAGATTAAACACAAAGATAATCAGCATATTCAGAGTTGAAAATTGGCCTTTTCTGAATGCACTACCTATTTATCCTGTTATGGCTCATTGCAGTAAGCAGAAAGGCCAAGATAATCTTCCCTATTAAACCTTATCAGCTTCTGTTCTCTACTCAAAATAGTTAATAATTACCCCTTTCTCTATATCATTTATTTTCTTTCTTCATTCTGCCTTGCTGCTTACGTACCAGTTTTCTGCTCTTAAACACCAACATGATGTCTCAAAAATGAAAAGCCATGGCTTTTTAATTTGAATCCCCAGAAGCCCTATAAAAATGACCCAAGTGACTTTAGAAAACTTTAACCCAAACTGTTTTTTTTTTTTTTTTTTTTGGTTTCTGCACTGATGATCGAGTGATTAATCAGCTTCAGTTTGGGATGAAGGAGGAGGACATGCACAAGGGAAATAGATGCAATTCATCAGTGATACAGCACTAAATTCTCAATTCTCTTTGTGTCTGTCATATTGTGGTATTCATGAGAAGTGCAACTTGGACAAAACGACCGATCACTCACTGACAAACAATGACAGCCCTGCTGTAATGGATATTCTTTTATTCTGAGCAGTTGAAAGAGTTTTTGCCGACTTTGTTTGTCCTCCAGGTTTGGGTGGTTCGTGACTGCCTTCTTGAACCTCAAGCTAGAGAGCTTCTGAGAGACTCACTCTGTTGTCTGAGCTGGGTATCATGGTGTCCGTCATCCAGGAGCCAAATCTGGATCCAGATGCACGCACTGTGATGGGATTGCTGACACCAGTGAGCTTCCCGCAGCCTGCGAGTTGGAGAGGCAAAGGAGGTAAAAGCTAATGCATGCCTCAACTAATGTGCAGAAAAGAGCTTCACAAATTAAGCATCCAAATTCCAATTTAAACTGTGACATAATCACTTATAAACTAAGACATAGCACAACAGCTGAAGAAAAGTTAGTAAGGAATGTAGCACACGGTTTTCTAAAAAGTTGCTCAATATAGTTGCAGTAATTAAAGGCTAATGAGCTAAATTATTCTTTATCTGTGGTCTTCTTTTGTGGGTCATCACTTTATTCTTTGTGTGGAAAGTCATCAGCATAGGTTTAATTGTTGCATAAGAACAGAATCAATTATTCAGTTAGCCTCTCAGAGAAAAGTGTTCCCTCTCCATAGGTTGATTATTGGAGCTCTGAGCAAAGAGAAAATGTTGGCAGCATGCAAAATGCAAATAGCCTGGAGACTGAGCCACTATTTTAAAAAGTATTCCTTTCACACCAATGGAAGCTAAGAGCCTCCATTAAAATATAAATATTTTTGGCTAACCTTTTAACAGGAGACATATCTAAAGTAATGTTCTTGTTTTGACTACATAATTGCAAGGGAGGAAAAAAAAGCTTCATTATAAGTTCGTAACGTCTCAGTGTTTTAAATATCGGGGGATTTGTGCTCTGTTCTGTTAAATTCTTCAATATCACAGTGTTTCGTTGCTCCTGCAGAGCTGTCTGTGGCTGTGCCAGTGGATGGATCACCACTCAAGTGCCACTTGTAAACTGGTTATTTTACTAAACTTTATCCAACAGATGAATCACTTATTATTCCTAGAGAATGTTATTGTTGTCCTGCCCAAAAACTTAAACAAGTTATTTTACTGCATATTAATTTCTGAAGATGGCTAATAATCACACTGTTATAGACAGTCCTGAAAAACATAAGCATATCAGGGAGTAGGCCAAGCAGGAAGGACATTTTCTGAACGTAACTGTGTTTCTGTTTGAGACTTTATATAAAGCTAAATAACTCATATGCCAGTTAATTTACTATTCTATTCTATTCAATTTCATTCTATCTGTTTCATCCAGTTCAATCCAAAATGCTGCACTGTTGTATTTTTGTAAACATTTGTTAGGTTTTTAAGCAAGATTTTAATTTTTTTTTTTTATATATATGAGAAGACTGTAGTCTGGGATAGGCTGTTTAATACTAAACATGGAGTTTACAAATGGTCCTGGGATTCACCACAATCTTTACAATGATCTTAGGCAATTCCTTTATGAGGTCAAAAACAAGACATTTCTCTCAAAAAGAATTATCTACTTATTTTGAGAAAATTACTTTTGCTATCCTGAGACAATAAAAAAAAAAAATAGCCAGTTTTCAAGAGGTAACCACTTTTGTTGTTGGGGGCGGTTACTGTTGACTTCCATACACAACCTTATGTGATGAAAGGCTTTATTTTCTCGTTCTAAATATTTAATGAAAAAATAGGTGATAAAATCCCGCGTCCCCCGAGCCCACATGTTTCATACCTAGCTTCTGCATGCATGAGTGTAGTCTGGTCTCCAGCAGCAGGACTCTCTGCCGCAGCTCCTCATAGTCGTAGGCTCCCATCTCCTCCTGGATGGCCATCAGCACCAAGGAAAGGTTTCTCACCTCCTCTCGAAGACGCAGGATCATCTTGGCATCTGCCTTGTACTGTTCCAGCACTGGCAGCAGGGGAAGCAGTTGGTTCACCTTGTCTTTCAACTCCTAAAAAATGATCATAGGAAAGATGTGGAGGGAAAAATTGTGTCAGTTTCTGAAGAACAATAAGGACTGGAGGGTATACACATGATAATCTCATTATTGCCAATTCTTTTACTTTTAATACCTGGGTTATGCGATTGGAACAGAAGTTGGGTTTTAATCAAACATTGTGTCAAAAACTTTAACTAAGTTTTTCGAAGTGGAGAAAAAAAAAACTAGAAGGAGCCTCATCAATATTCAAAGAACCACATTTTGAATTTTACAGCAACCTGATCAGACTTCACTGAACCGCACATTAAATAAGAAATGGCAAAAGATTGAGTAGTTTTACTGACTTCTGGTTCAGAATACAGAATGTTTGTTTACTCATGATAGCATTAGTCTTTAACCCACAAAGAAAGTTAGTTACAATGTAGCTCTAGTATACATATATATTTGTATGGGGTTAAATTGTTTTGTGAGCAAAGTTTTTATCAGAGATTAGTAGGTTGTCTTTCTGTATAGAGTCTTTTTTTATACTAATCATCTTTACTGTCATTGCAACACACATTCCAATGAAATTTGTCCTCTGCATTTAAGCCATCCATTAGGGAGCAGTGGGCTGCCACTGTGGGCCGCCCGGAGAACACTCTGGGGCTAAGGGTTTGCTCCAGGATCCAGAGTGGCAATCTGTCGAAGTTATTATAGATGTTCTCTTGGTTCTCCAACACTGTCCCATATTAGATCAGTTAGAAACTTTAAATTGCTCTTAGGAGCTTAAAATTATTCATACTCCTGGCAGATTTAGGTTTGAAATTATCATCATTCTTGCTGTGCCTCTTATCAGAGGATAAGGATGAATTATTTGATCTGCTATTGTCATTCTATTAAAAACCTTGTTTCTTGTACCCTGCTCAATAAACATGCAAAAAAAAGTTTGATGGCTGTAATACCGATGAATATATTTTCATGCTTCTACTGGTATTTAGAAAAATTGTTTTTAGTGGTGAGCTTCAAGTCGTTGAGGGTGAAAAGCTTCAAGGCCATCACCCTAATCTTTAGATCCCTCCATCAGATTCTGTGTCATACAAATCCGGACTCTGGCTGGGCAACTCCAAAATGTTATTATTACTGTCAGAAAAAACATGATGGTGAAAATTAAGATGACCATAAAACTAAATCTCAAAGGGGTATGAATAATTTTGAGGATAGACTATGGGTGCATAGTTTCCTGTCCTCTTGTGTTGCTGAGGAACAGATTGTACACTGACTGTCTACTAATGACTTTTTTTTAAATCCCCCCATCCCCCTCACAACCCTGTAATGAGTAAGCTGGTATAAAAGAAGGATAAATGGATCATTTGTTTTAACACAAACATTACTGGTTAGGCAATCCAGGTTATGGGATTTTCTTTCATCACACTCTAGATAAGAACATTAACCCGGTATCCTGGGTCAAATTCATTAAATGTTGTTGCAGTAAATCAACCCAGGATTAAATTGGTCCATTTTTGACCCAGGCCTAGGTAATTACTCACTTGTCAGGTTGCTGCTTTTTTACCCCCGTTAGACAACTTCTTGTTAGAATAACAGAAATTGCTGACAATTTCTATCATTTGAGATTTCATTTCCTAATTTAGTCTCCGTACAGTGATGTAATACACTGATGAACTCTCTAAATCGACTATTGTTTTTAGGTAAAGGCCCTGACTTATACAAACTTGTTTTATTTGAAGAGGATTTAAATGATTAGAAACAGCTGATTTATTGTCATTTACAAATAAATGTAATAATTAGGAAGCCACTTACTAAGCATTGCTTTTAATATGTAAAATAAATCTTTTCACTCTCATCTGTTTGAGGCTTAGCTCAGTCTAGGAGCATGCAATGTGGTATACTTAGGCTTTATGAGTTTAGAAGTGAAAAGAAACATGTTTGTAAGCAGGGGTGCAGACGGCAGCAGGAAAGTCCGACTGAATGTACGGAAAGTGGATGGCTCAAGAGGGAAAAGGGTCTATCAATAAAGTGTGGCCACCACAGGAGGGGCTGTTTCCTCCTTGTTAGGGTTTATCGTAAATCTGGTGATGGAGCAGCTCTCAGCCTCATGGCGCCACATCATAAATCTAATTTTCACTTTTTCAAGCTGAGAAAATTCACTCTCGTTAATCTCCCACGCTCTGCCATTGGCAACTTTAAACTGCGCACATTTATCAGCCAACCCGCTTTGGCCAAAACCCGTCAAATTTTTTTTTTCTGCCTTTTAAGAATGAAAACATTAGATTTGCATTTAGACAAATGCTTTGGTTTTGTTTTCTGCCTGGATAGTAATCTCAAGTTTTACAGATGAATTGACTAATTTCATAAAAAAAAAAAAAAAAAAAAAAATCTTGGTTTTCTCTGTTGGAATAGCTTTTAGGAAGCACACTGAAAGCTAAACACAGCCATTCATGCTTGCCTCTGTGCTGAGGCACCAAACCCAGCGGCAAAATGCACTTAGCGTTTATCAGAGCATCTTTTAATCAAACAATTTTATGGCCCATCTAATATCTGTAAGAGTATGAGAAATATGGAGAATGCTGCTGGGCAAGACAGCCTGCTGACAGAAAAATAAAAAGGCCTGCTGATAATGGCAGTTAAGTCTTTGAGTGAGACATGGTAGACACAAATGTGAATATATCTACCTCAGATGCCAGAATGTTAACTATACAGAGTAGGAGAGGTTGAGCGCAGCAAAAAAAGTGAAAGAGATGTTCACTGAGTGAGACAGAAAGAAATTAACACCCTTCCTGGTTCACAGATTTAATCATCCAAGAGAACGTGAGGCTCCTGATGCACAGTAGATTAGCCTACCTTGGTGCATGACCCAATAACTCATGTAAAGTGCTGCATTGTCATTGTTTATATGCCAGTCCACCAGGAACCATAAAACATTACTGTCTGTGAACAGCTACAAAAATTGCAAAGTTTGTAAAGCTATTTCATAGCAACTGTATTCAGATGACATACAGAACGTACAACCGTCAACATGGAGTGGGGGACACAAAGCCGAATACCTGAAAGCCCTTTGGATTTAGGCTGCGGGGATTTTCAGAGGCCACCTTCAGCTTTCCATCGACGACTTTCATTAGACTCTCAGTGTTCCTTACATACTGGAGGTCTCTGTAGGTTCTCAGGTCTAGCACCTCCATTGATTGGCTTATATTCTGAACCTGCAAAGCAAAAAACAATATTTCATGAAGTCGATTGAAGGGATGGCCGATGTGGACCAAAAAAAATGAATGAAAAGGATTTAAAAATTAATTTCAGTCTTTTTTTTTGGCATTGAATGATTTTGAAATCATGCCAATTTATAAAGTCACAGCCCTACAAACACAAATACTGCTCTTAAATATAAAAGTTAGCCATTAACAAATAGGTTACATCTGTACACCAGTCACATTAAGGATTCTAATTGTACCACTAAACGGCTCATTAATTAAATGTTTTAATATGCAGATTTTTATTGACACTGGCATTGAATCTACAATGTAGAGAAAAAAAAAGTAAGAGTAACAACCTCATCCATACTGCCCATTTTGGGGTTTGTATAAATCATTTAAAGTTTAACATTCTCACAATAGATCACAGTTCTTATCATGGTAAAAAAAAAAATACTGTCAGTAAACAGTATAATTGCTCCTCCATAGTTGATAGCATACAGACATACGGGCTGGTTCATTAAAGCTTTGTGCGTACCTACATACACTGCCACTAACTGGGTAGCCTCTGTATTTTCACAAAAAAAGTTCTCAAACATACAAGGTTGCCAGTCAACCTGAAATATACCTTACAATTACTCATAGCATGACACCCTTAAAGAAAAATATATTGGTAACATCAATTAGGCAAGGCAAGTTTATTTGTACAGCACTGTAATGAATCAAGTAGTGGACCTGATAACCCAGCCGTAACACAGGAGCAAGGTTTTAAAGGTTTTATTCAAGAAAAAGTTGCTGAAAGGCAGGAAACAGGCTGGAGCGCACTCAGGAACCACTTCTCATTGTCACGGAGGGGACTCTGGATCCGATCCGTGGGTCCAAGAGCTCCACTTGTTTGTTGCTTTTGTGGAAAAGCTATTATAGTGGGCTCTGGTTTTAAGCAGCTTGTAAGAAGGCAGTCCGTGAAACAGTCCGGGATCATGGACAGTGTATCAGAAACGGGCAAAAGTACCAAGGGGCTAGGCAGGCAGACATGGTCAGAAGGGAGTCCTGGGGTTCGGTTTCCAGAAGACATAAACGGGTGCCGGTAACCCTGGTAAACTGGGCCCGACACAGGAAGGCAATCGAGGAACGCCGGAGGGTCTACTCACACAAATGGCTTTCAAAGAATCTGGATGCAGGTATACATAGGGAGGAGTGCAGCTGCAACCACTCCCCGTAATTAGTGGTGGGGTGTTGCTGCTTGGAGTTAACGAGGGGAGCAGAGCAGTCCGGAACAGAGGAGGCAGGATCAAAACAAACACAGGTGGAGCAGGGTCCATGCCTTACAAGTACATTTTTAGTAACAAGACAATTCAAAGTGCTAATGACCAAATAAAAACTAATGACCAATACGATTGCTTAAAATGTTGAGGTATGTTGGGAGAAAATCGTAATTATTCACCGATCCATGAACATAATGCATCACTGGCTATTATTTACCTGAGATTCTGCCCATTATTGGGACTGTGTTGTTCTTAAAAGTACTTCAACATCAGTAACCATTCCTGCGGCAAAGATTATACATTATATTAGACTGTTATATTAAGATTAGAGAAACCAAAACAATGTTTGCGGCAGATCATTTCATTTGATTTAGGGATGTTTGCCATTTTTGTTTTCTTTTTTTTCTTTGAGAAAATACAAAATGCTATTAAATCTGTTGACAAATTGGGCTTATAACTGGGGAGTTAAATTCTCAGTAGATAAAACAAAGACTGTTGTATTCAGTAGGAAGAAAATTGAGGAAATTGATTTGAAAAAGGTATGTTGAAAAAATAGAAAAAGTAGGTAAATTTCGGTTTTTGGGAATCGTATTTGATTCTAAGCTTCTATGGAGTGATCATGTAAAGTATATTGAAGGGAAATGCAAAAAAGTTCTAAATATAATGAGGTGTTTAACAGGATTAGAATGGGGCGCAAATAAGATTAATTTAAAAAAGATTTATTTATTTTAATTTTTCCCCCCTCTTTTTTTTGTTTGCCAGGTTTTAATCATGAGCTGTACTTCAGCTTTACACAATTCAGACACTGTGTAATTTCAAGAATTGGACAGGAATACAAAACTGTCCTTGGTGAGATTAATATTATAGTAACTCTGGTGACCTTGCACAGTGTAATATAACTAGCAGCATATCTTGTGGTAATAGAAGCAAGTCAGCCAGCTCTGACAGATCTATAACGTCAGCCTGAGTTACAAAAACAAACTTCAAAACCAGTTTTCATGACTAAAAATGCCTGAAATCACTTAAACCATAGAGGGAAGTTATCAAATTCAATTTATGAAATGGTTAAAATGATTTGTGCTGCATTTCTAAAGCTTTGACATTTTAGCTATTAAAACAAAAATAGTACAAACCCTGAACAGTAGACTGTCCGAAGTAAACACTGCTAAGTAGGCATGTGCTGAACTGTTCTCAAAGGATTCGATTTTGCACTGGGTTAAATTTTTGCTAAGCACTGAGCTTATTCACACTTTGACAGCCCACTCTGCTGCTGCATAACCAGCCTACTGCCTCGCGCACACCCCCTCATCTCCTGTACATTGCGCGGAGCGGGCCAGAAACCATGCAAACGCCACCAAATGTTGCAGGGTTTTCGTGCATATAGGAGACGCTCGCGTGCATATGTCCAGCCGCCCACTCCAACAGACGCACGCCCCCGCACAGACAGTCCGCAGCGAAAACGCAAAACAGAATTCAGGGAAAACAAAACAGACCCGACATTCAAAGGTCGCAGTTTGGCACCAAAGTCTGTTTTTGCACCACACAGCCTCGCCTGCCTTGATCCAGGACAGCCTACTCGATTACTTCGTGTCCAGCCCACGGTTTTCCTGCACCCAGTGTTGCTCCCACGTGCATCGTGAACTGGCTGAGGAGTATTTGGTCACAAAAAAAAACCAAAACATTTCTTCAGCGATTAAACTTTTATTTTTTTTTCAATGTGGTACATAAGAAATGTTCCAGCAGCCTGGAGTCTAAGTAAATTTATTTATTTATTTTTTTGCACTGACTGCTGCAACATTCGGGACTCCTACATCCTCTTTTTCCTCCCTTAAAAGACAATCCTTAGCGTCGGTGTCCCAGATTTACAGTCGCAGGTGTGTCTGCTTCACGCTCGGCGTGATGACTCATTCTGCATCAGGCTTGTTTGTGGGTACGTCTAACCACATCTCTACATCACATTTCATCTTATTTAATCTCAGTTCGGTTCAGTCAGACAGTGAGGTCAAAAGGGGATGTGATGTTCAAAGATTTGCGGTGAGCACTGTCTCGCTGCCGTCGCTCAGGGTCAGGCTCTTTATCTGGCTTTACAGAGAGCTGAATAAAGATTTTTCAAGAAGCCTACTTTACATTCTTTGAACAGAGGGCAGTTTTGACATTGCTAACATACCCTTGGCTCCTGATGTCAGGAAAAGCTTTTTGTGGATCTGGACTCAAACAATTCCCCCCCTCATGCTCTGGGTTCAAATGAGGATGTCTTGGTGAGCGCCGCTCTGTTGGGACTGCACATACACGCAGACTCACACAGAGCCTTTTAATTTCCTGCTTTCATTTGGGCAAAGCTGAAATAGTGCTGACCCTAGGTGTCCTCATTAAGCCTGCTTCAGGCAGCAGCAAGTAGGGAAGCCATGCAGATACCCACAGTAATGGAAACACCCACATTTTGTAACAAAATGCAATACAGTGATAAATAATACATCATAGAGTGTATTATATTCTATTTTTGCTGTGGATTTTTTCAGAAGGCTTGCTTTAAATGCCTTATGGTGCAGTATCCTGGGGGGGGGGGGGGGGGGGATACTGGGGATCTGTTCATCGACAAAGTATAAAACTTATTATTATGATGAATCTTAACCACAACAACAATTATAATAATGCATATTCCCATAAAATCAGCAAGAAAAAAAGCATGAGCAGAATGTATGGTCACCGTCAATAAATTTGAATATTATTCAAAAGTTAATGAATTTCAGAAACCCAATTCATTAACTGAAACACATTGTGTAGATTAATTATACACAGACTGATGTTTCCCAGCCTGTATTTCTGTTAATTACGGTGATTTTCTGCTCAGAGTTAATGAAAACATGACATTTAAGATTAGAATAGTACCTCAGACAAATAAAATAAAAAAAAGCATTCATAATGCATAATGTGTGGGCTTAATGAAAAGTATGCTTAATACCTGCTAAAAGGTTGTCTTTTTCTCTAAAGGCGCTTTTAATAGCATACTATAAATTATTAAGTATGACTCTGTATGGGTGTGTGTGATGCAGTACATGCCCTATACCTTCTTAATGTTTCTGTTTTATTCCCGTAATTATATAACACTATTTAAAGACCTTATGATGGCAGCTCTGATAATCAAATTAAAAACCGGCACAGAAGGCGAAAATGATGAAAGTCTTCTGTGACAGATGTGTGATGCACCAGCACCTGTGTTTCCTCTTCATATGAACTTTCTAAATTGCTCAGAATTAACTCTGCAGTATTATTGTGCCTTTCTTGCCCAGGTTTATCTAAATGCACATTTTCCCGAGACCAACACAAGCTGCAATGAGACTAGACTGGTTTCTCTAGCCAGGCTGTGTCGGTGCCAGGGTAGGCTTCTTTTTTTTTTTTTCCTGTTAGAATATGCTTCTTGTGAAGTGTTTTGGAGAGTGGATTTTGTCTCTGTAAACATGTGCTTTAAACATCAGCACACAGAGACTGTCAGAGGGGAAGAGACGAACTTCAAAGAGAATGACTGCAATATGTGAACACACGCGTCTCACTGATCCATCAGGGAGCCTTGGGAACCTTTTCAGCATCTCAGTTTACCTTTACCTTTTCCTCACAGGACCATAGCAACGTCTGCCGGTACCACACTGCACTCTGTAGTTTAAATACCCCGAGGAACCCTTCTTTTACTTGTACACCTGTTGTAATTGTCATAAGTATCTGCTTTTAGTGACCAGCAGAGTGAATTATGCCTTACCGTATACAGTTAGAATGTACTTAGCATTGTTTCAAAGATTTATTTACTTTACTTGTAATGAATGATAATACGTAGGTGTGCTGCCTCCAAGTCTGGAGACTCAACAAGCATGGCTGGATCTCTTTGCCTGTGAATAAGTGGATTTCTAACAGGATGTAACATTAGCATAAACTGTTCTGTAGGTCAGTGAGCCACCCCAGCTTGGAAATTATCCGGTGTGTGCGATGACTGTGTGTGTACAAGATGTCTTAGGTATCACATTTATCCCATATTACACCACACAGACATGCATAAATATGAGCTGAGGTTTCACTGACTGAAGCCTTTAATGAGGCGACATTAAAGGCTTTATATATATATATATATATATATATATATATATATATATATATATATATATATATATATATATATATATATTAGGGCTGGGCAACGATTAAAATCTATCTATTGAATTTAGTGCACTAGTTGATCTTTTCTTCATTAGAGAACAGCAAGCACTGCAGCCAAAATATAGCCTTTTTTGACCTGCTGTATATTAGCCAGTCCCTAAGCTTGATGTATCATGAAACTGTTGACCTTTTGGGTTTAGTGGTTTTTAATAATAATAATAATAATAATAATAACAATAATGTTATGTTCAGTGTTTTTTCGCTAATCCACCTCTTTTATATTCCAATCCTTATGTAATTTTGTCTGTGTTGTGTGCACCTGCCTGTTGCTTTAATCCTATAAATTTCCCCGACGTGGGATAAAAAAAGGATTAGCTAATGTTATCTTATCTTAAATAACACTTTTTAATATATGTACTGGGTTCTTTCAAGGTCTTAATTACATTTTCTGTGTGGTCTCAAGTAATATATGATAGATAATATCTACTTTGAAAGATAACATGAACTGCTGCTGAAGATGAACACTGATCTACCTGGATGTTCCATGGAGGACTGAAACGCCTCAGTCAGAGACGTCTGTGTATGTATATATATATATATATATATATATATATATATATATATATATATATATATATATATATGATAGATACAGCATTTTCCAGTTTTTGGCATCTTAACACAAACCTCAATGTACTTCATTGGGGTTTTATGTGATAGTCCAACACAAAGTAGCACTTATTTGGCCTTCAATTTTTGTCTCGCAAATAGTAAATGGCTTGTACAGCACATTATCTAGTCTGACCATCCTAAAGCGCTTTACACTATAATCAGTCATTCACACCCTGACGGTGGTGAGCTATGTTAGTAGCCACAGCTGCCCTGGGGCAGACTGACAGATGCCAGGCCATACATTGGCGCCACCGGGACCCCTGAACACTACCATCAGGCAATTTGGGTGAAAGGACACAACGACTGAGACGGTCGATGCGGGGGATCGAACCTGCCAACCTGCCAATTGCAGGATGAACTTCCTAACTCCTGTGCCACTGTGCCATTCGTCTCACAAAAAATAATCTAAAAATGTCAGCCCCTTTATTCTGACATCCCCAAACAAAATCTAGAACCTGTTTAGTGAATGGAGTCCACCTGTGTGTGATCCTATCCCGGTATAAATACAGCTGCTCTGTGAAGGCCTGAGAAGTTTGATTGAAAACACTCATGCCAACAGCATCATGAAGACAGGAAAACAGCCGACAGGCATACATTTTTAGAGACTTTGAAAGGAGACTTACATAAGTCATAAAACAATATCCTAAGCTTTGAAAATCTTTTAACACTGTTCAATACATCTTCCTTAAATGGAAAGACCATGGCACCACCGCAAACCTCCCAAGCAAGACAAGGTAGTGCCCTCAAAGTATTTATGCTAATATAAATAACTTCACAATGATGTGCTACTTTATGTTCGCCATAAGCATAAGATAATACAAAAATACGTTGAAGTTTGTGGTTGTGATGTGACAAAATAGGATAAAATTCAAGGTGAGTATCTTTTTGGAAGGCATAAAACAGTTCAAAGGGTTTGAGAACTTTTTGAAAGGAAACGGGTATGTCCTAGTGAAGTAATTAATTTGCCTTTCACTTTGAAGAACACAGAAAACCCTCAAACTCTTTCAAATAGTGTCACGTCCGACTGGTGAGTTATGAGCCGAGGGAGGCGGCACGATCCAGCAGCCTGCATGTGACAGACGGCGTCAGACATTAAGCACAGAGTGTCGGTTTTGTGTTTGCGTGTCTGTGTGGGCATCAGTCGGGTCTTGGAGGGAGCGTGTTATTGACAGCTGTCACCTTCTCCATGAGCTGGCGGAGCTGCCTGCTGCGTGGGTCGCGGTTACACATGTTCTGGGCTGGTGCGACCACGGTGCAGATACACTTCCCATCTGCGTCCTGCGCTGAGCTGTAGATCTGCCAGCCTTCCTCTGGGCTGGGGTAAAGGGCCTGCAGAAACACAGACATAACAGTGAGACTGAGCAGAGAAAAAAAAAGTTGTTTTTTTTGTCAGCTTTCTTTTTTTTTTAATCTATGCTGCTAGGTTTTTCAAAATGTATAACCACAGACAAGATGGTTTTATTCTGCCAGTATTAATCAACAGCCATCTGAAAAGTATTCCACCCTTCTAAAATATTTCCATTGCAATACATTTATCCCATACTTGAAAGTCTTGTGGAAATCTTAGGGGGAAAAAATAATACCTTTGATGTGCTTCACATCAGGATTAGTTGTGCTCAATCTGTCACCAACTAAGCTGGTAGGTCCTGTTTTCTCCCTGATGTGTTTTTCTCTTTGTGAAATCAATAAAACAAACAATGTTTCCGAACAAAAACAATGAAATAGCAACTGACTCTTCGCAACCACTTAAATTCACTTGAAATCAAATGTTAGTTTTTAATCGGAGAGCAACAGAGACGAAGAGAAATAAAGAGATTGACAGATGTGGCGCTCACAGCAGTCAGACACCGGAGGAGAGCACCGGGGCCTGAAAGAGTTATAGAGAAGATAAGAGGAAGAAAGGAGATTTGCGTGTAGATCAAGATAAGATAAGCACATTGGCGAAAAATGCACAAAGGGATAAGAAAAACACACACAAAAATATGGCAGGACGTAAACACATAAGGAGAAGGAATAAGAAAGAGGACTCAGGCTGAGCAGTTTAAAGGCTGAGCGTCTAATAGGTTTGGACAGAGAAAGGAAATGGAGCTGGTCAGGATCAATAATGCAACCCCTTACCAGGGGAAGAGGGCTGAGACTAAAAGGATGGACGTTTCTTTCGGACTAATCCAATCAAAAGTAGTGCACTGCGGTCACAAGCACACTCGCACATGCATGCATGCAGGCTCGACTCTGCCAGTTGTTCATTCACAGTATATTCAGACCCCATGACGCATAGTCAGTGTTTAGCTCAACGTAATAAGAGCAAACGCAACATGTTTTTGCAGTGAAATTAAAAACTCATCCATAAAAGTGAAAAAAAAGAAGAAGAAATAAACGCTATTCTGTGGTTCAGGACCGCACGCATTTTTCTCTCTCCACAAGCGGAATGGGGCCACGCTGCGGTCGCTTTGGGTTGTGGAGGTTCAGATGAGAATGTCTTGGGGACCAGGTGGGTTGTGTGTGATCAGAGTTTAAAGCAGCAACCACCCTGGAAGCGTGTGTTGCTGACTATCACATTGTGTCATTCCTACCGATCCCCTGACACCCCACCGCCTCCACTCCTTCGCTCTCCAAGAAATCTGACAAACTCTAAAGTGCACCATGGTTGCAGATCGTGGAGTCACTTCCATCTCCTCTGAATGATGTAACAATGGCATTTTCCCTGTACTTCTTTTTGTTCTTTATTCCCTTCATTTTATCCAGTGCATACTAAGCAGACTCATGACATTATCAGATGAATGTTTCTAGTTTTAATTAAATGGAGGTACTATTCTATTCATACAGCATTACAAATACATACCAGTAATATTTTAGAGTGGCTGAATGTCTAGCTCTGTGAGAATGACTCATTGAGGGACTTTTGGCCCACAGGGGAAAATGACCAGGGACACATTTTGATACGGATGAAGCTTTTGTTTTGTGTTGTTTTGAGTTCATTCAGACCCTACAATGACCTACACAAATGTGTTCTTCCCCATGAGTCCCAATCCTTATTTCGCCTTCTTTTTGGCAGAATACAGGATAGTGCACGGAGAGGAAAACAAGAGGTCTGCAGCAGCTAGAGCTGAATGAGAGCCAAGACAAAAGAGGCTGAATCTCACCCAATTTATTTCCACTGGGTCTGAAGGTCTATTTCATTCAGTTATTGTCTGGGGGATGGGGTACAGCGCCTTGTCTTGTACCTGATTCCCTCACCAAATCATACTCAATCTGTCAGATTTCCGGCCACATACACATTTGTTTCACCACATTGGTTGGGTCTGGATAACCAATTAAAAACAAGGTATAAGGTGTCGGGCATGTTCAAGCCCTGCATACTGGTCAGGCCAAATCTCGCTCGATTCTGAGAATGACAACACCTGACATATAAAACATACGTGCTTGTACGTAGATCAAACTCAATTTCATTTTAAAAACAAATATAGTGGTCGGTTAATATGTGTAGAGAGGTTAAAATGTTGTCTTTCTTTAAACTGAGATCATCCTTGTTCAAAAATTATTAATGCTGCATTTTGTTTTAAGGCAATACTGAACTTAATCCTTTCCTTGAGCACTGCCATGAGACCTACTAGGAGCTTAAAGCGACGTGCTGAGGATTTATTTCATCATTTAATAATGGATAATTGACAAATGATAATTATGGACACAAGATAAGATTCAGAGGGTCTCCAAATTACACTACCATCAGTGATGCATATAAAAACTAAATATTATTATGCGATAATTAGTTCTGGTCTATTACCTCTTTTAAGGTGTAATACCAAAAGTAGTAAAGTGATCAAGGCAAATAAAGATAAAAGTTTGGTGATGTGATCAAATCTGAAGAAACTCAGTCAAGACCAGACTATTAGGTTACATTTTGAACAGCAAGTTTCTTCAATTACTCGTTCAGGTGATGGGAGTAAGAGTCAAATGTTTGGCAAAAATCAGAAAAATCATGAAACTTATGATGTCAGATGTATTTCTGTCACAAATGTTTGTGTATAAGTACAAAAAAGCAGAAGCAGCAGGAACCCTGCTTATATTAGTTTATATGCACTCCTGATTAAACACTAACACACATTAAGAGACGCCGATGAAATCGCAGTTACATTAACAACCAAAACCCGAGAGGATTTTGTCTATAAACTCCTGCAGTCGTAATGCGTCTTATTGCAGATCTGCAGTGGGCCCTTAATGGCTGCTAGACTACTGTTTATGTGCTGCTGATTGTGAGGCGCAACGAGCGCCACGGCCTCTCATTTCAGACCGTATCCTGCGGCGTTAACAGGTGGAGGTCAGCCATAGTCAAAATGCAGAATCCATCGAGGCAAATCATTCTGTGAATACGTGCAGCCTTCAATCAAACAATCAAACGTGTATTCGGGTATCCTTTTTCATTTCAAGAAGAGCCTGAACGGGTGCACGTTTTAATTTCTTTGAACCCCGGAGAGAGCTACAGTTTGTGTCATAATAGCCTTGTTTTTGAAAAAACATATATGTTTTGTGGTAAAATCAATATCATGTTCACTTGAGGGATTTTGGTTTAAATGATCACATTCTGCTGCTTGCCAAGCTATTTAAACTTTTGCTCTGCTCCTCCTAAGTAAGGGAGGTTTCACTGCAACCCATCTTTCCCCCCTCATCATTAATGTTTCATAAATGCTGGGCTGAAATTAAGAGCCTATTTGAATCACTTCCAATTTCATTACCACCCACCTATCCATTCTACTCCAACTTTCTCATTCCCATCGCAGTTAGAAAGCAGGATGGAAGAGGTAATTCTCAAATGCAAATGTCCCTATATGCTTTGTGCCTGAGTGCGAGAAGATCTCTTTATCAAATCTTGGATGCAAGAGATTTCTCATTGTACAAATGAACTTGATTTCCAACACTCACGTTGCATTTATGTAAATTTGATTAAGTCCTCTCTTTGCAACAATGAATGGCTCATTGGCGTTTGTTCATTTGGGAGATTCATGCTCCCTACAGCCCGCAACATACCTCATTAATGTTGCAAAAACTAATTTCCAATATTTGTTGCCATTAGAAATATTTTCAGGACACGCAGAGTGAAACTGGAGCGCAAATAACTCTTTCAAACCAAACCAATGCAAAGATGCTGCCTAACCTGCCGCTGCTGTCACGTCATAAACAGCGGCTAACTAGAGCACTTCAGGTTTGTTGGGTAATCTCCTCATCCATGACAAAGACAACAATTTCAGCAGAGAGTAGGCGTTTAGTTCACCGTCCCAGAAATGCGCCCATTAGCTGTGAGAGATGACAAAGAATATCCAAGCAGCAGATCTGAGGCAGCCTGTGTGAAAGCTCATTAAAGAAGACACAAAGGATTTAAAACAGCTCAAAAAAAACACACACACACACAAATAAATCAATGCAGCTTGCTCACTGAAATTAAAACTGCTGCTAAAGATTTTTGCCTTGGGATTCCCTTCTTGGACCTTAATTTAGACTCCCTGCGTGTACGAAGCCCCACAATCGGCTGCCGGCGTGCTCCAACCTCAGGCTCCCAAGAGGAAACTGAGTAAAGCAGTAGTTACTGATATGCTCGTAGCCAGAAATGTAGGAGCTGGCAGGGAGGAGAAAAAGGAGCTCATATTTCGCCTGGCTTTATTTCAATGCTGCCAAGTTAGGATGCTGAGCGACAATTTAAGGTGAATTCCAGCTGAGCGAGGTTAAAAAAGATACCCAGCATTTTTCCTCTGTTTTCTCTATTCTCCAGAATCACGGCTCCAGTTTCACACGGTCATTTGCTTTGGTGACAATTTTGTCGTTTGCTTTTGTGACACGTTTTAGGCGGGGGGAAAAATACAGATAAATCCAGCTCTCATCCTTGTTCATCATCAGAGAAATAAGTCTAGACACAAACCTTAAAATCCCTGTTTTGTTGCTGACTACCAAAGTTCAGAGAGATTATCCAATTAGACATTCAAGCCGCTGGTATCGCTGTCGACTTGCAATATAGACTTCCTCTGGCGTTTCATTAGACCGAACCAGGAACCCGCTGCTGCAAAGCCAGAGTTAAATGAGATCATAAATCTGCAGATCCTTACTTTATGAGCATGACGGCAAGTCTATTATAACTTTCATGAGCGCCAGGCTGAAGGGGCAAATGTTAGAACCGAGTTCTGAGATATGAGAAAGAGCTGACCGTGACACCGAATGCATCACATCTGAGGAACTGCTGCACCAAAGAGGAGGGACACAGCTAGGAAAAGGGTGGTGGGTGAGATGTTCAGCCTGGAGAGGGAGAGCGGAATAATGAGGATGCAAGAGGAATCAAAGAGGCAAGGATATCAAGAATTACTTACTGAAGTATGTAATCTTACTCCTTCTTTCATTTCCATCCCTCATTGCCAACTTTCTTTATCCGTGCTCCGCAGCATCCATGTATTTTACTCTTTACAAATCCGAGAAGCATTAACTTTCTCCCAGCACTTGTTGCCAACAAAGCTGACTCATCTGTCTTCGCCACACACGACCAAGTTGCATCTGCGCTGCAGCCAAACAATCACATCTCATTTTTCTCATTTGCAGCTCACTGCTGAATTGACTATATAGATAGATAAACATGCAAATACACAACCCCACTCTGGAAATAAACAATCTGTCAGTCCTCAACGTACCAGCCAGCTGCCGGCCTTTAAAATAAAACTCAATGAAGTCTCGCATCGAAGTCCCTAGTCTCCTCTGCTTCCAAGGAAAACCGATTACCACAATCAGCGCAGCGTGGTTGCCAGTCAATAATATGACTCATAAACTCATCATGCCCCCCCCCACCATACACACACACACACACATTTTCCTCGCCACTGCTTCACATTTACTCCCTCTCGATCAATCCTGCGACTGCCACCGCTCTGAACCGCCGTCCCTCTCCCTCCCCATCTGCTGACGCTCTAACTTGTTCCAGTCCAGATCACACCTGAAAGGCGGCAGTGCTGGGCATCAAGTTAACCAACGGCTTTGCTCTCCTGAGTTGGCAGCAAAGTTGGAGAGGTGGGAGAAAATGCGGCTCACAGCTGCCGTGCAACTTGCCAAAGGGCAGTTGTGTCGTCCCTCTGTTTCAAAGCTTGCTGCTAGCGCCCTGCCAGGTGTCCTGGTGAAAGGCGCCTGGCATCTGCTTTGGCGTTACATGGGAGCAAGACAGCTCCATCGCATCTTCGGCTGAACGAGAAGACAGAGGCGAGGGTGGTTTGTGTGATAAAACGCTGTATAAACTGTTAAATTACAGTCACTGCTGCAAATATGGATTATAGAATAGTGTGAAGTGATGAATAAATGACTTTTCAATGATAAAAAAACATCTTTATGACTAATTCTAGTATGCGTTAATGACGTTCCACATAGTTAACATATCCAACCCTTATGAAATACTATCATACCCTTTGGCTTTTGCTGATATTCTGGCCCCGAAGCCTACTTTAAAACGAGCCGACGTAAAGGAACACCTGTCGGAGCCTGAACTCAAATAAAATGTGGCTAAAAGCAGGGCGATAAACATAAAAGTAATGTGCGCGCATTAAACTCTGTAAGCAGTGTTTAATCTTTAATCCATAGCCAAGGAGCACTCTTAACTATCTGCTTTATGAGATTGCCTGGTGGTTGCGATAAAGTTTACAACTTTAACATCCAGACAGACACCGTCTGAGTGACCTCAATCCGGTTCAGCGCCCGGCTCTTTGTATACTGGCGTTATTTGTTGCATTCTCTCTGTTCATGGTGAGAATACTTTGGCCAACCTTAGGCCTCAAAGAATTGTTCTTCTAGTTATCAAACCCAGACATCCTGCGCCTCTGTCTTTCATTGCAGTGCTGTGGGACTCCAACCACAGCCCGGTGGTGATTTATGCATCCCCACATTGCACTCGCCTTCCTGAAGTTATTTCACAAACAAAACATTATGCAGTAGTAATCAGAGACCTGAATTCCTTGTCTGGTGGATTTATTTAGGGCATAAGTAGGCATGATTATTGTAGACATTTTTTTTTATCATGATAATGTTTCTGCTGCTGATGTTAAAAATAGCATCTATAAATGAATAAAACCAAAGAATGATTTTAGTTCTGCGGTATTTTGCAGAACCTTTGGCAAAAACTGAAGCCTCAAAATTAAGACACCTCAGGTTTGACTATTAGTTCATATAGCATTGTGATCAATCAAAAACGGACAAGTACTGAGGGGTAAATGACTTATTTAAGCTCTTTCTAACGTTTGTAGCTGAATTTAGTTCAGCGATTACTGCTTGTCAATTTTGAATAGTCCAGATCAGGGATGTCCATCTCCAGTCCTCAGGGGCTGCTGTCCTGCTCCAATACAGCTTATTCAAATGAATTACCCTGATAATAAACCCTTCTTATAATTAAGGTCTATTGAATCATGTAAACCCCTAAAACATGCAGGAAATCAGCTCATGATGACAGACTTTGGACACCACTAGGCACTATGTGCCCAACAATATTTGACCTTTTTGTGATTCTCTTGCATTATGATGCAAGACCTTAAAGTTTAACCTTCTGTGCTGAAACCAAGTAACTGAGGTGACATAAGTTATATCTATCACGTCATATTATTCCATTATTCAATGTCTCCAGTAACACACAGCAAAGCCCAAAACATGATTGAACCTCCACTAGGGTGTACTTTGCTGTTAGGATTTAATGCACCATAAACACCACAATGCCCTGCATTCCTATGAAACTATTATTTAGTTCCATCCATCCATCCATCCATCCATCCATCCATCCATCCATCCATCCATCCATCCATCCATCCATCCATCCATCCATCCATCCATCCATCCATCCATCCATCCATCCATCCATCCATCCATCCATCCATCCATCCATCCATCAGCTAGCCAGCTCTGGTTCTGCCCCTGGGTCTGTTCCCAGTGGAACAGGCTCAAGGAACCACCTCATGACTTTAGCAAACGCAGCGTAAAAGGAAATTCCTGTTTTGGTTTGTAACAATACTCATTCAGACAGCTCTCTTATTGTTGTGGGTGTGAAAATTATGCCGCAAACTGTATTTTCTATTGAGTAAAAACAGCACATCTTGATATTTTAACACTGAAAATCAAGCACAGCAGGCTACTTTTTCAGTCAAATTTAAACGTCATAAAACATTCAGAATAATTGTGCTTGATACATTTCCTGTACAACTTTCAAAATGTTCTGACTGTATAAGTGCATGATCAGTTTGTTAGGATTTTATTTGGAATATTTGTTTGCAGACTTTTGTTATATGATTGTTAGGGAAAGCCCTTTGTCATGTTAATCACATTTTTGTTATGATGGACTAGTGAACTGTCCAGGGTGAACCCCGCCTCTCACCCAATGATAGGCACCCGCCCCCCAGGACCCTGCAAAGATAAGCTGTCATGAACAATGGGGGGATGGTGCATGAAACAGTTTATACATAATGTCGCTTTTATTCAGCACCTACCAACATTTCTCATTTAAAGTTTTCATAGACCTATTAAAGTGAAATTTGTGATGCTAAGAATCAAAAAATGCATCAGACAACTGTTGAAAAGGGAACCAGTTGAATCATGAAATTATAACAGATGTTTTGATGACAAGCAGTCTCGCATAGGCCTACATGTACAGTATGTATGTATGTATGTATGTATGTATGTATGTATGTATGTATGTATGTATGTATGTATGTATGTATTCAGATTACATTAAAATGAAGCACTAAAAACACTAAACAAACAGATTTCTCTTGATGATCATATTTGAACTTCATTAATTTACTTATTCAGTGGGATTATCTGAGCTTTAAAAGCTTAAGCAATTGTTTAACATCCTGTTTGGGGTACCTGTCTGTGTAAAAAACACATTACATAGCCTTTTCTGATGCTGTTCACCTTTTTTTGTAACTATAACAAACTTTCTTTTAAAGGCTAATTTTCCACCAATGGACATGTCCCATAGAGGACAAGTTTAGCATTTCTATACCTGGTGTTTCTGAAGTTTAACAGCTGGAAAGTTTCTAATGAGTCACATAAGGTCTTTATGCTCCAGCTTACCCACTAAACTCAATAAATTCAAGCAATTTAGCTTTTATAAAGTGCTGTCCAAACATTGTTTATGGATTGACAAAACATTTAATTAATATAGTGCTGCGAAACGTACGTACCCCCTAAAGATATTGTTTTCTGTTCTCACTGTTTTTTTGGTCAAACCTACATGTTTCCGATCATCAGACAAATTTAAATATTAAACAAAGGTGACCTAAGTAAACATTAAAATTAGTTTTCAAATTGGGATTTCAAATCAACCTGATCCAGTGTAAAAATAAATGTCATGTCCCCTTAAACGTCATAATTGCTTGTGCAGCAACTATTGCAATCAAGCATTCCTAATAACTGCCACAGAGTCTTTGTCATCACTGAAGAGGAACTTTGACTCACAATTCTTAGGTGAATTGTTATAATTTACGACACTGGACAGTTTTAAAGCAGGAACGAGTCATTTGAAGCTACAGCAAGGCACATAAAATGGATGAAGTTCTGAACTTATACTAGGACCTCTATTTGTTTTGCTCTTTTTTTGATTCAGTGGTGGACTTGCTGTAGTGGATTCAGAGGTGGATCATTGTCCTGCTGCATAACCTAAGGGTGCCTAAGATGAAGGTCACAAACTGATACAGGATTTTCCTTTACAAAGCAGAATCTATGATACCATCAATTATAACAGGTCGTCCAGCTGCTGAAGCTGCACAGTAGTCCCAGATCTTCATACTACCACCACAATGATTGTGGTCGTGGTGGGGGGATAATTACTTAAGCACGGTTGATCTCTCTTAATAAATGAGATTGTTGTTTAAAAACACAGGTTTTGTATTTATTCAGCTAACTCTGTCTGATATTTATAGAAAACAACACAAATCAACAGGAGAAAGAAAATACTTTTGTAACAGCAATGTATAAGAGAATAATTCAATTCAATTCAATTCAATTTTATTTATATAGCACCAATTCATGAAACATGTCATCTCGAGGCACTTTACAAAGTCAAAATCAATCATATTATACAAATTGGTCAAAAATTTCTTATAAGGGAACCAGTTGATTGCTTCAAAGTCCAACAAGCAGCATTCACTCCTGGAGAAGCATAGAGCCACAGGGAGAGTCGTCTGCATTGTCCATGGCTTTGCAGCAATCCCTCATACTGAGCAAGCATGAAGCGACAGTGGAAAGAAAAACCACCACATAATGTTATCTTCTATACAGCCTGGGACAAATCTGTCACACTAATTTGTGACCGGCCAGCAAAACCAGGAACATGTCTCCCCAGGGCCGTTTTGAGGTATTTACAGATTCAGAAAGAGTGGAATTTAAGCTTTCCAATGATGTCAAACCTGTGGAAGTCAACAATTAATTGAAGAAGATATGACCATTTTATTGTTGGCATTCTGCAAAGAAGATTAATGAGAAAACATGCCTCAAAGTGTCTTTAAAATCACCCCCAGCCAGTTTAAATCCCAAGCTTAAACACAAAATGTACTCTTTTAAAACCTTTGAAACTGTCATTTAAAGAACTGAGAAGTTTCTTCATAACTTCCACAAGAATATTCTGCAATAAAACGAAAAACCACAATTTTCTCGGAAATTTAAGTTTTTTACTGTTTTTCTCAGTTTGAGCTTCTGCCTGTTTGTTCCTACTTTTGCCGTGGCGGGTCACATTTAGCGAAAGTGTTCAAGTTCTCAGAATTGTCCTCTCAATAAGAAACATGGGTTTGCACTATCCAGATGTGTACAAGCATCCAGGCAGAAGCCGTGCTCAGTGGCATTGCAGAAGGGCACACGTAAACTCAGTCAGCTGTGCTCTTGAATCAGCTGGTTAAAACACAGGCCCAGCAAACAAGTGAAGCAGACTTTGGAAATAGCTCTCAGCAGGGACGGTGCAGAAAGCAGCGAGCTTGTGCGCCAGAGTGGAGAGTAGCCATATAACAGCCACTGGCACGCAGGCACAAGAGCGTCACAAGAAAGCAGCCCGATTATCTTTGAATTGTGGCTCTAAACAGTTTGTGAGTCACGCCTGCTTCTTAGATCATCCCAGGCAAATGCCTTATTAATAGTGATGGGATTTTGAAGCAAGGCTTTAGATGAATGTTTTATACAACGCCATTGTGCATAAGGGAGGAATATTCCTGTCACAAAGCAAACGTGTTTTCTATCACAACAACATTTCACAATGCAATTACACCTCAAAGCATCAAACTCCCTTCTTGGTTTTGTTGAACATTGAACTTCATGGTTTTGTTTTTTATTCTGCCGCCGGTTATGCGTGGCAGATTCCCCAAAGCAGGAAAAAAAATAATAAAATGTGCCGATGACTATGTCTGATAATTAATTTTGTTATGCCTTTTGAAATGCAAATGTTAAGCTACAAGTTCTGAGACCTGATTGGAGGGGGTTTAATTACAAGAAAGTCTGCATTATTTGTGTTCTCCTTGGAAAAGTCTGCTTGGAGAAAAAAGAAAGAAAGAACCTAAACTGATGGTTAGTCGGCCAAGATGCAGCAGGGAAAGGTGTGCACTTAATAGGATTGTAAAATATATTTTTTTCTCTTTTGTTTTGCGATAACGTAAGAACAAACATGTTGGAGACTGACTTTTGTCTTACAAAGAAGGAAGAAACTTGTCCACCTAATATTTCGTGGCAGAATGCGTGGATATAAAAGTGGCAGATGCGTGTTATGGTTTAAAAAAAAAAAAATCCTCATCAAACAGACGGACCTCCACCCTTGAGCCATAAATGCCTTCATTACAGAGAGATAGATTAGATATCTGAATACACACACACGTACTCTTCTACAAATGTGCACGAATGCCTTCATAGACATATATCCAGATGGTCATACACCTCTTGGGATGTTCAATTTCCGTCATTTCAACAGATTTGGGCATTTGCCTAATGGGTAAGATGCCACAAAAGCTCACTCAGCATGGAACAAAATGACATTCATTAACTCCAGATGAGGCCTGATAATATTGTAGTCCTAAATTAGCAAAATTAGACATTTGGACACAAAACCCAACATTAGAGTCCGGAGATAAGATCTTATTTAAAAAAAAAAACACTATCAAGTTTCAGATATATTAAAAAAGAGACAAAGTGCAATGTAAGGAGATAAGGCACATTCAAAATTGTAAAATTGTCTCAAGTCATTGCCACCCAACCGTTGAATATTAGAACCCTCTCTCCCACCCTGGAGCTGACTGACACACAGGATCAGCCGAAGCATCACTCAGGGGAGCTCTCCACCTCCCGTCAGCCCCACGCAACCATATGGTTTACCACATTGGTCATGGTTTCATACTTCATCACTCACAAGCAGGAACCCAGTTCAACCGCATGTACATCTCACATCTCACATCTCACATGTACCTTGAACTGCATCGGGTCTTTCGTTTCTTACAGCCAGCCCCCTTGATTGAGACTCTTGATCGAGCTCCCATCTGCAAAACTTCCCTCTCTGAAAACCTTTCTTTACAGGAACATATAAGCACACATTCCAGCTCAAACCTCTCCGTTCTGCTCTGTCACTCTTTCATTTTTCTCATCTTCTCAATGTCTTGATCCCATTTCCCAAAGCATTCTCAAACAAAAACAGTGCATGCATATAGAGCTGCGTGAAGGAAATTAAGTCGTACTCACACTAACAATCCTTTCTGAAGTGCCCCCTCTGGAGACGGTTGTCCCATTGAGTCCCACTAGAGAAGGCAGAGTCTGAGACATCCAGTTGGTCACCATGGCCATAGTGCTGAGCACTGCCCCGATCTTGAGCATAGGAACAGTCATTTTCTCTTTCTGTGGGGCCCGGCACAAACGGCCTGACAGCCAGCCCTGCCCTGCCCTAGCCTAGACCTCAGCTCCAGTCAACCTCCTCCCCACCCTCTGCTGCAGACACCTTGGAAATTGTAACAAGCCAGCCAAGCTCTGCTCGGGTTGAGCGGCACCAAGTCCCTCAGAATAAGTTAAGCAGAACTATGTTGTTTGCATACCCCGGCTCATTCAAACGGACGAGGCAGGGACCGGTCAGAGAAGAGTAGGTCACATCCAACACCATCACACTGAGAGCCGTTCCTCTCAGAGTGCCTGGCTCAGCTTCCCTCCCACTTTCTCTCTCTCCACCCTCTCTCCTCAAGATGCAGAGCTGCGCATTGGCTGCCTCTCCATCTCATCCCCTCCCAATCAGCCTTTGCTCTGTTTTTGCATGGGTCTATCCAGTCCCTCTCTCCCTTCCCTCTCTTTTTCTCTGACATTTGGCTGTGGTTTTATGACTCAAATCTTGGTGTGTGTGCGTGCGTGCGTGCGTTTCTGTGTGTGTGTGTGTGCGTGTGCGTGTGCATGCATGCGTGTCCGTAGATTGGAGAGAGACGGATTTCGTAGCGCTGATCTGTTCTCTATGCTATGTGACATGTGGGCGCCCAGGGCATCTGAGTGCCATCCTTTTCACAGTAGACTGTCCTGCAGTCTAATTACCCTGTCTGTGTGGAATAGAGGATACAGCGTGATAGATATGAAAGTTGGACAGCTGGTTTGGCATGGTATTAAAAATGGGAGCGATCCAGGTGCTTCTGCCTACTGCCGCCTCTGACAGCCCATCTATCATTTGTGCTTCATGACAGTCTAGACGAGCCACATATTCTATCATTTCCCTTTATACACCTTCTCTGTTCTGTCATAAGGAAATTACATAGCCTTATTCACTTACAAGTCACTGTTTTCACGGTTTCAATGTGTGCTTAAAGAAGATTGAATTACTATCAATGAAAAGGCATCAGATTAAAGTGTAAAATATCCCATAAAACTAAAAACGTACATCGTGGGGTTGTTCTGAATGATATATGCACCCTATTCTGAATCAAATTAACTTTTATTTGACAAACAGAAGCCCACATGCCCTCTTTTACGTGCAGTTTTACCAGTGCTTGTGTTTAACTGCATAAGCACAGTTCATGCACATCATAAATCATATTAACTGCATGGTATATGGTAAACGCCACTTCTGGGGCTGCTCCTTAAAGCTCCTTTCTGCTTATTTCAAGAAAGACGTCAGAATTGTTTTGAGGGGGCGTGTCCCCAGATTAAGAAGATAAATGGAAACTATGTCTCAGGTGTCTTCTCGGAGCTTGAGGTCAAACAAAAAAGCTTCATCAGAAATGTTGCCTCTGGCTGTGTCCATTTATGCCCCCTGGGCGTCCACACATAATGATGACAAAATGCTAATTAAGACAAAACGAGCAGGTCAGCTTGTTGTCTTGCTTTCTTTGGGGTCTGCTGACTTATTCACTTTGTCAGTCATGGGTGGGCAAACAGTGCTGTGGGGTGACTGATATGAGTTCCTCTGCGTGCTGAAGGGATCTGAGGAGAGAAAGCTTACTGTGCCCCAAGTGGAAGCTCCAGCTCTCCTCCCAGCTCCCACTGTATGCTGATTTCTATTTTTGCATCAATACTGCCCCCTGGTGGCTACCAACAGAATTGCAAAGAAAAACAGCCCTATTGGAACTGCTGCTGCCTGTTATTGAACAAGCAGTAAACTCTCAAGAGGGATCTGTCAATTTACAAGAATACAAGAAGAATTCAATCTAAAAGTTTCTGGCACAACTTCCCTGACTCTGACGGTGCGTGGGGAGGGTCAAAGATCCGGTGAGGTGAAGACTCCAGCAACGTTTGAAGTAGTGGGAAACAACAGGGCGCGTGGCCCTGATGAAGTCAAAGTTGTTTTCTAGTACTTGAAGCATTGCTGGAGTCTGCACCTCACCTCGCAAGAACACTGCTGGAGAATTTAAAGGTAGACTATTTTGATACTTTTTTAAATTTCTAACAGAGGTTTAATTGAGAACAAAAGAAATACACTGGGCAAATCACAACAGAACATCTTATCACTGCAGGTTCATACCAAATTTCACAAATTCCTTAAGACTTAGTATCATAACTGCAAAACTCCCAGTACCACGAAATATATTTGATCAAATGCAGAAATTATATGTGCGATTGTTTATTTTTTTTGGTCACATTGTAATTTTTCAGCTCATCACAAAAATCTTAATATCATGCAAAGATAAACTGAGAAAATACAAAAATCAGACAAATCATGATTTCAATTATTAAGTGAAAAAAAGCTATCCAAAGCAGCTTGTCAAAATGTAATATTATTCCTTGTTAAATCAGAAATGATGTGTTACTAACCAATTTTTTTTACTGTTGTTTAAACACCAGTAAGACCAAGGAGATGGTGATCGGCTTCAGGAGAAGACCCCCACCTCACTCCCCCGTGAACATCAAGGGACAGGACATAGAAACTGTGGAGAGTTTCAAATACCTGGGTGTTCACGTCAATGATAAACTGGACTGGACTCATAATACTGACACCCTGTACAGGAAGGGCCAGAGCCGCCTCCACCTCCTGAGGTGGCTGAGGTCCTTTGGAGCGCTACCGCAGGTCATTCATCCCTGCTGCCATCAGACTTTACAATGCTGCACTATAACTGCAATAACTTGTGCAATAACTAATGTGCAATTACTATTTAATACCCTGTGCAATAATCCTGTTTAATAAGAGACTTCAGCAACCTCACTGCTGTTCTTTACCTGGTACCACTTTAATGTACAACATCAAATCCATATGTATATAAGTCACCTTAAATGTACAGAAGTCATCTTAAATCTCTGCTTTTTTTTTTTTTCTCTCGACCCACTGTATATATTTGGATGCACTGTATATACCTCATGCACCTTTTTCTCCTTTGGCACCTTCTTTTGATCATTGAGCCGATGTGACACGTGAATTTCTCCACTGTGAGATCAATAAAGTTCATCTTATCTTATCTTATCTTATCTTATCTTATCTTATCTTATCTTATCTTATCTTATCTTATCTTATCTTATCTTATCTTATCTTACTCTTGTATCACTAACCACACCCGTGGCTGGCTACCTTCTGGCCTACAGCATCAAACAATCACTGAGACTGTCTGACAACAAAATGTAGCCAAAGAGATCTCAAAAAGCAGTACATAGTGTACCTATTTGATAAAATTCAACAATAAATATAAAACATGTGCTTGTGCATCCCTTTACATTTGACATAAAACTAACACACTGTTTTTTTTTTTTTAAAAAAAAAGGTCATCATGCTGAATCTCAGACATGGTGGTGGTGTGATGGTCTTGGGATGCATGGCTGCCTCAGAACCTGGACAACAAAATGCAACTGAGGGGACAATTCATTCTGCTACATACCAGATAACGCAGAAGGATAATATTCAACAATCAGTTTGGGGCCGCATGCTCACATGCATTTGGGTCAAGCCAAAGTTTAATGACCAGCAAGTTCAATGGTCCAAAAAAACCAACAAACAAAAGATCGAGGTGATGTGGCATGATGTTAAATGGGCTGTTCATGCTTTAAAAACCTCTGATGTGGGAGAATTATAGCAATTCTGCAAAACATTCCTCTACAGCAACGTAAAAAGACTCAATGTCAGTTGTCACAAACAATGAGAGCCACCAGAAGGGAGTCCCTGTCAACGAGAAACTCCTGAAGACTCGGCTTTTCAGAGAGCATCTCCTACCCTAGCACTTCTCTACCCCTTCTACTGCAATCTCTTTATCTCTTATTTCAGAGCCGGACTAGCGGTCTTCCTTCAAAGTAGCTTATTGTTAGTTTTGATATTAATTGCACTGCTATATCACCATTTGTAAGTTGCCTCTGCAAAATGCATAAACATACATCAACATTAAAATTAAAAACGCCATTGCTGCCGCCGAGGGTCTCAAAAGTCATTTGCAAAATGCATCTTGTATTTAGTCAGGCTATCTTTGTCTACTGTCTTATGTTCATATGTTACAACCGTATGTTACAAGACATCTAACATCAAATACGTTACTGTCCATCGTATGTTAAAATCACTTTACTGTTGTTGCCTATTTTGCACACTCTTCTCTCAGGAATATCTAGGTGCACATTTCTCTAAATGAAGCCTCAAATCACAAAAGCCCCTTATTACCTCATTATGTGTTATCTCTGACTTTTGATCTCTATCGTTTTTTAATCTTTTATGCACGCTATAAAGTGAAAAAATAAATAAAACAACTGTAACCTTTGTTCATTGCCTGTTGTCTGTTTTGTGTACTCTTAGCCAGATTATCCAAAATGAAATGTCACCACGTGTTACCGTGGTGACATTTCATTTTGGATAATCTGAAACAGTTAAGTCCAGGCAAAATAGTAAAAACAGAATAAAATTGTAATTGGAAATATTTTTTATTTCAATATAAATTTAACTCTCTCTCTCTCTCTCTCTCTCTCTCTCTCTCTCTCTCTCTCTCTCTCTCTCTCTCTCTCTCTCTCTCTCTCTCTCTGTGTGTGTGTGTGTGTGTGTGTGTGAAACATCCACATTTTGCCTTTGACTATTTTAGTTTATAGGGCTTGATTTTGAACCTGCTACTATTTTCCTCAACACACCATCTAAAGTGAATATAGTAATTGTGGTTTCATTTCACTGGGTGGCAGCAAAGATTTGAATATGGATGAAAACGTCCTTAAACATTGAATTTGTGTTCAAGTAAACCTGATGGGCTTTGATCAAAACAAAACACAAGGTATGGCACTCGTTATTGACCCATCATCTATAAAAGATACCCTCAACAGTGTCTAAACTTGTGTTTACGGTAATTATTTTTACATCACATGAATATCACGAAGAAATGCTTGATAAACTTAACTAGCACATGCTGTACACTCAAAACTGACTTTTCAGGTTTTCCTGCAATATAATGCTGAAATACAGAAAAAAAAAAACACCTCACTGCATTGACTTTTTCCTCCTTGTCTTGTTTATATAATGAACTCTAATTTTTTTGTAAATCAGACCCAGAACAGATTGATAAATTTAAAATGATATTTTTCATAGTGATCTTTGAGCAGCGTCCTAAAACGGTAATCTATTCTTCATATAAAGCAAATAATTGGGGATATGAATTGGAACTGATTTGTCCTATAAAGTACCTTGAAATGGCATTTGGGAATTAGAGCTGCCTACATAAATGGAACTGAATTAATCATCAATTGTCAACTTTCGCAATTATTCAGTAAAATGTTAGCACTGACATTTTCATAGTTAGTTTGACTAAATTAAATCAGAAAGTACATTTTTCAACCAACAAACTGCCTGCATAAATATATTTAGACTTTAAAACAGACAGAAAAATCATTCTAATGGAAATTTCCAAATATTTTGGGGGAAAAAAAACATCTCAAAAGGGGAAATAAACTCTGCTGTTCATAATAAATATTGTGAACTTTCTCCATTATTTCTTTTTTTCTGTTTTTGTCCTCTGTTGATGGTTACTTTTCCTGTTTTAGAGCTGCTGGACTCTTTAAAATTCCCTTCACAGAGTGCAGGTCAGATGCCATCTCCTCCAGACTGATGGACAAAAGAAAGGATGAGCATAATGACAGCGTGATGAGGACAATCTGTCATAACTCAAGGAATTCAAGGCTGTGCCCATCGACTGACTAATCACTAAATCTGCTGGCAGAACTCACTATCATTAAGTATCAGTCATGGAAGGAGCTAGCCATTTAACCTGAATTCATTTATTACGTTTTGATTGATCTTCCCGGCCGATCCATCCTTCAGAATTTCCACCTAGAAACTGGCCATTTTAATTTTCTCCGCAACACTGCAGTGTCTATATAAGCTGGTCTTTTTCCTTTGTTCTCTTCAAAAAATTTTTCCCCAGCATTTACCTTCTCTTTCTATATCTGTTTTTTCCACCCCACATGGTCCCTGTGGCAATGAGAATGAAAATGTCATCAGCATTTTGCATCCTTTCTATTAACATGTTTAATGACTTTTGCTCATTTACTTTCAAATATAATGTACCTTTGTAGCTGCATGCTTGTAACTGCATTTGCATCACATGACATTACAAACATGTTCATAATTGTATGTAAAGCAGCTGTTTAGTGCGTCAACATTCTACATGCTTTATTGTGCTTCACTATAAACATCTAAAAAATGTCGGAATTGCTCATTGCCTGGGGTAGGCTCTATAAAGGGCATTTTTAATCAGTTTGAATGGTGAAAATGCCCATCTACCACAGATGAAGCAGCATTTGTGCAGACCCGTGGATGGCAGTAGAGCACCGCAGAGCCCTGAGGCCATAGGAACAAGCTCTGGGTGAGAAAACAATACTCGGGAGCAGATAATACCAAGCACTCGTCACATTGTCACTGAGCACAAAGGCACAACCGTCTGCAAATTTAAGGCTAAAATACAAGAGAAAATTACACCTCAGCTAACAAAACAAGTTAGTCTGATGCTGATTTTATTATAAAAGACACAGCACAAGTATAAAGCGAGTAGCGTTTCAGCGCTGAAAGAAGCTCAAGTCCTCTTGTTCTAAGAAGACCGGCTATTTTTCTGAGTCATAATAAATTAATTAGCTGATGGACAAGGAGGCCCACGGCCTTCTAAATGCATCAAGCTCAAAATCATCTTAAACAAAGTGTGACCTCATTTCCATGGCAACTATTTAAATCACATAAATAAACGGCATTCTCAGGTTCAGGTCAGAAGACAATGGTGCTTTCATCATCGAGTGTTGAATCTATTAATGGCTCCTATGGGCCTTAGACTGAGAAAACTCATTTGAGCCTTTATAGTATGTAGCCAGTAAGGCCACAGGAGGGCCATAACGTACAGCCAAATCAATGAATGCATGAACACAGAATGGAGAGCATGTGCTGTAAAATTCAGATTATTCAGTTTTGTGCAGCTACCAAGGATGAATATATGTCTTATAAACCAAGATCACAGTATTTGAAACATGACATTGTGAATGTGGCTTGCAAATGCTAGAATTCCATAAAAGAATCAATTCAATATTAAGAAAGTTTCGGTGATAAAAAAAAAAGTCATGTAAAAAATTGATGTTTACATGCCTATGTACATCAATACTCGGAAAAACATCTCTCTCTCTCTCTCTCTCTCTCTCTCTCTCTCTCTCTCTCTCTCTCTCTCTCTCTCTCTCTCCCTCTCTCTCTCTCTACAGGAGTCTCTAAATGGTGGTTACCACAGTATTGTGTGAGTGACCTGGGTTGGGCTGCGCTATGCATGTCATGGTGCCTTGATCAATATGAAAGAACAGCAAAAAAAAAAAAGGAACTGAAATACTACAGCATGAGCAACAGTGCTTTGCCGTTGGAGCCTTTCACAGGCAAAAATGTGTCCTTCCTGTGAGGAAAGGCTGTAAAGGGATCAATGCTTAATAATGCATTAGTTGTAATGACTATAGCACACATATTGTACTTTTATCAAGTCCATCCTTTGAGGTACTAAGAGTCCATGATGCAGCAGTGATGAACCATTCAACTGCAGATCCAGCACTTTTGTTCTTTTGTGAAACATCCAAATGCTGACTACATCTTTGCACAACGATACATTTCATAAAAATATGCAAAGTTTTCATAGCAATAAATAATGTCCTTCTGTGTGTAAAGATCACTGATGCTTTATAGGTGGAAAAAATAATAGCTTTCCAACAGTCTTATAGTTAAAAAAAAAGAAAAAAAAAAAGAAATGAAACACAGATCACATTAAAGAGGCTCAATTGCAAAAATATTCACATTACTTAAGTTTATTTACCCAACAAAACTGATTGGAAAAGTTAGTTCAGTCCACAGAGTAGCATATGGAGTATAGTCCTCGTAACTTGCATTTAAATTGCATTCATACAAGGATTGATTGCTCTTGATTGCTCCCTTGATTACAATCTCATCAGCTCATGGCAACTTATACAGTATTATTTGCGCTATATTTTGTATTGCAAACTGCACATGTTTATCTCTCAGATTGCTCAACCGAGCAAGGCACCACATCCAGGCTTCAGGCTCGTCAAAGAAAAACTCCGATCAAAGCAATACAAAAGATCTACATGCACCAATCAGCTGCCATGCATTCTGCAGCACAGCGTGGCTTCAAATTCTGCCTCCTTTTCATGCCAGAAGCACCAGCTAAATACAACGCACTGCAGCCCCTCTTGAGGCAAATATGCATGGCTAAATTACCATCACTATGTGAGCTAGAGGCATGCAGAGATGCATTTGGCTTCACACACGTAATTCACACGCACAATTACCATAATCTCTTTCTGACTCCATGATGACCTGAAAAAGTCACTATTTTCTGTACGCAAAAAATAAAACAGGGCCACTTTGCGACCTTTTGTTCCCACCCAGCTAATCAAAAGTTATGAAATAGGGAAAGCTATTTCTGTAAATAAAATATTTACTGTTAAGGAAAAGGTAGGTACATTTCAAAGAAGGATTTCTAATTTCTTTAAAATGCCCTTTACTGAATTTGGGGTGCTGCTCAGTACCATTTAGAGTTTTCTTTCACCCAGATCCAAGCTTGATTATTCACTGTTCTGACAACGTCATTAATATCATAACTGGAGCTTCAATTCCAGACAGAACAGTCAATAAAAACACCTAACTGAGGCAGAAGCTTGCAATTTACAAGGAAGGAAGCTGAGAGCAGTTCAGAAATGACTCTGTGATGTTATTTTAACACCTCACCATAGCTTTCAAACTGTCTTGTTTCAGTAATACCATTCTCCTGTAACAATTGCACACGGACTGTTGTTCTAAGGAGGCCACATACAAAGTTTATTGATACGTAATAAAAGAAAAGTCATGGGGTTGACTGTGATTAGCTGATCACGGTGGCAGGTTACAAGAGAAAAACAAGTAAAAACAAAAAGATAACAGTAGATAGAAGAGTCTGAAAGGAGACTGTGATGTTTATGAGAGGCAGAGAGATAGACAGGGAGGGCATCTAAAAAAAGCACGAACGTTGTATTTGAAACTCCCCGAGGTGATGAGTTTACATCTTGTCTGTTTTCTGCCATGTCTGCAACAGCAAAACTAACAGGAGCGGAGAGGAGTGGTGAGATCCTGCCAATTACAGTCTGCTGCACGAAGGTTTTGCAGCATTATGCTATTTGCTGCAAACGGTCAGGGGAAAACAGTGACAAGAAGCCATCAGCCAGAAGCCGAACATTAGTAATGAGGGGACAGAACCAGCCTGCAGTGTCCAGCCTCGTCGTCGAAGCTCACACTGTAACCTCCATTTGCATCCTCTGTCTCCAGGTCATTAATGCTCAGAGAAGCAGGAACATTTAATTAGGGAGGCATTATTAGTGCAACACAAGCACACTGTGCAGTAGAAAGAAATCCCAAAACAGCCCCTAACTGAATATTATATTTACAGCCAAATGGAGTTTCAGGCAAAATTGTTAACAGAAACTTTTAGATAAACAAATGAGCGTGTCACTGTGTGCTTTTCTTGGGTTTTTGCAACATTTGTGAAAAAGGAAAGGTTATTTGTACAAATAAACAGTTATCCTGTCTTTTTGCACATTTTCTCCCAACAAGCTGCTGATTCTAGCACCGGGCTGTGTCAGAAATGAGGAGCGACTGATTCATTCCCTCATTACGAAAGCAAACAGAGAGAAAAGTGTTAACAAACTGGAGAAAACTGGCATAGAGAGGGGAAAGGAGAGGTCCAATGCGAACGTTGGCTGGTGTGGAGTCAGCCGAGTGTGAGATGAGAAGTGTTCGGAGTGAGAAAGTGGTAGTAGGAGGCAGATAGAGAGGCTGTCATGGTAAAGAGTGGACCTTAGAGTCCTGTTTTACATTAATGGGAGCTGCAATGGATAATGAAAGGGAATTTGTCATGGACGAGTGTAACATTAAGCAGGTGAAAAGTATTAAACTATCAACTGTGAACATACTGTCTTGCATTAATCTTTACTGGGTTCTCCTTCAAAAAATACGAACAGACCGCTCGGTTTATTGCGTTTCAAAACGCAGACTTATTCTATGACAAAAGCTATGACAGCATGCCTGCCCTGCACAATCAATACTGCACCCATCTGCAGAGCTTAATGATGATGTTTGGGACTGCATGGATGTGAGGGCAGACACAATATCAGAAAGGTCATTCCTCATATTAATATTCCATTCAGCAAAGGGAAGGATGAAGAATTTTTTACCTTTCATAGGCACATTTCTTTTGCCAGACACTCATGTTGGGTGCTTAATTTCAGATTTACACACAGTAAATCTGAAATTAAACTGTTCCCCCCCCCCCCCCTCTGGCAACGTACTGTAGGCAATGGCCTTGCCTTTCATAAAATAATTCCACAATCTGAATAAAAAGCATTCAACCTATAAGTAATATTGGAAACAAATACCCTGCAACAATGAGCATTACAACGTTACATTATTCCTGGTACTTTCTAAAACCCAGACATTTTTTACGACACGTGCAAAGGTGCAGTTCACAATAATGGTGTTGATTTAACAAGGGAACACTTTGAATCTTGAAGCGATGATAAATATGTTTCGTCGGTCTTTGTTTGTGAAGAAAATCCCCAGAGAAGGTACATCTACATGCAAATCAGTTTTTGGTTTGGAATGAGCTTTCCCTTTTAATGGTCTTGGTCTGGGCTGTCTGGATAAGGTCAGCACATATTTAGGGATGGCAGCAGATTGATCTATAATGTACCGAGGAGAAAAGTGTGCCTGACAGGTAAGAGGTGCTCTTTTCCAAAGGGTCCCGCAAAAACTCATTGCAAGCTGCTACTCTCATTGAGAAGAGTAGGGCCTGAGAGCAGAGAAGGACAGGGCCAGTAGCCAAAGGCAATAAAGCTTAAAGAGAGAAAGCAATCCTGAATACCTTCTCATCACTTTACCCTTACTGTAGCTGAAAATTGCTGGTGTAATTCTTGGGGGAACAAAAAAGCACTTCATCCCATAAGACAGGTTTTGCATAATAGAAGCAAAGACTTCCACCTGTTCACCTTGTTATGCAACATGGCATGGACATATACATATCCCATTCTTCATCCACAAGCACGCAAAGTCAATAAACAAGTGCAGATTCAAGTCGTCATAGCAGCAGGTTTTTATCAGAGCATGACGTCTTGCTCAGTCACTCCCCCTCCCCCCCCACACACCCCTTCTCCTCTGACAAAGATGCCACTCTAGATCATTCCCCTCTCACGTTGCGTCTGTCAACACTACTCCTGTATTCCTGCTGCTTCCAGTGTCTCCGTCAGCCCAGCGACAGGATGCACATGCCATTGTTTTGTCACGGCCGTATTGATTAAGCAATGTAGAGCTAATTAAAGACAATCTGCAAGGAGTGTCGCTGCCAGTGAGCGGAACAAAATCAGCGACGGAGTGATGGGCCTCTAATTATTATTCCCCTTCTGGTTCGGATAGGGCAGATAATTTCCCTGCAGGCACAGATGTGAGGCCCTTCCTTGGTGTTTCTCCCCTTTTATCCCTTCCTGCAATCTCCAGTTTTCATTTCCACAAACTCTGCGCCACCTCTTCCTTCCTCTGTCTCTCTCCCACGCACTCCCGGATACGCTGTCATCTTCAGCCACTCCAATAACCACTAATTTGAACCCAGTTCATATCCTCTCGCCTTCTGCCGTCGCTGCCCACCTACACTGATCCCCACCGAGGGTTACGTTCGTCGCATCTGTCAGCGCAGTTCCTGACACGTCCTGGAATGTGTTGTTGATGTGTGACTAAATAAGTTTAAATATATACACCATTTATGTCTCCACATCTCATTCAAACTCATTTCATGCTCAAAGCTGCGTTCGGTTCGGAACATGAAGAGCAGAATTAACATTTCCAGCTGTAAAATGATGTAACATTGCACACTTCATTTCATTTTCTTCTTAGTTAATATTGCAAGAAGTGAGCTTCTCCGGCTGCATTTGAACCAAACACCATCACTTCAAGACGTGATGTTCGCTCTAGTCGTACACGTGTGAATGGTAGACATTGAGGAATCCCAACAGGACGGAATCAGGCAAAATAGTGTCATGAAAGCTGGATTTTTTTTTCTCCACTGGAACGTCTTGTTATCCCCGTGTCCTACATGTAGTGTCTCTATCAAAGGACCTCTCTACCTTGCTCACCGTGGTGCTGACGAGAGCTGCTCTGCCAGCCTGCTTGATATGCAGCAGTGTCTGATGGCTGCTGGGCTCCCACGCCTCCCTGACTGGAGCCTTTAAGCCTTGGCGGAGTCAGTGAGAGCCTGCCTCATCAATGGGCCTATTGAGTGGCTATGACAGCGCCACGCGGAAAACACCATTGATTAAATGGCTCTTCTTGCCTTCTGCATCCGTTTCTACTGTGCCGCTTTGTTCTCTTTCTTTATTACCCCCCCCAAAAACAAAGCCAGGCTATTGGGTTTGATTTCAGCACAGGAGGCAACGGGAGGATCATTCTGTGAAACAAAAGATCTGCCAATGATCTTCTCTTTTATTTTTAATACATCAGTTGCTGTGGGAGGGCTGGCCATAAGTGTATGTACACTTAGCCATTGGCAGGAATTAAACAATACTTTGGGGCTTTTAATCATGCATTTAAACCGTTCTTTTCTAGGTTGAAATGATGATACTCACACACAACCTCCATATTTTCATACACAAACATTGTATTCGGAAGTTTTAATTTCTTGTGGCTTTTCTCTAAAAATGTTGGTTAAAACAGTACCTACATGCTTAACTATGAACATACATCTCCACTAATAATTGATTATGTTTCAACAAGCCATTTGTAGAGGCACCACAAAGTTTTGTAAGCCATCAACGAGGTCCTGGTATAAGTCTGGCTGGATATTGGCCTATTCTGCCTATCAGTAATACTAGAACCCTTTTAATTTAATTGGTTTCCTATCAAACAGTGACTTTTAAGTACAGTTTGTCCATTTTTACCAAAGTTGAGGCTGTGGCCATTCTGGAAGTTGGGCATTAGTCTGTTTTATTCATTGCAACCAGATTTTAGGTTGTTTTGGGAATCATTGTCCTGAAGATCAAAATGTGTCATAATATTTGAGACAAACTCAGAAAATGTTTAAGATGCCCAAGAAAACCCTATGTAACAAAACCTCTGATCTGATATCATCTGGCTGTCAGGTTAGCTTGAAGGAGGATTCAAATACAGAGCGTTATCTTTTAATAAAGAAGTAAAAAGCTTACAAAATGGAGCACAAAATTGATTGATTGACAAGCAGGGAAACAAACAGGAGGTAGCATAACGGAGAAACCAGCGACTAGGATATGAATATAGGCAGCTTCTATACAGGGGAGAAGAGGGAGAGAATGCATGCAGCACAGGTGGAAATAACCATATAATTATGGAAGACAGCTGAGAAAAATGAAGGCGCGAGCTGAGTGAGAGGGAGAATAAGAGATAGGGCAGACAGGGAGGAAACACAAACATCTAAGTGAACATGATACAAGTAATATATAGAATGAACTAAGAGCAGACTAATCAACAAGAGTAAAAATTACACTTAAAGATAAACTAAAGGAAGTATATTTCAGGAAACTAAAGGGGAATCCCTTGGGATTGTGATACTGGTAACTGTTAGAACACCAGTATCACTGCCCACAGCATAGCTCATTTCACCTCAAAATGGAACAGATAGCTTTCGGACCTAAAAATAAGTCCCTGGTCCTAAAGCAACAATTTCAACAACGAGTGAAATTTGCATCTTTTGACATGGATAAGCCGAAAGTCTCCTGGAGAAAAGATCTATGCTCAGAGGAGACAATGATTGAGGGATATGCTCACATGACAAGTATGACTGTCAGCCATGGTGTTGGTAGCGTCATGCTGTGTGTTTTTTTTTTTTTCACTGCCAGCAGTTATGGTGTTTAATAAAATGTGAATGGAATAATGTAGAGCTACATAGATGGCTAAAAATTAGATGTTCCAATTCAATTCAATTCAATTTATAAAGTGGCAATTCATGAAACATGTTATCTCAAGGCACTTTTCAAAGTCAAATTCAATCAGATTATACAGATTGGGTCAGATTATACAGACTGGTCAAAAAATGTCCCATTAAATGAAACCCAGTTGATTGCATCAAAGTCTTGACACCAGCATTCACTCATCATGAAAAAGCGTACAGCTACAGGGACAGTCGTCTGCATTGTCCATGACTTTACAGCAATCACTCATACCAAACAAGCATGAAGTGACAGTGGAAAGAAAAACTCCCCTTTAACGGGAAGGAAAACCTCCAGCAGAACCAGGCTCAGTATGAACGGTCATCTGCCTTGACCGACTGGGGGTTAGAGAAGAAACAAAAGAAACACTAACACAATTCAGCCAGAATTATATCAGAATCTCTTTTTTGGGAAGGTTGGAGCTGGTCTGGAGTGCAGACGGGAACTCAGGGGCCACGTAGTTTATAAATTAAATAATGATATTTAATGTAAGTAAAACAAATTAACTTACAAGGGGTAAACCAGGAAGGAAGGGCATAAAACAAAAATGTAGCGCTGGGAACTTTTACTGGGAGAGAAACCGGGGCGGTTTAACTAGCGAAATGAGGAGAGAAAGGCATAGAGAACAGGTGACAGCAATCGGGTAATTATGGATGACAGGTGAGCACAATGAAGGCAGGGATCTGAGGGAGAGGGTGAACAATGACTGAGCAGAAATCAAGGAAATCTAACATAGAGTAATACCAAAAAGAACTAAAAGAAACCACTAACTAAACCCACAAGGCAAAAAATAAACAAAGGCTAAAGGGTAAATAACTAGGATCATGACACAGAAGCTTGTTTCTGGCTACAAAAAGTAACTTGGTAATGGCTGTTAGTGTGGGTGGACCTATTTGAGTCCATACACATACTTTTAAATCTGTTTGGATTAAACAGAACACACATTAAATTCAAACTTGTTCACCCAATTATTGTTTGAAGAATTCTTTGAAGTTGAAAAATCATCCCATCCCAAAAGATTTAAGTCAAATGCATCAATAAACCCCCAAATTAATGACGTAGTCATGCTTATGATGTGAGAGTATGTAAACATCTGGCCCCTATTGTTCATCATTTAAGTCGCTGTTAACTATGGTGTGTACAGCCTCTCGCTGAGCCTTTGGTTAAAAAAAAATCCAATCAGATTTATGGAAACATTTTGGAACCTTTAAGAAGTTTGTGTTTGGTAAGGCGACAGAGACAGAGGAAGTGTTGTCTATATGTGGTGTTAGCAAAAACCATATCGCACCTTAACGTGTTTCATCTGATAAAGGTGGAGAGAAGTGAAGAGCGTCGTTCGTGTAGCAGCTTGCCCAATGTGCTCAGTATCATGAAAGCTTTTGTATCAGAGCAGGAAGAGGAGCTCTAGGCGTAACAGGCATATTTATATTCCAATCTTCTACACAGAAACCCACATTGCCAGACTCATAAAAGATTCATCAAGCAGGGGGAAAGCAAGGTCGTACAGAAAACTGGTCCGGAGGTGCCTACCGCAATGCAAAAAAACGATCTCACACACACATAAACCCTATACCAGGTTCGTCTAATGGTTGTAGCAAAGAAGGCAGCAAGGGTTGTTGACATCATGACTGGTCACACTCTGGTCAGCAGAAGATCAAGCATGTCTGTGCACTAATTTCCCTCTGTCAGTCCCACCATATCTGTAATGGGCTCTGCTATGCTTGTTAGGATCGATTCCATACATTGTTTGCCTCTTTGTGGGCAGCGGTTCCAAATGCTGACATGTTTGCGAACTACGGAGTACAGGAGACAAAAACAATGCCTGTGTAAGAGGATGCGCGTGTGTGTTTCTCTCTCTCTCTATCTGTTTGTGTGTGTTTGCATGTTCTGGGTGTTGTCAGAGAAATGTCACTCTTGCTTAGAGTCACAGACATAAACCTCTGGGAGTCCTGTACCCTGCAGCACACGCTCACAGAAGGAGAATGAGAAAGTCAGGGAGGCAATGCGATGTATAGATGATATTCATTCCACCAGTCAAGCTGATTGCGCTCTACAGTCTTGCCAACAAGCATACAAACAATGCGCTGAAATTTAAAGAAAAAAATATTAAAAATGGCGTATTTGTCAACTTGTAAAACTTAGTAGATACGTATTAATGATCAACATATATTTCCCTCTGCATGCGAAAGAAATGATCATCAGTCCCAAAGTGGACAGCTGGCTTCTGCTTAGCTGCCATGTTAACAGTGCTTGTACAAATGAGAAATCTCTAACAATCATGTTTTGTACTCGGTCCCAAAGGACCTCAAAGACCTTTCTAATGGCGATTACCAGCTGTCCTGGAGTCAGTGAGCTCGCTTCATGGGAACGCCAACAGTCATTTTAGGACAGTAGGCTGCTGGCTTTTCATCAAGACAGAAAACAGCAACAGAGGTCATTTGGAGCCCACACAGGCCTGCAGCATGAATTTTGGCCAGTGTCTGGCTTACAATGAGTAAGTGGCCTTTTAAAGGGTGAGCTAAATAACACAAGTACCAGATTCAGGGTGATTCTGAAAGTTAGGGTTCAAAATTAAACGAAAAGCATGCACTGCTCATAACAAAATCCATCCATCCATCCATCCATCCATCCATCCATCCATCCATCCATCCATCCATCCATCCATCCATCCATCCATCCATCCATCCATCCATCCATCCATCCATCCATCCATCCATCCATCCATCCATCCATCCATCCATCCATCCATCCATAAGGGCAGCTTTGATATGTCATCATTATCATTGACTATAAGAAATTGTCAAACTTGGCGATTTGTTTTATGCTTTGCTTGTTTGTGTGGAGAGTCACCTGGTTGCTGTCTGCAGCACAACATTTGTGTCTGAGTTTATTTGTCTTTAAGTCAGCTGAGTCTCTAAACAGTCAATGGCTGACGCTGTCTATGCTGCTATTTCAAACAACACACATGCTGGACAAAGTGTCTAATTACTTCCAAACGACTAAAAGAGGAGATTATTGCACCTCTGTCCATTTCAGAAATTCGGTCTCAGAATTAGAGGAGCTGGCTCGTATAAAAGATGGATGTAACAAATGTTTTACTGCTTTAGACTGCCATTTGGCTCACTGTCTTTAATTTCTTTAGACCGATAAAACGGGAAAGGGCGGATCTGACACAAAAACTGGAGAAAATGATGCTTGTCCACTGCACTCACTTGTTCCTTGAGAAATGTTGAGAGCATGTGATATAAATCTGTCAAGAAAAATTATCATACTGTACATTTTCACTGTATTTGTGTGTTATCCTCCCATGCAGAAATGTAAGAGGTACAATGCTGAAGCATGAATCTTCATATCCATTATAGGACACCTAGCCACAACATTTTTAATATGTCCCAATAGCCCTGAGTTAATCTGTGTTGTATTGGATTAGGCAGACATGGCTCTGTGACAATTAATCCAATTTTCAATTTGTAACGCCATTTTCTACCCATGCACTGCCATTTTGTTCCCACAATCAAACCATTCATTAACCAATTGCATAGCATTTTTTGGAAGTTAAGCATTTTGATGATTTATTAAGACAAATACAATGTAATTGCTTAAATCTCTCTCATATTTTAATAGAATTGTTCATTCTCATACTATTATTTGCATTATTAATTTGTTTGTTTTCACTTTGTGTGGTTTTGACTCTATTTGGGCCAGATGACTCTTTTGAAAAATAATAGATCACGACATCAGATCAATAGATACATAGTATGTACCACATTTCCATACAGAATATGAATAAATTCTACAAAATGTCCCCAAAAGAAAACAGTTAATTCTGGTCGGAATGAAAGGTCCTATGGCTGACAGCTTTATTTCATAACCTGGAAATCAGGTTTCAAGCTACTAAAACTGAAAAAGGGAGAAATCGCAAAATAGGGATACATTGTCAACTCCTAAAAGCTCAAAAAAAGGTAAAAAAAACCCAAAAAAACAAAATACATTTCAAGGAGTTTTAGAGGACATCACATTTGATCAATCAGACATACCTCACCTCAGTAGCAATGTTCATTCTAAGATGGATGTGCTCCGAAACCATTCAAATGGAGCTCTTCAGTATACGCACTAATCAGAAGAGTGTCTCTACACCGAGCCAAAAAAGCCACCTCTATGTTAATCTCCTGCAAGAAGAATTTGGTAAGTACTCCGAATCACCGAATTCAGACATTCTAGCCACTTCCCTTACGGCAGGGGCATGAAAAACAGCATTGCGCATCTATAGCCCAGTTGAAGTGTTTGGGAACAAAAGCAACTCATTCGCAAACTGGTTGGCTAACAATCACAGAGTAGGTTCAGCGGATACAGATGCGCATTGTTTTGCAGTATCAACGTCTGTAGACCACCAACGTTTGTTTGACCTTCAGATCAGCTGAAGAAAAGTGAACAGTACGAAAGATCAACAAACATAGGAAGGAAAATGACAAAAGTGTTCCTGCATTTTGATTTCCGTCAAAATACGAACAGCTTGAAAGGATACGTCGCCAGTGTATGCTCATACACGTCACCCTCTTGCTTTGCAATTACTGCAGCCTTTACCTTAAAGTAAATTAAATAAAACAGTGTTCTCTTTTTTTTTTCCTTCAAGTTTTCAGATCACAGCTACGCCCCATTATGTGAGTCTGTTGCATGTTTAAAGGGTTATTTGTTCCTAAAACACACACACAAACATAAGCACCTCTCAAGATCCAGCGGCGGACAGCATGAAAGCACATCAAACATTAAAGAGGAGGGAGTGAACAGTGAGCAGCACAAAGGCTCAGTAGCTCTCTGTGCTGCAGCCTCTTTCTTAAGCAGCTACTCTTTTATAAAACAAATCTTCACTACAGTGGCTCACTCTCACAACGGGGTGTCATTATCGTGCATTTGTACAAGCTCTCCCCTAATCTGCCATGACACTAGCACATACTATTCAATCTCTCCAAGCAGCAGAGAATCAAACATAATGCAACCTCATTATCTGTGGCTGATTGTGAAGCGGCACCTTTGTATATTGATGGGGATTGCATGAAGGTGGATGGAGGCATTGTGTCTCATCTCCCCGTGCCTCATCACTTACTCGCCCACATACTGTAGTGCTCGATGATTGTTACTGAATGAGACGTAACAGAAAAAAAGGGTATTTGAGCGCGTACAACATGTGGAATTGTGTTTACCAGATCAAGACACATGAAATTTACCTTCAGATTACATATGATTGCTTTATATTTGTAAATTGCTGTTCTATATATATATATATATATATATATATATATATATATATATATATATATATATATATATATATATATATATATATATATATATATATATATATATATATATCTTCATTTTAATCATGGAGAAAAAAGTAATTCTGCGTGAACTTCATACAGAATGTGCAATGCTCTTCTCCAAAGATGTAAACATGCTTCGTCGAGGCAGCCTTCATTTCTCTTTGCATGGGTTTTGTGTTTACAATTTAAACAAGTGCTGGCATTGTGCGGCATGCCAAGGTGATTTTAAGAGTTGTGGGTGCGCGGCTCGCACAGACAGATTTACAGCCGTGCTCATGCAGCTTTTCATTTGTCTAATTCTCCGAGCAGAGGTAAGCATGCTGATTGGCACACCGCGCGCTCGGTTCAATCCAATGCCTTATTGTCTTTCCTCTTGGTAAACATAGATTCACATTATCCAAGTAGGAAGTCTCCTTCCTTAGCATTCATGCGGGACCTAAACCATTTGGCTCACTGACAATCACAGCAGAAGGAGCATATATTTTTTTTCTTCCAATCTTTAAATTGCAGTGATTGTCAGATTGCTGTGTAATAGGCTTTTGGCATGGTAATGTAAGAAATTCCACACAAGTGTTTTGATCTCACTCATGTCTGCGGTAACTATTACCGACTAAATCATGTTGCTTTGCTCTTAAGGGGCTGGCACCAGGAGAATACATTTGTTGGCCAAAGGGTCTCAGCAGTGGACAGTTTAAAGCTGTCTCAGCTGGACATTAGCCTTTCCAGCTGTTCTCTCATGCATGACAAAAATGTCCCCCTGATCTAATTTCTGAATGTGCAGCTTTACATAACTTATCAAGTTTGTAAAAGCACCTATACACTGTTACCCAAGAAGTTGGAATAAAATGCCTTTTTTCTGCCTCTCATTGTGACAATGGGATATATTCTCAAAGGATGATTTGTGTGTGTTCTCAAAATGTTATTGATCAATTTCTTCCAAACACCTCACAGTGAAAATTGTAACCCAGTTATAGAGAAATGTCACTGAAAACAGTCGGGGAGTCCGACTTTATGGGCAACAGTAGGTATAGAAATGTCCTTTGTAAAGGAAAATCAATTTAGTTGTTTTTCAAACTTCTATTCAGTGGCATGTGGAGGGTGGTGCCTGTTCCAGCTGCCATTCGGCACCGTGTACAGGTCAAGAGTCAGAATAAAATGGGCAAAATGATCATGCACTCACATTACCTAAGATACAATTTAGAATCGTCTAATCTAACACGCAGAACTTTTGAACTATAAGATGAAAACCAAACATGCACAGAGAGCATCCAGGATGAATCTTCTGCCCAAAACTCCTTTCTTCTCTAAGGCAGCAGTGCAGCCCTTCAGAATCAGTTGTACTGTAATTTACGTTGTACATTTCACAGCAGTGTAGCATAGTGTAAACAGAACAAACTTCTGCAGGCAAATGCGCTAGATGTTTTTTTTTATTTTTTATTTAAAGTGCAACATGATTTACACTTTCTTGTTTCCTATACTTGCATAGCAGCTATAAAATGACCCTGGCTGGCTGAGTTCCTGCTGCAATCTTGAAACAGATCTGGACAAAAAAAAACCCCATAACTTCACAAGATTAGACATCCACTCCACAGGATGGTTTATCATGGTGCCTGATGATAACACAGGGTGGTCAGGGCTCACGGGGAAAGGATTTTAAGAAGAAAAACAGGGAGGGATTCAAAGTTTTCTTGACCACCTTGACACATCAGTTTGTCAGCTATAAATACCGCCTCAGAAAAACATAATCTTGTCGTGTCACTTCTTACTCTCTTGTTTCGCACACCCCTGTTTCTTTGCTCAGCTAATTGAACAAATGCATGCCATGTAGAAATTGCAAATATTGCTACAAACCGACTGGATACATTTTTTGGCTCCATGTTTTTCTACCTGTCTTTCTTCTCCATCTGGTTACAAGCTGATCAATCAAGATCAGATGTAGACTTTGGGCAAAGTGTCACTTTGCACATTTCTCACAACCATGGTTAAACTGACAGAGAAAGAGAACAAATGTAAACAATCACTCTTAATTGTTCTGACTGAAGTTGTTGCAACCAAGGTTCTGAACACGTGATAAGATTCTGTGCTAAAATGACACTCTCGCTTTTTTATTTTAATATATGAATCTCTATTTAAAGTTACCTGATAATTCAGCTGCAAAATACTTTTTAACAGTGATTTCAGATTATTGAGTTCTAAAATACATTATTCACATTTAAAGGATACTGTGACTTCTGGCAAAATACAAGAGTACAACAAGAGCATTTTTCAAAGATCTTGGTAGATATTAAAATATTTAAAGAGCTGAAATTTCAGCTGTGATGTGTTCACGGTCACTACATTTGTGATATGTCAATATTAAACTTTGTAGAGATTTAGGAGAAAAGCAATCAATGAAACTCAGTGGTAAGTGTTTGGTGTCTAATCTCATAGATCATGATTTTTTATTACATTAAAGTCCTGGTTTGCAAAAAAAAAAAAAAAAGTAAACATACATTCTCCATCTTCAAGATAAATCTGCTCCAATTTATCCAAGATAAATCTGCTCCTATCTGCACCTTGTTATAGCTGTTGCCAACTGGGTGTAACAGGCTGAGTGCAACATACCGCGGATGGATGTAAAAACTTCAAACAAACTTTGGAGAAACTTGTGTAATTCCCTGAGGGAACTGTTACTTGATAACAGAAACCACACAGGTAATACAAAAGAAAAAAAAAAGAACTAAGAAGCAGAGTCTGGAGCCTGACTGCAAGAGGATGGATCGACATACTTTCACAACTAACAGTTTGATGTCAGAGGAGAGTCTTTCTTCATAGTGAAGTGACTAAGATTGCACTTTTTTTCAAAAAAAAAAAAATACTCCTCTTCTTTCATCAGTTCCTCAAAACACACAAACAAATAAACACCTACTAGTATAGTCTCTGGTGTCAAAGGATTCTGTGAATTGATGTACATAAAACACATTCAATGCCAAGGTCGAGCATGTACCATTCGCCTCTGTGGTACCAATGACCCATGGGCTTCATGGTTAGTTAACAAACACATGCAGTGAAGGAACAAGTGCCTCATTAAAGGCCTCTGCATATTTCATGGTGGTCTCTGCTAAAACCGGGACTTAAAAATGTATGCAGATATCCCGGCCACTCGCATAGGCTGATTTACAAGAATTCATCAATTCTTTATGTTTGCATGCGGTGTTAGAAAGACGGATGGTGTCATATTTTCTTTCAGACCTTTTAATATTTAATGAGAACACTTACAACAAATTGTCCCCCAAGGCCAGCTACTGCATGTATTCACAGAAGCAGGGGTTAAGATACTGTTCAGTAGTACATCATCAGCTACATTGTCAGTAGCTAAATTCACAAGTGTCTCACGTTTACTGGAGCACATCCATGTTGCTGTAATTTTTTATTTTTTTTGTTCCTGTGTGTGGATAAATTCATTATCGGGCATCGGAGAACTTGACTAATTGAATGTAACACAGATCTAAGAGGCTGTGAGCGTGTCCTACACTGTGTCTCATTCCAGTTACAATAAACTCAGCTTGCTTGTATCCAATCTGTACATTAGAGCCCCTTTGGTGCAGTAAAACAAACACCTTGTGCTCTCTTTAAAGGTCAGCAGCAGTGTTTACTTATGTTGTAAGCATGACATCTCAAAAAACGGATGTATGCGGTGACATATGACCTCTGCTATTTACACATGTTAGACATGTCTTTATTTCTTTTTACATCAACAGCTTTACTTAAAATAATCCCGTTTTATGTCATCAAACAATGTATGATGGTTCCCAGGGTTTTGTGGTAACATTAAATGTTTTTTTGTCACATGTTCTAATGTTCTTGTTTATATTTATTTATTTGGTCTTGGGATTTGAAAGGATTCTTATGATTTTCTCTATGGCTTGTGTTTCTGGTTCTATGAGCTTGTTCTACTTGCAAACATCAATACCTTGTTTTTAGAGAGGATCTTGATTCTACCCTCCATAAAGTCCCAGTCATAGTCTGAAAGTTCCTTTCCCTTTCAGCAAGTTAAATTGTATCCTCCCTCTGAGTGAGTGTCATGGCATTTCGTCCATATTTATCACCCTGTTAACTCATGCTAAAAAATGTCTAACAAAATCACCAATGAATCAATTATTGGTACTTCTGACATCCATCAATTGCCTATATTTGTGTGGAGTTGGGGTCTGAGGGTGGGGCTAGTGTCTATCTCCAGCAGTCATTGGGTATGGTTTTCAAACAATCCATTTATAATAAATGTACAGGAACCAAAGCGATTTTTCAGGTTAATAATATACTTTTAAAGTTGATCAGAGTTTCTAAGAACTTTTTAGTTGATCCTAGACCTTCTGTTAACCTTGAGTGATAGGAAGTTTATTTGTCATCAACACCCTGTTGTCAGTATTACAACAAAACTGCGTTGTTTCCAGGACCGAGAAATAAAAAAGAACAAAAACAAAATATTAACAGACTAAATAAAAATAAATTATAGATTAAATAACATTATTATAATAAGTATAAGAAAAATGCCATTTAAGAACCATTGAAGAGCCTAATATATATATATATATATATATATATATATATATATATATATATATATATATATATATATATATATATATATATATATATATATATATATATATATATATATTAATATGCATGTGTGGGGGCATGCTGTATGTACGTGTGGTAGAGAGACCCTTTTAATTGTACCAACTACAGCAACAAGGCAGACGAGGACCATTATTCATCTGATCGTAGATACATCAAAATGTTATGCTTTCTTTGCCTGGCATAACTTCAGCAATATTGCTTCTTTTAGCCATCTGCCAGACTATGACATCAGTCAGAGGAAAGTTTATCCAACCTCCTCACTTCCAGCATTGAGGTGTTTGATGTGTTTCTTGTAGGTGCAGCCTGTTTCAAGTCACCCTACAGCATCTATGTGGGATAAAGATCTGGGCTTTGACCTGTCTCAGGCCAGGAGTTTCTGTTTCTAAATTCTCAGTCAGTTCTTGGTGGATTTACAGGTATGTTTGGGTCACTGACATGTTCCAGGGTGCTTTTCTTTGGAGAGGGTTTGACTGTTTTCCCAGGCACACTCTTAAACAAGATGGCATTAATGATGGAGTATATGATCTTGCACTGGCTAAGTGCTGCTGTAGAAAAGGATTCCTAAACCATGATGTTCTTCATTTCGCTCTCGGTATGAAGCTATTTACCTGGAATAATGGTTTTGGTTTATGCAAAAAATGTCCTCAATTCTGGAGTCCAAAAAATGTATTCTGTATTGTTGAAAGGTAGATTTCAAATTCGTAAAGCCCCTTTAAAGCCTTTATGAGACTTGGCATGCTACGATCTTCTTTCTGAATGTCTCAGACAGTTCTTTCTTAGACTTAATTTTAATATCCTTATGTCCAAATATGTTAAATAAACACAAAGGGTTTTCCGGCTGTTTTACTTTTATTCAAATTACAGTTTGTGAAAGCACCTTATGCCCGCATCCACACAGAGTCCATGCCATCTTAAACTAAACTTTAATACAAGAAGATATTAAATTAAATTCTAGTACACCTGGCCACAGAACTAAAATGAGGCATCAACATTCAAAGTCAATGAATGGTTCACCAGATACTACACCAGCCTACCTTCAAGGATATATTTGTCCTAAAGAAAATGCATGGGGTGAGCTGAAGAGAAGAGACTTTAAAAGATCACCCAAAACCTAGAGAGGTTGTGTAAAAATCATTGTGCAAATGTACTTCTCTCTATATGTTTTAACTTAGGGGAATATTCCAGGAGAAAAATATGACATGTCTCGTTTGCTAATGGGGATATGCAAAGTATTGGCAACAGGGGTGAAATATTTGTGTAAAAGTGTCTTCTGTTAAAAGGAAGTATTACTTAATATGGTATTTTTTTCAGACTGGAAAAAATTTACAGAAATTAAAGTTTGGATTGCTCAATAGAATTTCTGATCGTTCCACCGCAATATATATATATATATACATATATATAGATATATGTAAAGATATATGTATCTATCTATCTATCTATCTATCTATCTATCTATCTATCTATCTATCTATCTATCTATCTATCTATCTATCTATCTATCTATCTATCTATCTATCTATCTATCTATCTATCTATCTATCTATCTATCTATCTATCTATCTATCTATCTATCTATCTATCTATCTATCTATCTATCTATCTATCTATCTATCTATATATATATTATATATATATATATATATATATATATATATATATATATATATATATATATATATAAAGTAAAATATTGTAAGGCTTTTGATGCATCCACGAGTTCCAATATATTCATCTATGTCTATGTGCAATTGCCAGTGTGTGAAAAGTCTACCATGCTCATTAGCTGAGACAAATGGCTTTGTTCAGGGGCTTCAGAGGAACATCCCAAAAGGAAAATAAATAATATATCTCCATGTGATTCTATTACTCGTTGGGGACCACTCTACATCTCCTTGACGTTTGTTTTCATACTTAATATTTTAATGGGGATTGTGTCATAATACAGGGGTGTGCGCTTTTAACGAGCTTACTGCCGTTGCAGAGTTGTAAAAGCCGTGCAGCTTGTGGCCTTCGTGTTGATACCGCCACCGTATGAGGAGGCGCTGTCCGCGGTGTTAAATTAAATCATGTTGCTGCTTTTTAACCCAAAGGCGCCACACCGCGCTGTCCATGGTTCTGGATGAATTGCAACACGGCGCTAAAAGTGCCAAAATGTTAAATAACAGACAATTTGCCGAGGCTCCGTCGCGCCTTCTCAGCCGTCATTAGTTATGCTCAACAGTGGGAATTTGCTGACCAGCTGAACTCTCTCGCAAATTCAAACGCCCCTGCCCTGACTGAAAGCTTTTCTGGGTCAAATAATTTACCGTCCTTCACTTCAATTTCCAGCTGTCACATCAAAGCTCGTCAGTTCTCGCCAAACGGACACGGCTTTTCCTGGAGTGCCGTGCACAGGAGCACGCCACCCATGCGGAGACACATCACACATCACCGGGACCCGCTGCCGTTTTATTGGCGCTGGTCTGCCACTCCACGCTAATTACTCACGCTTTCTATTCACAGCTATAAATCCCACATGGTTGCCAGCTTCTTTCATCAATTAGCACAGGCGGTTCCAGGGATTCGCAGGGATGCCTCCCGGACCTGTCTGTCGGTGAGGTTCAGCAGTTAGATAGAACATTCTCAACAACTACTAGGTCAGATAACTTAAACCATTTACTTTTTCTTATAAGGCATAGAAAATGTCATTCTACTTTTCTCAACGCATTAGGCGTATTTAATGCAACTATAAATTACACCAGTGTCTATTTTAGAGTGGTCCACGGCTAATTTGGTGTGTTTTATTTAAACTTTCTACCTACTTTCCTCCCAGTGAATAGAGATGACCGCAGAACAATAGCGAGGTATCTGCCTGATAATGCGCCGAGCCCCATAAAGCCCCACGACTTC